>NC_082662.1:133604436-133971976 GCF_025265405.1 Mesoplodon densirostris | reverse complement strand
CCATCTTGAGCTGAAAATCCCTGTGGAGTTTAGCATCCAATGTTCCCATGGGAAAAAACCCAACCTTGGCATTACTAGATGTGACACTCAAGATTTCAGCTTTTCTTGGGCAATCACTGAGGATTGGAATATGTGGTCATTTCTAAAGGGAAAATAATAACTATCTCATGGAGTAGATTTGAGGATTAAATTAGAGAATGAACATGAAAATGCTTTGTAAGGCTTAAAAATCTATAAAAATGTTTTTGTTCTTATTTGATTTGTGGCTATTTCAACTTTCCTCGACAGTTGTTTATGACCTTGCATATGTGATAAAATGCCCCCTGGTTTATTGTTTTGAAAGCCAGAATATATTTTTCAATAGCTCGATGGAAATGGCATCATTTGTGAAGGTTAAGGGTGAAGGGATAAATGTTTCTTGACACCTATCCCTTTACAATGTTTTCAGGAACTAATTGACACATGTATTCCTCTTCCAAATTTTGTTGAGCACCTCCTACGAGCCACATGCTGTACATCAGGTGTTGGAAAGCATTTTCTGGATTTTAAATATCTTAGGCTTTGAGGGCCGTATACAGCTTCTGTAGCTTCTCCTCTTTCTTCTTCAAGAAGCTTTCTAAACGTGAGAACCATTATTAGCTCACAGTCCCACAGATCCAGGCTGAGAGCCTGATTTGATTTGTGGCCAGTATTTGCCGATTCCTGCTCTGCATCCTCACTGAGGAGGGGCACCATGTTTGAGTAATCACTTCTTTGAATCAACTCTTGGTCTTCTGGGGCTTGTCCTTACTCTCCTACACTGTCTAATCAACATGGCATCCAGAGAGATCCTGTTAAAACATAAGTCAGATCATGTCACTGAAATCTCTTCAATGGCTTCTTCACAGAAGAATCAAAGTCCTCAAAGTGCCTCCAGAGCCCTAGAACTGTGGACCTCTGTTTCGTGTCTGACTCTTTCCTTCTCCTCTCCACTTTGCTTGCTCTGTTTTCCACACACTGACATCCTTTCTGCTCCTTGGGTACTCCAGCCTACTCTTGCCTCATTGACTTTCCATCTGACTGTTCCCTCTACCTGTACTATTCACTTCCCAGATATGCTCCTTGCTCCCTCTTAAATTTTATCTTCCCCATGAAGTCCTTAGGGATCACTTAGTTTCACCTAGCAGCCTCCTCCTAGCAGCTAACAATCTCCATCTCCCTTCCCTGCTTGCTGTTTTTCTCCAGCACTTCCCTGATATATTCCCGCACTGTCGTGGCTCAGCTTCACTAAGTGATCATTGCCGCAGCGTGGCCTCGGGGACACTGGTTGCGGACACGATGCTCACACCTGCCTGGGGGCCCCGGCTCACCTCCCAGCCCCTCAGGTGCAGCGTGCGCAGGACCCGCGTTGCAGGCAGAAGACACAGGGCCACTGGCCCCAGCTAGGCAGGCCCCTCGATGCCGTGCTCACGTTGGCTCAGACCTCTTCGCTATCCGCACTGCAGTTCAAACCTGCGGGCAGCGCAAAGTGGGCGGGGATCGAAGACCTCCGCCCGCTCCTCTGTGTGTCAGCACGCAGCCCCGCCTCCCATGGGGACCCAGCCTGAGGAGCAGGGGCGGGAGATTTGAGACTAGGGTGGCGCGAAAGGTAGGAGGTGTGGAGAGTTTGGGGTTTACAAGAAGTGTTTGCTTACTGATCCAAAAAAAGTGAGACACGGATGTATCAACGCATTTAAAAAGTCATTAAAGTGCCGCTAAGTGTCTGTGCTCGCCCCGCCTAGGAGAGAGCGTGCACTCCGTGAGGGACACATGAAAGGCTGAGTGAACGCCTGCCTGTGGTCCGTTACCTGGTGCACGGGTGTGTGAATTTTTGCAGAGAGCTCTTTATTTCCGTTGTCTCTGCTGACTTGACACGGTGGTTGGCAAACGGTGACGTGTTCAGTGTATTCAGGACATGATCATGGTTACTAATAATCACTTTGTTTTGCACTGACACCTCCACAGAGAATTGACTACTGAATGTCCACTTTACAGAAGAGAAACTGAGGCGTAGGAAGTGAAGTGACTGAGTAAGAGGAAGGACTCAGACAATTGGTGTTAGTAAATTAACCCTGCAGGGGGCCGTTAGACTGTGGTGGCTCGAGTGATGCAGCCGCCTATGTAGAGCAAGGAAAATCTAAGCCTGTCAATGGCTCAGGGTGATGGACACCGCTGAGGACAACCAGTCACAAACCACCAACTAGGCTTTAAAGCTATAGCAAATCATTCATTTCCTTGCTTTGCTTCTGCCCTTTTAAAATAAACATCTCTGCAGCTCCTGTGGCTGGAGTGCTCCTCACCGCTTCCACTTTGGTGGTGCCTGAATTGAATCGAATTTTGCTCCCATAAAGTCTTAAAATTTTAAATATGCCTCAGTTTGTGTTTTAAGGTTGGCCGTAGAAGTTGGATTTGTGTCCAGTTTCTAGAACAGTGGTCGTCCTCTGGTCAGGCCTTAGGCGTTCTGTGTACAACGTTCCTCTTGTACCACCACCTTCTGGATGCCTCCACCCTCTACCAGCTCCCGTGCATCAGATCCCCTAGATGCTCACATTATAACGTCGCAGACACTCCTCTGTCTTCCAGCCAGCGTGTGAACTGAAACATTTCCATTCCTGTTGAAGAGTCTGGTGTGACCACTTTCCCAAACACAGCCACTCCCCCGCTGACCCTGGGTAACCACTCTTCTGAACTTGGTCTCCATCACTGGCATGGACGTCTTTCTATTTATGCTACATTTTTAAGTACTCGTAAACCGCATATAGTATTCTGTATTTTGTCTTCTTACTTGCTTTATTTAGTGTTATCTTTGCTAGGTTCATCCATGCTGACACGTAAAGATCTGTCTAGTTCATGTACTTTCCTCGCTATGTAGGATTCCCATGTATGGAAATACAATAATTTATATGTGCATTTTCCTGTTGATGGATATTTAAATTGTTTCCAATTTTCAGTATGATTTCTTTTAAAAACCTTTTTATATACTTTTTAAAAGGTTACTTTACATTTACAGTTATTACAAAATATTGCCTATATTCCCTGTGTTGTACAATACATCCTTGAGCCTATTGTGGACCTAGTAGTTTACATCTCTCACTTTCCGACCCCTGTATTGCCCCCTCCTCCCCCTCCGTGCTGGCAACCATTAGTTAGTTCTCTATATCTGTAACTCTCCTTCTGTTTTGTTATATTTGGTAGATTGTTGTATTTTTTAGATTCCATATATAGGTGATATCCTACAGTATTTGTTTCTGTTTGACTTATTTCACTTACCACAATGCCCTCCAAGTCCATCTATGTTGCTGCAAATGGCAAAATTTTGTTCTTTTGTAAGGCTGAGTAGTATGCCATTGGTTATATGTACCACATCTTCTTTACCTATTCATCTCTTGATGACACTTAGGTTGCTTCCATATCTTGGTCATTGTACACAAGGATGCTGCGAACATTGGGGTGCATGTATCTTTTCCAATACATGTTATTGAGAACACGTGTTTTTGGTTTTCTCAGATTTATACCTAAGAGTGGAGTTGTGAGGTCCTACAGTAGTTCTCTTTTTAGGTTTTGGAGAACCCTCTATACTGTTTTCCACAGTGACTGCACCAGTTTACGTCCCTACCAACAGTGTACCAGGGTTCCCTTTTCTCTCAAAATTGTAAATTTTCTTCCTAGTGGTAATTGAGATGATAGTTCAATAATAACATAAGATCAGGTGAAGTCTAAAGAAATTTTAGAACACCTGGATAAAGTAAGAAAACATCTGTTCTCTGGCATCTGAATGTTGGAGAGACACCAAGACATGTGGGCCAAGTTGTGGAGAGAAGGGAAACACAGACGCAAGCTTGACATTTGCTGCAGCTTTTCTCCTTGGGGCATTTGCTGATTCAAACCTTACAGCCTAGGAGCTGAAAAGCCAAAGAGTTCAAAAGGCTCTAACCACAGAAGCCAAACAGCAAGAGCCGTTTTACATTGATAAAAAGCATTTTAACTATGCCGAAGCAGAAAATGAAAAGAAAGAACTTTGCATTGCATTTAATAAAAGTTTAGGGAGATCTTTGTGGTATTTTAGTGAACTTATTGGCGGAAATTTAGCCATGTACATTGTGTTGGAGAGGCACCAAGAGTTCAAGAATTCTCACATTTTGAGGACACCATTACCTTACATGTTGGCCTGGTGGCAGCCATTTACATAACAATGATTTGGAGGATGTGGTGTTAGTCAGCTCTTGCTGTGATAATGCTTTGGAAGAAATCGCCCCAAAACTCAGTTACATAAACAAGAATTTATTTTCCTTGGACCTATGTGCTAGCTGCAGTGGCTCTCTTTTAGACCTCTAGATGGCTGGTTTTGCTCCGTGTTTTGGGTCAGTTTGAGGTCTGTCACTCACATCTTCCTCTGGAGCCCGAGTGTGAGGCCGCAGCTCCCAGGCCCTGTCTTCTCACAAAGTTCACTGAAACATAAGAGGTGCATGCAAATAGCAACCATAAGCATGCTGAAGTGGCTATACTGATACCAGAAAATATAGACTTTAAAACAAACCAAAAAGTTACTAGATATGAAAAGGGACATTTTATGATAAAAAAGGGAAGATACCAAAATTTTTAACATATTTGCCCTGAATAAGATAAAACCAAACTACATGAAGAAGAAAATACCAAAACCCATGAAGAATTGAAGGAAGAAATAGATAATTGCACAATATTAGGTAGAGGCTTCAGTAGTCCACGGTCAATAATGGATAGAACAATTAGGCAGAAGCTCAACAACGATATAGAAGACTTGGACAAGACTATGAATTAACAAGACCTACTAAATGTCTAGAGAACACTCAACCGAACAGTAAAATGCTCATCCTGCTCGACTACATGTGAAACGTTTCCCAGCATAGACGACATGCTAGGCTGTAAGACAAGAGATTAAAAGCCACATACATTGCTGGTGGGAATGTAAAATGGCGCGGCCATTTTACAAAACAGCTTGAGAGTTCCTGCAAGTGTTAAACACCGAGTTACCCTATGACCCAGCAGTTCCATTACTAAATATATACCTAAGAGAAATAAAAACTTATGTCTGCACAAAAGCTTGTACGTGAATGTTCAGAGAAGCATATTTCTAAAAACAAAAGGTGGAAATAATTCAAATGTCAATCTGATAAATGAAGAAACAAAATGTGGAAGAGCCGTACAATAGAATAGCATTGAGCTATAAAAAGGAATGAAATATTGATCCATGTTACAACATGAATGAACCATGAAAGCATTATGTAAAGTTAAAGCAGCCAATCACAAAAGATCACATATTGTATGGTGCCATTTCTATGAAATGCCCAGAATAGCCAATCTGTAGTGACAGGAAGTCGATTAGTGGTTGCCTAGGGCTGAGAGGGTTGAGGAGAATGAAAAAACCTTGTTAATGTGTAATGGGTTTTCTGTGGGGGGACAAAAATCTACAATTGGATTGTCGTGATGGTTCCACAAGTCTTTTAGTGGTTACACTAAGAACCACTGAATTGTATACATAAAAGAGTTGAAATTATGGTATGTAAATTACATCCCCATAAAGCTGTTAAAATTATGATAATTTTATAGTTATAAATTTGAAAATTCATCCAAAATTACACAATCTTAACAAATGCAACCTAACAAGACTAACCCAACAAAGAAAAAATATCTAAAACACCTGTCTCTACTCAAAAAGTTGTTTGTATAGTTAAGTACCTTTACAGAAAATGATTTCCAGGGATAAATGGGTTTCCAAGTAACTTCTTCCAAATATTTAGGGAAGAAGTATTGGTAATCTTACATAAAAATCTTCCAGGAAACAGAAAACTATATATTGCTCAAAGTATTTATAAGGCCAACATGAGCTTCAGATCAAAAGTAAAAAGAAGGGCTTCCCTGATGGTGCAGTGGTTAAGAATCCGCCTCCCAATGCAGGGGACACGGGTTCGAGCCCTTGTGGGGGAAGATCCCACATGCCGTGGAGCAACTACGCCCACGTGCCACAACTGCTGAGCCAGCGCTCTGGAGCCTGCGAGCCACAACTGCTGAGCCCGTGTGCCGCAACTACTGAAGCCTGCAGGCCTAGAACCCGTGCTCCACAACAAGACAGGCCACCGCAAGGAGAAGCCTACTCACCACGACAAAGAATAGCCCCCCGCTCACCGCAACTACAGAAAGCTCGCGTGCAACAATGAAGACCCAATGCAGCCAAAAATAAATAAATAAAAAATAAAGTATAGAATCTTAAAAACAAAACAAAACAAAATCTATAAAGCATATGACAAGAATAGAATCACAGGCCAGTTTCTCTTTTGAAAATGCATGCAAAATGTGTAAACAGAAGCACAAACTGTACCCATGGTATGTAAAACAATCATATATCAGAATCAAAGTAGCTTTATTTTGGTAATGCCAGGTTGCTTTAATGTTCAAACATGAAATTCATCCCAGGAATGAATTAGAGTGGGAAAAGAAGTCATTTAAAACAGAAGTCTTGGGAATTCCCTGGTTTTCCAGTGGTTAGAACTTGGCGCTTTCACTGCTGGGGCCCTGGGGTCCAATCCCAGGTCAGGGAAATAAGATCCTCCAAGACATGAGGCCGGGCCCCCCCAAAAAAATAATGAAGTCTTAACCAGGAGAAGCACAAGATCGAATAAACATAACAGATAACACCTTATGAAAAGTAGGTGAAGATTATGGAATATTCTAAAATTTAAAACAAAAAGAAACTTTTAAAGATTCCAAAGAATGTGACTAATATTGTACATAGGCAAAAAATAAAATGAAATAAAATATACAAATGATGGGAGCCCCAAAATCCAGATGCCCAAGTCCTGTCTCTGAAGATTCTCATTCAATGGGTTCTGGATTTCCTCTATGTTTCAAAACCTACAGGTGATTCTGATACGACTCACAGACACAATGTAAAGCTTCTGCTTTGCAGGAGAGAATACCAGATTATTCTGTTATTTTATAGTTATACTAACAGGTTGTACTATGGACAGATAAGTCTGATGTCAAAATGCACTCCCCACTAGGGATAAAAAAGGAACTAGTAGTCTCTACTGCTACTTGGTGGCAGCATGCATGTATTGCAAGAGCAATTATTGTAGGAATCCAAATTAGGGGAACATTTTAGAATTGGAAAACTACATACAGATCATCTAGTCAAGCTTCCAGCTGTTATAGTTGTAAAAACGAAGGCCCATATAAGTGAAATGATTTATCTCCAAAGAGTGTTAGTGAAAGAGTATGAAATAAAAAATATCTCTGAACTTTTACTTTAGTGCTGTTTTTATTAATCTCAAGTACTAACTTAAACTTCAGTGTGAGAGATTTGGGATTGAATTCTTGCTCAGATTTACTGATTGTGTGCCTTTTAGTAAGTTACTAAAACACGATTTATTTTTTAACAGGTTTATTTATTTATTTATTTTTGGCTGCATAGGCTCGTCATTGCTGTGCGCGGGCTTTCTCTAGTTGCAGTGAGCGGGGGCTACTCTTTGTTGCAGTGCGCAGGCTTCTCATTGGGGTGGCTTCTCGTTGTTGCTGAGCATGGAGTGTAGGTGTGTGGGCTTCAGTAGTTTTGGTTCACGGGCTCTAGAGCGCAGGCTCGGTAGTTGTGGCGCACGGTCTTAGTTGCTCCGTGGCATGTGCAGTCTCATTTGCAGGTTCTGGGGAGGATTAAATGAGCTCATATGATATCCAATTGACTGAGGCAGAGTAGGCTTGGGATGAATCTTTGCTTGGTTTTCATTAGCTGCGGAGAAGACGATGACGGCTTGGTGCCTCGCCAAATTTCACATGGGTGTGCCTCCCTTGGGGATCTTGTTAAATGCAGGCTGGTATTCAGTAGTTCTGGGTGGGGCCTGGATTCTGTCCTTCTAAGAAGCTCCTAGGTGACAGTGATGCTGAGGGCAAGGGTCCAGCTCCCGCATTTCTCCCTTTCTGGAAGAGCAGGACATCTGCCCCCCGGGAGGAGAAAACATCCACAAAGTGACTACTAGGCACCAGCTTCCCTTACAGGCAAAGGACCTTTACCACTGCTCCCAACCATTGTGTCTGAGGCGCAGCAAGCCAAAACACTGCGATGCTGAGGTTTGCAGCAAAGAGGAGGTTTATTCACAGGGCAGCCATGCAAGGAAGTGACGTGAAAATAGGTCTCCAATCCTCCTTCCCGAAAGCAAGGGGCTTGGGGTATCTGTGGGATAAAGAATAAAGCAGCAGGGCAGTATGGGTCATGGGGAGCTTGAGGCAAGGTGATTGGAAAAAGATGTGCTCCTCATTGTTCTGAGCTGGTGTAATAGGCTACAGGGCTCAGCACATTCTCAGGCTGGAGTTTTGGGCCCTCTGATGGCAGAAGGTCAAAAGGCACTTGCCCAGGTGGAAGATCGGTGGTCCTCTCCACTCTAAACCAGCTCCGCCTAACTAGGCACAGCTGATTCCAAGTTCCTGGACAATACCGGGGCAAACATCTTTGTGCTTATGCTACATGCTACTTGGAGGACGTGCAAGTGTTCAAGGTACCTTGATGAGTGAAGACAGGATTTCACTAATCATGACACATGGTTTCACTTCCAGGTGAGCAGAAGAGACCTGTAGGCTGAGTCTGGCTCCTGGCACCTGGCATTGGAGGCAGATGGTTTAAAAACGGGCTCCCCCACCCTCTGTGTGATCTTAGGTAGATAGACTATTGATCGTTTTCTCCAATTAAAATGTGTGACTGGATGCACACTTAGTGGCATGTCTGACACACAGCAGTTATGCTACCGTAGGTCCTTCTTGGAAACTGAAGCCGTGGTTTTGAGGGATCATCAAAACCAGTACAATGCTTGCCATGTTTCTCCTTGTTCATCCTGGTGACAAACCTGGTAGAGAGAGCTCCATCCTCTCCCACAGGACCACACCCCTAGTACTTAGAGTGAAGTGGTTATGTCTCACTTAAGGCACCTTTTCCTTTTCCTTCCTTCTTTTTTCTTCACTAATCTTCATCCAACTGGCCTTTCTAAATTTTACACAAAACAAAACCATTTCTCAATGGATTCAGATACTACCCCAAGTGAATATTCCAACCATGTTCTTGATCTTCCGGGTCTCATCATCAGAAATTTCTGAGCCTAAATCTTCTCTAGTTTCTAGGATCACTCATTTTCTCATTTCTCCCTTCTCCTTTGAGTTCAGAGTCTTGCCAATTTAGTCCCTTCCCTAACCACAACTTATAATAAGGTGACACAGCAAAGTGATGAAAGTCTAGACGGTCTGGTTTTACTCCTGGGTTTTTGCCACCTACTTACTGTGTGGCATTAGGCAAGCTATTCAACGTCTCTGGGCCTCAGTTTCCCCCGAAAAGTGAATATTATGAATATTACCTGCCGGGCTTCCATAGTGGTGCAGTGGTTGGGAGTCTGCCTGCTGATGCAGGGGGCACGGGTTCGTGCCCCGGTCCGGGAGGATCCCACATGCCGTGGAGCGGCTGGGCCCGTGAGCCACGGCCGCTGAGCCCGCGCGTCCAGAGCCTGTGATCTGCAGCGGGAGAGGCCACAACAGTGAGAGGCCTGCGTACCACAAAGAAAAAGAACATTACCTGCCTATAGGGTTGCCATTATGAGGAATATGTGGGTAAATATTTGGTAAGAACTTAGAATAGTACTTGTTATAGTCTAAGCACTACAGTTGTGCTTTTTAATAATAATAAATGAAATTCCAAATGTATACCATACTCAACTTTCTGTCATAACTTTGAAGTGTTGGTCTATGTGTTGGGTCTTGTCGGCCTGTAAAGGAGGAGAGGTGTCCGTAGCTTTGGTGTCAGACGTGCTGCCTGCTGAAGCACCGATGCCCGTCAACGCCGTGGCCGCCAAAGCCATGAACGGGTGCTGGAGAAAGCAGGAGCAGAATGGAAGATGACGGCGTGGGAAGGTGGTGTGGTGTCCATAGGTTCGGGGTCTGAGGTGCTGCCTGCTGAAGCACCGATGCCCGCCAAAGCCGTAAATGGGGTGCTGGAGAAAACAGGAGCAGAACGGAAGATGACGGCGTGGGAAGGAGGCGTGGTGTCCATAGGTTCGGGGTCAGACGTGGTGCCTGCTGAAGCACCGATGCCCGGCAAAGGCGTAAATGGGGTGCTGGGGAAAACAGGAGCAGAATGGTAGATGATGGCGTGGGAAGGAGGTGTGGTGTCCATGGGTTCCATATCAGAGCTGCTGCGTGCCTGATCTGAGAGTAGAGAGTGACAGTGGGAGAGCTTCTCACTCCTTTTATATCTGACGGCTCCGCCTGCCTCTGTGACATGTCCATTGTACGTGTCACAGAGAAAGGGCGGGCGGGGCAGGGGGTGAGTCAGGGGCACATGCGAGCCCAGCTGGTGGAGAAACCCCAGCCCAGAGGCAAAAGGCGGGGCCCCTTCTGGACTTTCTAGTGGCTGGGTCTTCTCGCTGTGGGTGGCAGGTGTTTGGCACGGGATGGGCCACCATGCAGAGACTGTTGGGGTCTGTGGAAGCCTTCTCCTTCAGAGCTCACCCTGCCTGGGCACCGGCTCTGCAGGCCCCTCAGCCGCACGTATGTATCGGCCAGCCCTTCCCCACTATGGGGCCCAGAGGCCAGAGCCTGCTCAGAGCTGAGGGCAGGAGGCACCCAGAGCTTGCCAGGGTGTGGGCCATCTCCTCCGGGGACCTCCCCAGCTTCTCTGCGAGGCCTGGAGACAGGATCACCTTCTCCAGGGCTGCTCAGCTGCCAGCATCACCATGAGCCAGGTGGCGAAGGTTTCTGAGCAGGAGATGCAGAGCCCTGATCCGACTGCATGCTGCACCCCACGATGTCCCTTCCTGGCAGGTAGGTTCTTTCTTCACTTCTTTTTTGAAATTTGGTCAGACAACATTTAAACCTTGCACCGTTCTTCAGGGTATACAGATGGTAGTGGCTTAGCCGGGATTCGAAGCAAGCCTGTGTGATTCCAGAGCTCGTGTTCTGGACTGTGGTGCCACCTTATCATATATGCTTCATGTGTTACTTGTTTTGCATTTTTCCGTGTAGTCCTTATGGTACTTAGCCCTAAGTGCCATACCTGGAACGAACAGCTACACTGCCCTGTAGGAGGTCTTCTTTTGTTCACCACATGAATTGGTCATCCACCACACTGTGTTCTAATCTCAGAAGATACAGGTCAAAGACCACCAGTTGTCAGCTGGTGCTACCATTGGTGCTGCCATTCCACGTTTCTAACTGAGGCTTGAAGGCCGGATTTTCCCTTTGTCTAGTTTGAAGGATCCAGATATGTAAAGATTGTAGTCTAGATAAATCATGGGCTATCCTGAAAGAAATTCACCAGTGAATTGTTCCGTATGGATTAGAAGCCAGTTTCTCTGGCCTTCCTGGAGTATATCCAGCAAGGCGTCTCATTCATGTCTAGAAAGCAAATATATCCTTTATTGCAACTTCAGCGTGGAGCGATGTATTGGTTTAAAGTACGATCAACACAATTTGGTCATAGTGAGTATGCCAGCTGGGTCCACTCTTTATTACACATATGTAACTCGAGAGATTCTTATGCCCAAGAGAGGAGACGTACTCTTGGGTGTCTAGGACAAGGGAAACATGTGTTGTTATTCAGGAGCTGGAAGCTGATGGTCTACACATCACTTGACCTTGTTTAAAACTTGTGTCTTTGGCTTGCTTCATTGGAGTGTTTTCTGTCTCCTGGGGCTGACATTGTGTGTTATGTATCACACAGGTGACATGTAGAAGTTTCAGAACCCAGAATCGTATAGATCAGTCACAATGTATTTCTATATTTTTGTTCAAAGTCTATGGAAAATAACACTGGGCATAATCCATATATTCCAAAATTAGTTGGACCCTCTGCTCATGAGATTCTTGTTATGGTATGTCACAGCAAATTTGGACTTCCATCCCCAAAAAACTTTGGGGTTGGAGGACACAGAAAGCTTTTGCTCACACCTAAATTATGTCTGAAAGAAAAGGGTAAATATTATAAGCCCTTTCTAACCTCTCCAAGAGCAGAAATGATTTACAGCTGTGGCATTGAACCCTAATTCCTCGATCTCATTTGAGAAGGGTTCAGTAAGAAACAATGTCTTGATTTTTGTTTGTTTGGCTTCTTCCCTGTTTTCTCATCTTGCTTACCAACAATCCATTGTAATTCATGAGTTAGTATGGCAGCAGGCTGAGTGTTCCCTGGAGCTCATTAAATGACCTTTTTTTCCTAAAATGACTTTTGTCTCCTTGTTTTCAGCCCCTCTTCTTTCCTCTGCCCTTTACTATAACCAGAGCTCAGCAAAAGCTGACTGGTTTTGTGCAGACCTTACTTAGGGTTAGTCTTTTCTTCATTATTTTATTCATGGCTCCTCCATTTCATTGTTTGCCTTCTCGAAATGTGTTGAAATCTTTCTGTGGTGGATGACTTCCAAAATGTCTTGGCTTTGATTGGTTGATTAATATTGGTATTTCTACAGTATTGTTTAAATATGGTTTCAGGAGGAACAGAAAGTGAATATGTTTCCTTGTCTTCCATCTTGAGCTGAAAATCCCTGTGGAGTTTAGCATCCAATGTTCCCATGGGAAAAAACCCAACCTTGGCATTACTAGATGTGACACTCAAGATTTCAGCTTTTCTTGGGCAATCACTGAGGATTGGAATATGTGGTCATTTCTAAAGGGAAAATAATAACTATCTCATGGAGTAGATTTGAGGATTAAATTAGAGAATGAACATGAAAATGCTTTGTAAGGCTTAAAAATCTATAAAAATGTTTTTGTTCTTATTTGATTTGTGGCTATTTCAACTTTCCTCGACAGTTGTTTATGACCTTGCATATGTGATAAAATGCCCCCTGGTTTATTGTTTTGAAAGCCAGAATATATTTTTCAATAGCTCGATGGAAATGGCATCATTTGTGAAGGTTAAGGGTGAAGGGATAAATGTTTCTTGACACCTATCCCTTTACAATGTTTTCAGGAACTAATTGACACATGTATTCCTCTTCCAAATTTTGTTGAGCACCTCCTACGAGCCACATGCTGTACATCAGGTGTTGGAAAGCATTTTCTGGATTTTAAATATCTTAGGCTTTGTGGGCCATATACAGCTTCTGTAGCTTCTCCTCTTTCTTCTTCAAGAAGCTTTCTAAACGTGAGAACCATTATTAGCTCACAGTCCCACAGATCCAGGCTGAGAGCCTGATTTGATTTGTGGCCAGTATTTGCCGATTCCTGCTCTGCATCCTCACTGAGGAGGGGCACCATGTTTGAGTAATCACTTCTTTGAATCAACTCTTGGTCTTCTGGGGCTTGTCCTTACTCTCCTACACTGTCTAATCAACATGGCATCCAGAGAGATCCTGTTAAAACATAAGTCAGATCATGTCACTGAAATCTCTTCAATGGCTTCTTCACAGAAGAATCAAAGTCCTCAAAGTGCCTCCAGAGCCCTAGAACTGTGGACCTCTGTTTCGTGTCTGACTCTTTCCTTCTCCTCTCCACTTTGCTTGCTCTGTTTTCCACACACTGACATCCTTTCTGCTCCTTGGGTACTCCAGCCTACTCTTGCCTCATTGACTTTCCATCTGACTGTTCCCTCTACCTGTACTATTCACTTCCCAGATATGCTCCTTGCTCCCTCTTAAATTTTATCTTCCCCAGGAAGTCCTCAGGGATCACTTAGTTTCAGCTAGCAGCCTCCTCCTAGCAGCTAACAATCTCCATCTCCCTTCCCTGCTTGCTGTTTTTCTCCAGCACTTCCCTGATATATTCCCGCACTGTCGCGGCTCAGCTTCACTAAGTGATCATTGCCGCAGCGTGGCCTCGGGGACACTGGTTGTGGACACGATGCTCACACCTGCCTGGGGGCCCCGGCTCACCTCCCAGCCCCTCAGGTGCAGCGTGCGCAGGGCCCGCGTTTCAGGCAGAAGACACAGGGCCACTGGTCCCAGCTAGGCAGGCCCCTCGATGCCGTGCTCACGATGGCTCAGACCTCTTCGCTATCCGCACTGCAGTTCAAACCTGCGGGCAGCGCAAAGTGGGCGGGGATCGAAGACCTCCGCCCGCTCCTCTGTGTGTCAGCACGCAGCCCCGCCTCCCATGGGGACCCAGCCTGAGGAGCAGGGGCGGGAGATTTGAGACTAGGGTGGCGCGAAAGGTAGGAGGTGTGGAGAGTTTGGGGTTTACAAGAAGTGTTTGCTTACTGATCCAAAAAAAGTGAGACACGGATGTATCAACGCATTTAAAAAGTCATTAAAGTGCCGCTAAGTGTCTGTGCTCGCCCCGCCTAGGAGAGAGCGTGCACTCCGTGAGGGACACATGAAAGGCTGAGTGAACGTCTGCCTGTGGTCCGTTACCTGGTGCACGGGTGTGTGAATTTTTGCAGAGAGCTCTTAATTTCCGTTGTCTCTGCTGACTTGACACGGTGGTTGGCAAACGGTGACGTGTTCAGTGTATTCAGGACATGATCATGGTTACTAATAATCACTTTGTTTTGCACTGACACCTCCACAGAGAATTGACTACTGAATGTCCACTTTACAGAAGAGAAACTGAGGCGTAGGAAGTGAAGTGACTGAGTAAGAGGAAGGACTCAGACAATTGGTGTTAGTAAATTAACCCTGCAGGGGGCCGTTAGACTGTGGTGGCTCGAGTGATGCAGCCGCCTATGTAGAGCAAGGAAAATCTAAGCCTGTCAATGGCTCAGGGTGACGGACACCGCTGAGGACAACCAGTCACAAACCACCAACTAGGCTTTAAAGCTATAGCAAATCATTCATTTCCTTGCTTTGCTTCTGCCCTTTTAAAATAAACATCTCTGCAGCTCCTGTGGCTGGAGTGCTCCTCACCGCTTCCACTTTGGTGGTGCCTGAATTGAATCGAATTTTGCTCCCATAAAGTCTTAAAATTTTAAATATGCCTCAGTTTGTGTTTTAAGGTTGGCCATAGAAGTTGGATTTGTGTCCAGTTTCTAGAACAGTGGTCGTCCTCTGGTCAGGCCTTAGGCGTTCTGTGTACAACGTTCCTCTTGTACCACCACCTTCTGGATGCCTCCACCCTCTACCAGCTCCCGTGCATCAGATCCCCTAGATGCTCACATTATAACGTCGCAGACACTCCTCTGTCTTCCAGCCAGCGTGTGAACTGAAACATTTCCATTCCTGTTGAAGAGTCTGGTGTGACCACTTTCCCAAACACAGCCACTCCCCCGCTGACCCTGGGTAACCACTCTTCTGAACTTGGTCTCCATCACTGGCATGGACGTCTTTCTATTTATGCTACATTTTTAAGTACTCGTAAACCGCATATAGTATTCTGTATTTTGTCTTCTTACTTGCTTTATTTAGTGTTATCTTTGCTAGGTTCATCCATGCTGACACGTAAAGATCTGTCTAGTTCATGTACTTTCCTCGCTATGTAGGATTCCCATGTATGGAAATACAATAATTTATATGTGCATTTTCCTGTTGATGGATATTTAAATTGTTTCCAATTTTCAGTATGATTTCTTTTAAAAACCTTTTAATATACTTTTTAAAAGGTTACTTTACATTTACAGTTATTACAAAATATTGCCTATATTCCCTGTGTTGTACAATACATCCTTGAGCCTATTGTGGACCTAGTAGTTTACATCTCTCACTTTCCGACCCCTGTATTGCCCCCTCCTCCCCCTCCGTGCTGGCAACCATTAGTTAGTTCTCTATATCTGTAACTCTCCTTCTGTTTTGTTATATTTGGTAGATTGTTGTATTTTTTAGATTCCATATATAGGTGATATCCTACAGTATTTGTTTCTGTTTGACTTATTTCACTTACCACAATGCCCTCCAAGTCCATCTATGTTGCTGCAAATGGCAAAATTTTGTTCTTTTGTAAGGCTGAGTAGTATGCCATTGGTTATATGTACCACATCTTCTTTACCTATTCATCTCTTGATGACACTTAGGTTGCTTCCATATCTTGGTCATTGTACACAAGGATGCTGCGAACATTGGGGTGCATGTATCTTTTCCAATACATGTTATTGAGAACACGTGTTTTTGGTTTTCTCAGATTTATACCTAAGAGTGGAGTTGTGAGGTCCTACAGTAGTTCTCTTTTTAGGTTTTGGAGAACCCTCTATACTGTTTTCCACAGTGACTGCACCAGTTTACGTCCCTACCAACAGTGTACCAGGGTTCCCTTTTCTCTCAAAATTGTAAATTTTCTTCCTAGTGGTAATTGAGATGATAGTTCAATAATAACATAAGATCAGGTGAAGTCTAAAGAAATTTTAGAACACCTGGATAAAGTAAGAAAACATCTGTTCTCTGGCATCTGAATGTTGGAGAGACACCAAGACATGTGGGCCAAGTTGTGGAGAGAAGGGAAACACAGACGCAAGCTTGACATTTGCTGCAGCTTTTCTCCTTGGGGCATTTGCTGATTCAAACCTTACAGCCTAGGAGCTGAAAAGCCAAAGAGTTCAAAAGGCTCTAACCACAGAAGCCAAACAGCAAGAGCCGTTTTACATTGATAAAAAGCATTTTAACTATGCCGAAGCAGAAAATGAAAAGAAAGAACTTTGCATTGCATTTAATAAAAGTTTAGGGAGATCTTTGTGGTATTTTAGTGAACTTATTGGCGGAAATTTAGCCATGTACATTGTGTTGGAGAGGCACCAAGAGTTCAAGAATTCTCACATTTTGAGGACACAATTACCTTACATGTTGGCCTGGTGGCAGCCATTTACATAACAATGATTTGGAGGATGTGGTGTTAGTCAGCTCTTGCTGTGATAATGCTTTGGAAGAAATCGCCCCAAAACTCAGTTACATAAACAAGAATTTATTTTCCTTGGACCTATGTGCTAGCTGCAGTGGCTCTCTTTTAGACCTCTAGATGGCTGGTTTTGCTCCGTGTTTTGGGTCAGTTTGAGGTCTGTCACTCACATCTTCCTCTGGAGCCCGAGTGTGAGGCTGCAGCTCCCAGGCCCTGTCTTCTCACAAAGTTCACTGAAACATAAGAGGTGCATGCAAATAGCAACCATAAGCATGCTGAAGTGGCTATACTGATACCAGAAAATATAGACTTTAAAACAAACCAAAAAGTTACTAGATATGAAAAGGGACATTTTATGATAAAAAAGGGAAGATACCAAAATTTTTAACATATTTGCCCTGAATAAGATAAAACCAAACTACATGAAGAAGAAAATACCAAAACCCATGAAGAATTGAAGGAAGAAATAGATAATTGCACAATATTAGGTAGAGGCTTCAGTAGTCCACGGTCAATAATGGATAGAACAATTAGGCAGAAGCTCAACAACGATATAGAAGACTTGGACAAGACTATGAATTAACAAGACCTACTAAATGTCTAGAGAACACTCAACCGAACAGTAAAATGCTCATCCTGCTCGACTACATGTGAAACGTTTCCCAGCATAGACGACATGCTAGGCTGTAAGACAAGAGATTAAAAGCCACATACATTGCTGGTGGGAATGTAAAATGGCGCGGCCATTTTACAAAACAGCTTGAGAGTTCCTGCAAGTGTTAAACACCGAGTTACCCTATGACCCAGCAGTTCCATTACTAAATATATACCTAAGAGAAATAAAAACTTATGTCTGCACAAAAGCTTGTACGTGAATGTTCAGAGAAGCATATTTCTAAAAACAAAAGGTGGAAATAATTCAAATGTCAATCTGATAAATGAAGAAACAAAATGTGGAAGAGCCGTACAATAGAATAGCATTGAGCTATAAAAAGGAATGAAATATTGATCCATGTTACAACATGAATGAACCATGAAAGCATTATGTAAAGTTAAAGCAGCCAATCACAAAAGATCACATATTGTATGGTGCCATTTCTATGAAATGCCCAGAATAGCCAATCTGTAGTGACAGGAAGTCGATTAGTGGTTGCCTAGGGCTGAGAGGGTTGAGGAGAATGAAAAAACCTTGTTAATGTGTAATGGGTTTTCTGTGGGGGGACAAAAATCTACAATTGGATTGTCGTGATGGTTCCACAAGTCTTTTAGTGGTTACACTAAGAACCACTGAATTGTATACATAAAAGAGTTGAAATTATGGTATGTAAATTACATCCCCATAAAGCTGTTAAAATTATGATAATTTTATAGTTATAAATTTGAAAATTCATCCAAAATTACACAATCTTAACAAATGCAACCTAACAAGACTAACCCAACAAAGAAAAAATATCTAAAACACCTGTCTCTACTCAAAAAGTTGTTTGTATAGTTAAGTACCTTTACAGAAAATGATTTCCAGGGATAAATGGGTTTCCAAGTAACTTCTTCCAAATATTTAGGGAAGAAGTATTGGTAATCTTACATAAAAATCTTCCAGGAAACAGAAAACTATATATTGCTCAAAGTATTTATAAGGCCAACATGAGCTTCAGATCAAAAGTAAAAAGAAGGGCTTCCCTGATGGTGCAGTGGTTAAGAATCCGCCTCCCAATGCAGGGGACACGGGTTCGAGCCCTTGTGGGGGAAGATCCCACATGCCGTGGAGCAACTACGCC
Organism: Mesoplodon densirostris; assembly: GCF_025265405.1. Classification (NCBI taxonomy): domain Eukaryota; kingdom Metazoa; phylum Chordata; class Mammalia; order Artiodactyla; family Ziphiidae; genus Mesoplodon; species Mesoplodon densirostris. Next base: position 133,953,425 of record NC_082662.1, on the reverse strand, counting down.
CACGTGCCACAACTGCTGAGCCAGCGCTCTGGAGCCTGCGAGCCACAACTGCTGAGCCCGTGTGCCGCAACTACTGAAGCCTGCAGGCCTAGAACCCGTGCTCCACAACAAGACAGGCCACCGCAAGGAGAAGCCTACTCACCACGACAAAGAATAGCCCCCCGCTCACCGCAACTACAGAAAGCTCGCGTGCAACAATGAAGACCCAATGCAGCCAAAAATAAATAAATAAAAAATAAAGTATAGAATCTTAAAAACAAAACAAAACAAAATCTATAAAGCATATGACAAGAATAGAATCACAGGCCAGTTTCTCTTTTGAAAATGCATGCAAAATGTGTAAACAGAAGCACAAACTGTACCCATGGTATGTAAAACAATCATATATCAGAATCAAAGTAGCTTTATTTTGGTAATGCCAGGTTGCTTTAATGTTCAAACATGAAATTCATCCCAGGAATGAATTAGAGTGGGAAAAGAAGTCATTTAAAACAGAAGCCTTGGGAATTCCCTGGTTTTCCAGTGGTTAGAACTTGGCGCTTTCACTGCTGGGGCCCTGGGGTCCAATCCCAGGTCAGGGAAATAAGATCCTCCAAGACATGAGGCCGGGCCCCCCCCAAAAAATAATGAAGTCTTAACCAGGAGAAGCACAAGATCGAATAAACATAACAGATAACACCTTATGAAAAGTAGGTGAAGATTATGGAATATTCTAAAATTTAAAACAAAAAGAAACTTTTAAAGATTCCAAAGAATGTGACTAATATTGTACATAGGCAAAAAATAAAATGAAATAAAATATACAAATGATGGGAGCCCCAAAATCCAGATGCCCAAGTCCTGTCTCTGAAGATTCTCATTCAATGGGTTCTGGATTTCCTCTATGTTTCAAAACCTACAGGTGATTCTGATACGACTCACAGACACAATGTAAAGCTTCTGCTTTGCAGGAGAGAATACCAGATTATTCTGTTATTTTATAGTTATACTAACAGGTTGTACTATGGACGGATAAGTCTGATGTCAAAATGCACTCCCCACTAGGGATAAAAAAGGAACTAGTAGCCTCTACTGCTACTTGGTGGCAGCATGCATGTATTGCAAGAGCAATTATTGTAGGAATCCAAATTAGGGGAACATTTTAGAATTGGAAAACTACATACAGATCATCTAGTCAAGCTTCCAGCTGTTATAGTTGTAAAAACGAAGGCCCATATAAGTGAAATGATTTATCTCCAAAGAGTGTTAGTGAAAGAGTATGAAATAAAAAATATCTCTGAACTTTTAATTTAGTGCTGTTTTTATTAATCTCAAGTACTAACTTAAACTTCAGTGTGAGAGATTTGGGATTGAATTCTTGCTCAGATTTACTGATTGTGTGCCTTTTAGTAAGTTACTAAAACACGATTTATTTTTTAACAGGTTTATTTATTTATTTATTTTTGGCTGCATAGGCTCGTCATTGCTGTGCGCGGGCTTTCTCTAGTTGCAGTGAGCGGGGGCTACTCTTTGTTGCAGTGCGCAGGCTTCTCATTGGGGTGGCTTCTCGTTGTTGCTGAGCATGGAGTGTAGGTGTGTGGGCTTCAGTAGTTTTGGTTCACGGGCTCTAGAGCGCAGGCTCGGTAGTTGTGGCGCACGGTCTTAGTTGCTCCGTGGCATGTGCAGTCTCATTTGCAGGTTCTGGGGAGGATTAAATGAGCTCATATGATATCCAATTGACTGAGGCAGAGTAGGCTTGGGATGAATCTTTGCTTGGTTTTCATTAGCTGCGGAGAAGACGATGACGGCTTGGTGCCTCGCCAAATTTCACATGGGTGTGCCTCCCTTGGGGATCTTGTTAAATGCAGGCTGGTATTCAGTAGTTCTGGGTGGGGCCTGGATTCTGTCCTTCTAAGAAGCTCCTAGGTGACAGTGATGCTGAGGGCAAGGGTCCAGCTCCCGCATTTCTCCCTTTCTGGAAGAGCAGGACATCTGCCCCCCGGGAGGAGAAAACATCCACAAAGTGACTACTAGGCACCAGCTTCCCTTACAGGCAAAGGACCTTTACCACTGCTCCCAACCATTGTGTCTGAGGCGCAGCAAGCCAAAACACTGCGATGCTGAGGTTTGCAGCAAAGAGGAGGTTTATTCACAGGGCAGCCATGCAAGGAAGTGACGTGAAAATAGGTCTCCAATCCTCCTTCCCGAAAGCAAGGGGCTTGGGGTATCTGTGGGATAAAGAATAAAGCAGCAGGGCAGTATGGGTCATGGGGAGCTTGAGGCAAGGTGATTGGAAAAAGATGTGCTCCTCATTGTTCTGAGCTGGTGTAATAGGCTACAGGGCTCAGCACATTCTCAGGCTGGAGTTTTGGGCCCTCTGATGGCAGAAGGTCAAAAGGCACTTGCCCAGGTGGAAGATCGGTGGTCCTCTCCACTCTAAACCAGCTCCGCCTAACTAGGCACAGCTGATTCCAAGTTCCTGGACAATACCGGGGCAAACATCTTTTTGCTTATGTTACATGCTACTTGGAGGACGTGCAAGTGTTCAAGGTACCTTGATGAGTGAAGACAGGATTTCACTAATCATGACACATGGTTTCACTTCCAGGTGAGCAGAAGAGACCTGTAGGCTGAGTCTGGCTCCTGGCACCTGGCATTGGAGGCAGATGGTTTAAAAACGGGCTCCCCCACCCTCTGTGTGATCTTAGGTAGATAGACTATTGATCGTTTTCTCCAATTAAAATGTGTGACTGGATGCACACTTAGTGGCATGTCTGACACACAGCAGTTATGCTACCGTAGGTCCTTCTTGGAAACTGAAGCCGTGGTTTTGAGGGATCATCAAAACCAGTACAATGCTTGCCATGTTTCTCCTTGTTCATCCTGGTGACAAACCTGGTAGAGAGAGCTCCATCCTCTCCCACAGGACCACACCCCTAGTACTTAGAGTGAAGTGGTTATGTCTCACTTAAGGCACCTTTTCCTTTTCCTTCCTTCTTTTTTCTTCACTAATCTTCATCCAACTGGCCTTTCTAAATTTTACACAAAACAAAACCATTTCTCAATGGATTCAGATACTACCCCAAGTGAATATTCCAACCATGTTCTTGATCTTCCGGGTCTCATCATCAGAAATTTCTGAGCCTAAATCTTCTCTAGTTTCTAGGATCACTCATTTTCTCATTTCTCCCTTCTCCTTTGAGTTCAGAGTCTTGCCAATTTAGTCCCTTCCCTAACCACAACTTATAATAAGGTGACACAGCAAAGTGATGAAAGTCTAGACGGTCTGGTTTTACTCCTGGGTTTTTGCCACCTACTTACTGTGTGGCATTAGGCAAGCTATTCAACGTCTCTGGGCCTCAGTTTCCCCCGAAAAGTGAATATTATGAATATTACCTGCCGGGCTTCCATAGTGGTGCAGTGGTTGGGAGTCTGCCTGCTGATGCAGGGGGCACGGGTTCGTGCCCCGGTCCGGGAGGATCCCACATGCCGTGGAGCGGCTGGGCCCGTGAGCCACGGCCGCTGAGCCCGCGCGTCCAGAGCCTGTGATCTGCAGCGGGAGAGGCCACAACAGTGAGAGGCCTGCGTACCACAAAGAAAAAGAACATTACCTGCCTATAGGGTTGTCATTATGAGGAATATGTGGGTAAATATTTGGTAAGAACTTAGAATAGTACTTGTTATAGTCTAAGCACTACAGTTGTGCTTTTTAATAATAATAAATGAAATTCCAAATGTATACCATACTCAACTTTCTGTCATAACTTTGAAGTGTTGGTCTATGTGTTGGGTCTTGTCGGCCTGTAAAGGAGGAGAGGTGTCCGTAGCTTTGGTGTCAGACGTGCTGCCTGCTGAAGCACCGATGCCCGTCAACGCCGTGGCCGCCAAAGCCATGAACGGGTGCTGGAGAAAGCAGGAGCAGAATGGAAGATGACGGCGTGGGAAGGTGGTGTGGTGTCCATAGGTTCGGGGTCTGAGGTGCTGCCTGCTGAAGCACCGATGCCCGCCAAAGCCGTAAATGGGGTGCTGGAGAAAACAGGAGCAGAACGGAAGATGACGGCGTGGGAAGGAGGCGTGGTGTCCATAGGTTCGGGGTCAGACGTGGTGCCTGCTGAAGCACCGATGCCCGGCAAAGGCGTAAATGGGGTGCTGGGGAAAACAGGAGCAGAATGGTAGATGATGGCGTGGGAAGGAGGTGTGGTGTCCATGGGTTCCATATCAGAGCTGCTGCGTGCCTGATCTGAGAGTAGAGAGTGACAGTGGGAGAGCTTCTCACTCCTTTTATATCTGACGGCTCCGCCTGCCTCTGTGACATGTCCATTGTACGTGTCACAGAGAAAGGGCGGGCGGGGCAGGGGGTGAGTCAGGGGCACATGCGAGCCCAGCTGGTGGAGAAACCCCAGCCCAGAGGCAAAAGGCGGGGCCCCTTCTGGACTTTCTAGTGGCTGGGTCTTCTCGCTGTGGGTGGCAGGTGTTTGGCACGGGATGGGCCACCATGCAGAGACTGTTGGGGTCTGTGGAAGCCTTCTCCTTCAGAGCTCACCCTGCCTGGGCACCGGCTCTGCAGGCCCCTCAGCCGCACGTATGTATCGGCCAGCCCTTCCCCACTATGGGGCCCAGAGGCCAGAGCCTGCTCAGAGCTGAGGGCAGGAGGCACCCAGAGCTTGCCAGGGTGTGGGCCATCTCCTCCGGGGACCTCCCCAGCTTCTCTGCGAGGCCTGGAGACAGGATCACCTTCTCCAGGGCTGCTCAGCTGCCAGCATCACCATGAGCCAGGTGGCGAAGGTTTCTGAGCAGGAGATGCAGAGCCCTGATCCGACTGCATGCTGCACCCCACGATGTCCCTTCCTGGCAGGTAGGTTCTTTCTTCACTTCTTTTTTGAAATTTGGTCAGACAACATTTAAACCTTGCACCGTTCTTCAGGGTATACAGATGGTAGTGGCTTAGCCGGGATTCGAAGCAAGCCTGTGTGATTCCAGAGCTCGTGTTCTGGACTGTGGTGCCACCTTATCATATATGCTTCATGTGTTACTTGTTTTGCATTTTTCCGTGTAGTCCTTATGGTACTTAGCCCTAAGTGCCATACCTGGAACGAACAGCTACACTGCCCTGTAGGAGGTCTTCTTTTGTTCACCACATGAATTGGTCATCCACCACACTGTGTTCTAATCTCAGAAGATACAGGTCAAAGACCACCAGTTGTCAGCTGGTGCTACCATTGGTGCTGCCATTCCACGTTTCTAACTGAGGCTTGAAGGCCGGATTTTCCCTTTGTCTAGTTTGAAGGATCCAGATATGTAAAGATTGTAGTCTAGATAAATCATGGGCTATCCTGAAAGAAATTCACCAGTGAATTGTTCCGTATGGATTAGAAGCCAGTTTCTCTGGCCTTCCTGGAGTATATCCAGCAAGGCGTCTCATTCATGTCTAGAAAGCAAATATATCCTTTATTGCAACTTCAGCGTGGAGCGATGTATTGGTTTAAAGTACGATCAACACAATTTGGTCATAGTGAGTATGCCAGCTGGGTCCACTCTTTATTACACATATGTAACTCGAGAGATTCTTATGCCCAAGAGAGGAGACGTACTCTTGGGTGTCTAGGACAAGGGAAACATGTGTTGTTATTCAGGAGCTGGAAGCTGATGGTCTACACATCACTTGACCTTGTTTAAAACTTGTGTCTTTGGCTTGCTTCATTGGAGTGTTTTCTGTCTCCGGGGGCTGACATTGTGTGTTATGTATCACACAGGTGACATGTAGAAGTTTCAGAACCCAGAATCGTATAGATCAGTCACAATGTATTTCTATATTTTTGTTCAAAGTCTATGGAAAATAACACTGGGCATAATCCATATATTCCAAAATTAGTTGGACCCTCTGCTCACGAGATTCTTGTTATGGTATGTCACAGCAAATTTGGACTTCCATCCCCAAAAAACTTTGGGGTTGGAGGACACAAAAAGCTTTTGCTCACACCTAAATTATGTCTGAAAGAAAAGGGTAAATATTATAAGCCCTTTCTAACCTCTCCAAGAGCAGAAATGATTTACAGCTGTGGCATTGAACCCTAATTCCTCGATCTCATTTGAGAAGGGTTCAGTAAGAAACAATGTCTTGATTTTTGTTTGTTTGGCTTCTTCCCTGTTTTCTCATCTTGCTTACCAACAATCCATTGTAATTTATGAGTTAGTATGGCAGCAGGCTGAGTGTTCCCTGGAGCTCATTAAATGACCTTTTTTTCCTAAAATGACTTTTGTCTCCTTGTTTTCAGCCCCTCTTCTTTCCTCTGCCCTTTACTATAACCAGAGCTCAGCAAAAGCTGACTGGTTTTGTGCAGACCTTACTTAGGGTTAGTCTTTTCTTCATTATTTTATTCATGGCTCCTCCATTTCATTGTTTGCCTTCTCGAAATGTGTTGAAATCTTTCTGTGGTGGATGACTTCCAAAATGTCTTGGCTTTGATTGGTTGATTAATATTGGTATTTCTACAGTATTGTTTAAATATGGTTTCAGGAGGAACAGAAAGTGAATATGTTTCCTTGTCTTCCATCTTGAGCTGAAAATCCCTGTGGAGTTTAGCATCCAATGTTCCCATGGGAAAAAACCCAACCTTGGCATTACTAGATGTGACACTCAAGATTTCAGCTTTTCTTGGGCAATCACTGAGGATTGGAATATGTGGTCATTTCTAAAGGGAAAATAATAACTATCTCATGGAGTAGATTTGAGGATTAAATTAGAGAATGAACATGAAAATGCTTTGTAAGGCTTAAAAATCTATAAAAATGTTTTTGTTCTTATTTGATTTGTGGCTATTTCAACTTTCCTCGACAGTTGTTTATGACCTTGCATATGTGATAAAATGCCCCCTGGTTTATTGTTTTGAAAGCCAGAATATATTTTTCAATAGCTCGATGGAAATGGCATCATTTGTGAAGGTTAAGGGTGAAGGGATAAATGTTTCTTGACACCTATCCCTTTACAATGTTTTCAGGAACTAATTGACACATGTATTCCTCTTCCAAATTTTGTTGAGCACCTCCTACGAGCCACATGCTTTACATCAGGTGTTGGAAAGCATTTTCTGGATTTTAAATATCTTAGGCTTTGTGGGCCATATACAGCTTCTGTAGCTTCTCCTCTTTCTTCTTCAAGAAGCTTTCTAAACGTGAGAACCATTATTAGCTCACAGTCCCACAGATCCAGGCTGAGAGCCTGATTTGATTTGTGGCCAGTATTTGCCGATTCCTGCTCTGCATCCTCACTGAGGAGGGGCACCATGTTTGAGTAATCACTTCTTTGAATCAACTCTTGGTCTTCTGGGGCTTGTCCTTACTCTCCTACACTGTCTAATCAACATGGCATCCAGAGAGATCCTGTTAAAACATAAGTCAGATCATGTCACTGAAATCTCTTCAATGGCTTCTTCACAGAAGAATCAAAGTCCTCAAAGTGCCTCCAGAGCCCTAGAACTGTGGACCTCTGTTTCGTGTCTGACTCTTTCCTTCTCCTCTCCACTTTGCTTGCTCTGTTTTCCACACACTGACATCCTTTCTGCTCCTTGGGTACTCCAGCCTACTCTTGCCTCATTGACTTTCCATCTGACTGTTCCCTCTACCTGTACTATTCACTTCCCAGATATGCTCCTTGCTCCCTCTTAAATTTTATCTTCCCCAGGAAGTCCTCAGGGATCACTTAGTTTCAGCTAGCAGCCTCCTCCTAGCAGCTAACAATCTCCATCTCCCTTCCCTGCTTGCTGTTTTTCTCCAGCACTTCCCTGATATATTCCCGCACTGTCGCGGCTCAGCTTCACTAAGTGATCATTGCCGCAGCGTGGCCTCGGGGACACTGGTTGTGGACACGATGCTCACACCTGCCTGGGGGCCCCGGCTCACCTCCCAGCCCCTCAGGTGCAGCGTGCGCAGGGCCCGCGTTTCAGGCAGAAGACACAGGGCCACTGGTCCCAGCTAGGCAGGCCCCTCGATGCCGTGCTCACGATGGCTCAGACCTCTTCGCTATCCGCACTGCAGTTCAAACCTGCGGGCAGCGCAAAGTGGGCGGGGATCGAAGACCTCCGCCCGCTCCTCTGTGTGTCAGCACGCAGCCCCGCCTCCCATGGGGACCCAGCCTGAGGAGCAGGGGCGGGAGATTTGAGACTAGGGTGGCGCGAAAGGTAGGAGGTGTGGAGAGTTTGGGGTTTACAAGAAGTGTTTGCTTACTGATCCAAAAAAAGGGAGACACGGATGTATCAACGCATTTAAAAAGTCATTAAAGTGCCGCTAAGTGTCTGTGCTCGCCCCGCCTAGGAGAGAGCGTGCACTCCGTGAGGGACACATGAAAGGCTGAGTGAACGTCTGCCTGTGGTCCGTTACCTGGTGCACGGGTGTGTGAATTTTTGCAGAGAGCTCTTAATTTCCGTTGTCTCTGCTGACTTGACACGGTGGTTGGCAAACGGTGACGTGTTCAGTGTATTCAGGACATGATCATGGTTACTAATAATCACTTTGTTTTGCACTGACACCTCCACAGAGAATTGACTACTGAATGTCCACTTTACAGAAGAGAAACTGAGGCGTAGGAAGTGAAGTGACTGAGTAAGAGGAAGGACTCAGACAATTGGTGTTAGTAAATTAACCCTGCAGGGGGCCGTTAGACTGTGGTGGCTCGAGTGATGCAGCCGCCTATGTAGAGCAAGGAAAATCTAAGCCTGTCAATGGCTCAGGGTGACGGACACCGCTGAGGACAACCAGTCACAAACCACCAACTAGGCTTTAAAGCTATAGCAAATCATTCATTTCCTTGCTTTGCTTCTGCCCTTTTAAAATAAACATCTCTGCAGCTCCTGTGGCTGGAGTGCTCCTCACCGCTTCCACTTTGGTGGTGCCTGAATTGAATCGAATTTTGCTCCCATAAAGTCTTAAAATTTTAAATATGCCTCAGTTTGTGTTTTAAGGTTGGCCATAGAAGTTGGATTTGTGTCCAGTTTCTAGAACAGTGGTCGTCCTCTGGTCAGGCCTTAGGCGTTCTGTGTACAACGTTCCTCTTGTACCACCACCTTCTGGATGCCTCCACCCTCTACCAGCTCCCGTGCATCAGATCCCCTAGATGCTCACATTATAACGTCGCAGACACTCCTCTGTCTTCCAGCCAGCGTGTGAACTGAAACATTTCCATTCCTGTTGAAGAGTCTGGTGTGACCACTTTCCCAAACACAGCCACTCCCCCGCTGACCCTGGGTAACCACTCTTCTGAACTTGGTCTCCATCACTGGCATGGACGTCTTTCTATTTATGCTACATTTTTAAGTACTCGTAAACCGCATATAGTATTCTGTATTTTGTCTTCTTACTTGCTTTATTTAGTGTTATCTTTGCTAGGTTCATCCATGCTGACACGTAAAGATCTGTCTAGTTCATGTACTTTCCTCGCTATGTAGGATTCCCATGTATGGAAATACAATAATTTATATGTGCATTTTCCTGTTGATGGATATTTAAATTGTTTCCAATTTTCAGTATGATTTCTTTTAAAAACCTTTTTATATACTTTTTAAAAGGTTACTTTACATTTACAGTTATTACAAAATATTGCCTATATTCCCTGTGTTGTACAATACATCCTTGAGCCTATTGTGGACCTAGTAGTTTACATCTCTCACTTTCCGACCCCTGTATTGCCCCCTCCTCCCCCTCCGTGCTGGCAACCATTAGTTAGTTCTCTATATCTGTAACTCTCCTTCTGTTTTGTTATATTTGGTAGATTGTTGTATTTTTTAGATTCCATATATAGGTGATATCCTACAGTATTTGTTTCTGTTTGACTTATTTCACTTACCACAATGCCCTCCAAGTCCATCTATGTTGCTGCAAATGGCAAAATTTTGTTCTTTTGTAAGGCTGAGTAGTATGCCATTGGTTATATGTACCACATCTTCTTTACCTATTCATCTCTTGATGACACTTAGGTTGCTTCCATATCTTGGTCATTGTACACAAGGATGCTGCGAACATTGGGGTGCATGTATCTTTTCCAATACATGTTATTGAGAACACGTGTTTTTGGTTTTCTCAGATTTATACCTAAGAGTGGAGTTGTGAGGTCCTACAGTAGTTCTCTTTTTAGGTTTTGGAGAACCCTCTATACTGTTTTCCACAGTGACTGCACCAGTTTACGTCCCTACCAACAGTGTACCAGGGTTCCCTTTTCTCTCAAAATTGTAAATTTTCTTCCTAGTGGTAATTGAGATGATAGTTCAATAATAACATAAGATCAGGTGAAGTCTAAAGAAATTTTAGAACACCTGGATAAAGTAAGAAAACATCTGTTCTCTGGCATCTGAATGTTGGAGAGACACCAAGACATGTGGGCCAAGTTGTGGAGAGAAGGGAAACACAGACGCAAGCTTGACATTTGCTGCAGCTTTTCTCCTTGGGGCATTTGCTGATTCAAACCTTACAGCCTAGGAGCTGAAAAGCCAAAGAGTTCAAAAGGCTCTAACCACAGAAGCCAAACAGCAAGAGCCGTTTTACATTGATAAAAAGCATTTTAACTATGCCGAAGCAGAAAATGAAAAGAAAGAACTTTGCATTGCATTTAATAAAAGTTTAGGGAGATCTTTGTGGTATTTTAGTGAACTTATTGGCGGAAATTTAGCCATGTACATTGTGTTGGAGAGGCACCAAGAGTTCAAGAATTCTCACATTTTGAGGACACAATTACCTTACATGTTGGCCTGGTGGCAGCCATTTACATAACAATGATTTGGAGGATGTGGTGTTAGTCAGCTCTTGCTGTGATAATGCTTTGGAAGAAATCGCCCCAAAACTCAGTTACATAAACAAGAATTTATTTTCCTTGGACCTATGTGCTAGCTGCAGTGGCTCTCTTTTAGACCTCTAGATGGCTGGTTTTGCTCCGTGTTTTGGGTCAGTTTGAGGTCTGTCACTCACATCTTCCTCTGGAGCCCGAGTGTGAGGCTGCAGCTCCCAGGCCCTGTCTTCTCACAAAGTTCACTGAAACATAAGAGGTGCATGCAAATAGCAACCATAAGCATGCTGAAGTGGCTATACTGATACCAGAAAATATAGACTTTAAAACAAACCAAAAAGTTACTAGATATGAAAAGGGACATTTTATGATAAAAAAGGGAAGATACCAAAATTTTTAACATATTTGCCCTGAATAAGATAAAACCAAACTACATGAAGAAGAAAATACCAAAACCCATGAAGAATTGAAGGAAGAAATAGATAATTGCACAATATTAGGTAGAGGCTTCAGTACTCCACGGTCAATAATGGATAGAACAATTAGGCAGAAGCTCAACAACGATATAGAAGACTTGGACAAGACTATGAATTAACAAGACCTACTAAATGTCTAGAGAACACTCAACCGAACAGTAAAATGCTCATCCTGCTCGACTACATGTGAAACGTTTCCCAGCATAGACGACATGCTAGGCTGTAAGACAAGAGATTAAAAGCCACATACATTGCTGGTGGGAATGTAAAATGGCGCGGCCATTTTACAAAACAGCTTGAGAGTTCCTGCAAGTGTTAAACACCGAGTTACCCTATGACCCAGCAGTTCCATTACTAAATATATACCTAAGAGAAATAAAAACTTATGTCTGCACAAAAGCTTGTACGTGAATGTTCAGAGAAGCATATTTCTAAAAACAAAAGGTGGAAATAATTCAAATGTCAATCTGATAAATGAAGAAACAAAATGTGGAAGAGCCGTACAATAGAATAGCATTGAGCTATAAAAAGGAATGAAATATTGATCCATGTTACAACATGAATGAACCATGAAAGCATTATGTAAAGTTAAAGCAGCCAATCACAAAAGATCACATATTGTATGGTGCCATTTCTATGAAATGCCCAGAATAGCCAATCTGTAGTGACAGGAAGTCGATTAGTGGTTGCCTAGGGCTGAGAGGGTTGAGGAGAATGAAAAAACCTTGTTAATGTGTAATGGGTTTTCTGTGGGGGGACAAAAATCTACAATTGGATTGTCGTGATGGTTCCACAAGTCTTTTAGTGGTTACACTAAGAACCACTGAATTGTATACATAAAAGAGTTGAAATTATGGTATGTAAATTACATCCCCATAAAGCTGTTAAAATTATGATAATTTTATAGTTATAAATTTGAAAATTCATCCAAAATTACACAATCTTAACAAATGCAACCTAACAAGACTAACCCAACAAAGAAAAAATATCTAAAACACCTGTCTCTACTCAAAAAGTTGTTTGTATAGTTAAGTACCTTTACAGAAAATGATTTCCAGGGATAAATGGGTTTCCACGTAACTTCTTCCAAATATTTAGGGAAGAAGTATTGGTAATCTTACATAAAAATCTTCCAGGAAACAGAAAACTATATATTGCTCAAAGTATTTATAAGGCCAACATGAGCTTCAGATCAAAAGTAAAAAGAAGGGCTTCCCTGATGGTGCAGTGGTTAAGAATCCGCCTCCCAATGCAGGGGACACGGGTTCGAGCCCTTGTGGGGGAAGATCCCACATGCCGTGGAGCAACTACGCCCACGTGCCACAACTGCTGAGCCAGCGCTCTGGAGCCTGCGAGCCACAACTGCTGAGCCCGTGTGCCGCAACTACTGAAGCCTGCAGGCCTAGAACCCGTGCTCCACAACAAGACAGGCCACCGCAAGGAGAAGCCTACTCACCACGACAAAGAATAGCCCCCCGCTCACCGCAACTACAGAAAGCTCGCGTGCAACAATGAAGACCCAATGCAGCCAAAAATAAATAAATAAAAAATAAAGTATAGAATCTTAAAAACAAAACAAAACAAAATCTATAAAGCATATGACAAGAATAGAATCACAGGCCAGTTTCTCTTTTGAAAATGCATGCAAAATGTGTAAACAGAAGCACAAACTGTACCCATGGTATGTAAAACAATCATATATCAGAATCAAAGTAGCTTTATTTTGGTAATGCCAGGTTGCTTTAATGTTCAAACATGAAATTCATCCCAGGAATGAATTAGAGTGGGAAAAGAAGTCATTTAAAACAGAAGCCTTGGGAATTCCCTGGTTTTCCAGTGGTTAGAACTTGGCGCTTTCACTGCTGGGGCCCTGGGGTCCAATCCCAGGTCAGGGAAATAAGATCCTCCAAGACATGAGGCCGGGCCCCGAAAAAAAAATAATGAAGTCTTAACCAGGAGAAGCACAAGATCGAATAAACATAACAGATAACACCTTATGAAAAGTAGGTGAAGATTATGGAATATTCTAAAATTTAAAACAAAAAGAAACTTTTAAAGATTCCAAAGAATGTGACTAATATTGTACATAGGCAAAAAATAAAATGAAATAAAATATACAAATGATGGGAGCCCCAAAATCCAGATGCCCAAGTCCTGTCTCTGAAGATTCTCATTCAATGGGTTCTGGATTTCCTCTATGTTTCAAAACCTACAGGTGATTCTGATACGACTCACAGACACAATGTAAAGCTTCTGCTTTGCAGGAGAGAATACCAGATTATTCTGTTATTTTATAGTTATACTAACAGGTTGTACTATGGACGGATAAGTCTGATGTCAAAATGCACTCCCCACTAGGGATAAAAAAGGAACTAGTAGCCTCTACTGCTACTTGGTGGCAGCATGCATGTATTGCAAGAGCAATTATTGTAGGAATCCAAATTAGGGGAACATTTTAGAATTGGAAAACTACATACAGATCATCTAGTCAAGCTTCCAGCTGTTATAGTTGTAAAAACGAAGGCCCATATAAGTGAAATGATTTATCTCCAAAGAGTGTTAGTGAAAGAGTATGAAATAAAAAATATCTCTGAACTTTTAATTTAGTGCTGTTTTTATTAATCTCAAGTACTAACTTAAACTTCAGTGTGAGAGATTTGGGATTGAATTCTTGCTCAGATTTACTGATTGTGTGCCTTTTAGTAAGTTACTAAAACACGATTTATTTTTTAACAGGTTTATTTATTTATTTATTTTTGGCTGCATAGCCTCGTCATTGCTGTGCGCGGGCTTTCTCTAGTTGCAGTGAGCGGGGGCTACTCTTTGTTGCAGTGCGCAGGCTTCTCATTGGGGTGGCTTCTCGTTGTTGCTGAGCATGGAGTGTAGGTGTGTGGGCTTCAGTAGTTTTGGTTCACGGGCTCTAGAGCGCAGGCTCGGTAGTTGTGGCGCACGGTCTTAGTTGCTCCGTGGCATGTGCAGTCTCATTTGCAGGTTCTGGGGAGGATTAAATGAGCTCATATGATATCCAATTGACTGAGGCAGAGTAGGCTTGGGATGAATCTTTGCTTGGTTTTCATTAGCTGCGGAGAAGACGATGACGGCTTGGTGCCTCGCCAAATTTCACATGGGTGTGCCTCCCTTGGGGATCTTGTTAAATGCAGGCTGGTATTCAGTAGTTCTGGGTGGGGCCTGGATTCTGTCCTTCTAAGAAGCTCCTAGGTGACAGTGATGCTGAGGGCAAGGGTCCAGCTCCCGCATTTCTCCCTTTCTGGAAGAGCAGGACATCTGCCCCCCGGGAGGAGAAAACATCCACAAAGTGACTACTAGGCACCAGCTTCCCTTACAGGCAAAGGACCTTTACCACTGCTCCCAACCATTGTGTCTGAGGCGCAGCAAGCCAAAACACTGCGATGCTGAGGTTTGCAGCAAAGAGGAGGTTTATTCACAGGGCAGCCATGCAAGGAAGTGACGTGAAAATAGGTCTCCAATCCTCCTTCCCGAAAGCAAGGGGCTTGGGGTATCTGTGGGATAAAGAATAAAGCAGCAGGGCAGTATGGGTCATGGGGAGCTTGAGGCAAGGTGATTGGAAAAAGATGTGCTCCTCATTGTTCTGAGCTGGTGTAATAGGCTACAGGGCTCAGCACATTCTCAGGCTGGAGTTTTGGGCCCTCTGATGGCAGAAGGTCAAAAGGCACTTGCCCAGGTGGAAGATCGGTGGTCCTCTCCACTCTAAACCAGCTCCGCCTAACTAGGCACAGCTGATTCCAAGTTCCTGGACAATACCGGGGCAAACATCTTTTTGCTTATGCTACATGCTACTTGGAGGACGTGCAAGTGTTCAAGGTACCTTGATGAGTGAAGACAGGATTTCACTAATCATGACACATGGTTTCACTTCCAGGTGAGCAGAAGAGACCTGTAGGCTGAGTCTGGCTCCTGGCACCTGGCATTGGAGGCAGATGGTTTAAAAACGGGCTCCCCCACCCTCTGTGTGATCTTAGGTAGATAGACTATTGATCGTTTTCTCCAATTAAAATGTGTGACTGGATGCACACTTAGTGGCATGTCTGACACACAGCAGTTCTGCTACCATAGGTCCTTCTTGGAAACTGAAGCCGTGGTTTTGAGGGATCATCAAAACCAGTACAATGCTTGCCATGTTTCTCCTTGTTCATCCTGGTGACAAACCTGGTAGAGAGAGCTCCATCCTCTCCCACAGGACCACACCCCTAGTACTTAGAGTGAAGTGGTTATGTCTCACTTAAGGCACCTTTTCCTTTTCCTTCCTTCTTTTTTCTTCACTAATCTTCATCCAACTGGCCTTTCTAAATTTTACACAAAACAAAACCATTTCTCAATGGATTCAGATACTACCCCAAGTGAATATTCCAACCAAGTTCTTGATCTTCCGGGTCTCATCATCAGAAATTTCTGAGCCTAAATCTTCTCTAGTTTCTAGGATCACTCATTTTCTCATTTCTCCCTTCTCCTTTGAGTTCAGAGTCTTGCCAATTTAGTCCCTTCCCTAACCACAACTTATAATAAGGTGACACAGCAAAGTGATGAAAGTCTAGACGGTCTGGTTTTACTCCTGGGTTTTTGCCACCTACTTACTGTGTGGCATTAGGCAAGCTATTCAACGTCTCTGGGCCTCAGTTTCCCCCGAAAAGTGAATATTATGAATATTACCTGCCGGGCTTCCATAGTGGTGCAGTGGTTGGGAGTCTGCCTGCTGATGCAGGGGGCACGGGTTCGTGCCCCGGTCCGGGAGGATCCCACATGCCGTGGAGCGGCTGGGCCCGTGAGCCACGGCCGCTGAGCCCGCGCGTCCAGAGCCTGTGATCTGCAGCGGGAGAGGCCACAACAGTGAGAGGCCTGCGTACCACAAAAAAAAAGAACATTACCTGCCTATAGGGTTGCCATTATGAGGAATATGTGGGTAAATATTTGGTAAGAACTTAGAATAGTACTTGTTATAGTCTAAGCACTACAGTTGTGCTTTTTAATAATAATAAATGAAATTCCAAATGTATACCATACTCAACTTTCTGTCATAACTTTGAAGTGTTGGTCTATGTGTTGGGTCTTGTCGGCCTGTAAAGGAGGAGAGGTGTCCGTAGCTTTGGTGTCAGACGTGCTGCCTGCCGAAGCACCGATGCCCGTCAACGCCGTGACCGCCAAAGCCATGAACGGGTGCTGGAGAAAGCAGGAGCAGAATGGAAGATGACGGCATGGGAAGGTGGTGTGGTGTCCATAGGTTCGGGGTCTGAGGTGCTGCCTGCTGAAGCACCGATGCCCGCCAAAGCCGTAAATGGGGTGCTGGAGAAAACAGGAGCAGAACGGAAGATGACGGCGTGGGAAGGAGGCGTGGTGTCCATAGGTTCGGGGTCAGACGTGGTGCCTGCTGAAGCACCGATGCCCGGCAAAGGCGTAAATGGGGTGCTGGGGAAAACAGGAGCAGAATGGTAGATGATGGCGTGGGAAGGAGGTGTGGTGTCCATGGGTTCCATATCAGAGCTGCTGCGTGCCTGATCTGAGAGTAGAGAGTGACAGTGGGAGAGCTTCTCACTCCTTTTATATCTGACGGCTCCGCCTGCCTCTGTGACATGTCCATTGTACGTGTCACAGAGAAAGGGCGGGCGGGGCAGGGGGTGAGTCAGGGGGCACATGCGAGCCCAGCTGGTGGAGAAACCCCAGCCCAGAGGCAAAAGGCGGGGCCCCTTCTGGACTTTCTAGTGGCTGGGTCTTCTCGCTGTGGGTGGCAGGTGTTTGGCACGGGATGGGCCACCATGCAGAGACTGTTGGGGTCTGTGGAAGCCTTCTCCTTCAGAGCTCACCCTGCCTGGGCACCGGCTCTGCAGGCCCCTCAGCCGCACGTATGTATCTGCCAGCCCTTCCCCACTATGGGGCCCAGAGGCCAGAGCCTGCTCAGAGCTGAGGGCAGGAGGCACCCAGAGCTTGCCAGGGTGTGGGCCATCTCCTCCGGGGACCTCCCCAGCTTCTCTGCGAGGCCTGGAGACAGGATCGCCTTCTCCAGGGCTGCTCAGCTGCCAGCATCACCATGAGCCAGGTGGCGAAGGTTTCTGAGCAGGAGATGCAGAGCCCTGATCCGACTGCATGCTGCACCCCACGATGTCCCTTCCTGGCAGGTAGGTTCTTTCTTCACTTCTTTTTTGAAATTTGGTCAGACAACATTTAAACCTTGCACCGTTCTTCAGGGTATACAGATGGTAGTGGCTTAGCCGGGATTCGAAGCAGGCCTCTGTGATTCCAGAGCTCGTGTTCTGGACTGTGGTGCCACCTTATCATATATGCTTCATGTGTTACTTGTTTTGCATTTTTTCTTGTAGTCCTTATGGTACTTAGCCCTAAGTGCCATACCTGGAACGAACAGCTACACTGCCCTGTAGGAGGTCTTCTTTTGTTCAACACATGAATTGGTCATCCACCACACTGTGTTCTAATCTCAGAAGATACAGGTCAAAGACCACCAGTTGTCAGCTGGTGCTACCATTGGTGCTGCCATTCCACGTTTCTAACTGAGGCTTGAAGGCCGGATTTTCCCTTTGTCTAGTTTGAAGGATCCAGATATGTAAAGATTGTAGTCTAGATAAATCATGGGCTATCCTGAAAGAAATTCACCAGTGAATTGTTCCGTATGGATTAGAAGCCAGTTTCTCTGGCCTTCCTGGAGTATATCCAGCAAGGCGTCTCATTCATGTCTAGAAAGCAAATATATCCTTTATTGCAACTTCAGCGTGGAGCGATGTATTGGTTTAAAGTACGATCAACACAATTTGGTCATAGTGAGTATGCCAGCTGGGTCCACTCTTTATTACACATATGTAACTCGAGAGATTCTTATGCCCAAGAGAGGAGACGTACTCTTGGGTGTCTAGGACAAGGGAAACATGTGTTGTTATTCAGGAGCTGGAAGCTGATGGTCTACACATCACTTGACCTTGTTTAAAACTTGTGTCTTTGGCTTGCTTCATTGGAGTGTTTTCTGTCTCCTGGGGCTGACATTGTGTGTTATGTATCACACAGGTGACATGTAGAAGTTTCAGAACCCAGAATCGTATAGATCAGTCACAATGTATTTCTATATTTTTGTTCAAAGTCTATGGAAAATAACACTGGGCATAATCCATATATTCCAAAATTAGTTGGACCCTCTGCTCACGAGATTCTTGTTATGGTATGTCACAGCAAATTTGGACTTCCATCCCCAAAAAACTTTGGGGTTGGAGGACACAAAAAGCTTTTGCTCACACCTAAATTATGTCTGAAAGAAAAGGGTAAATATTATAAGCCCTTTCTAACCTCTCCAAGAGCAGAAATGATTTACAGCTGTGGCATTGAACCCTAATTCCTCGATCTCATTTGAGAAGGGTTCAGTAAGAAACAATGTCTTGATTTTTGTTTGTTTGGCTTCTTCCCTGTTTTCTCATCTTGCTTACCAACAATCCATTGTAATTCATGAGTTAGTATGGCAGCAGGCTGAGTGTTCCCTGGAGCTCATTAAATGACCTTTTTTTCCTAAAATGACTTTTGTCTCCTTGTTTTCAGCCCCTCTTCTTTCCTCTGCCCTTTACTATAACCAGAGCTCAGCAAAAGCTGACTGGTTTTGTGCAGACCTTACTTAGGGTTAGTCTTTTCTTCATTATTTTATTCATGGCTCCTCCATTTCATTGTTTGCCTTCTCGAAATGTGTTGAAATCTTTCTGTGGTGGATGACTTCCAAAATGTCTTGGCTTTGATTGGTTGATTAATATTGGTATTTCTACAGTATTGTTTAAATATGGTTTCAGGAGGAACAGAAAGTGAATATGTTTCCTTGTCTTCCATCTTGAGCTGAAAATCCCTGTGGAGTTTAGCATCCAATGTTCCCATGGGAAAAAACCCAACCTTGGCATTACTAGATGTGACACTCAAGATTTCAGCTTTTCTTGGGCAATCACTGAGGAGTGGAATATGTGGTCATTTCTAAAGGGAAAATAATAACTATCTCATGGAGTAGATTTGAGGATTAAATTAGAGAATGAACATGAAAATGCTTTGTAAGGCTTAAAAATCTATAAAAATGTTTTTGTTCTTATTTGATTTGTGGCTATTTCAACTTTCCTCGACAGTTGTTTATGACCTTGCATATGTGATAAAATGCCCCCTGGTTTATTGTTTTGAAAGCCAGAATATATTTTTCAATAGCTCGATGGAAATGGCATCATTTGTGAAGGTTAAGGGTGAAGGGATAAATGTTTCTTGACACCTATCCCTTTACAATGTTTTCAGGAACTAATTGACACATGTATTCCTCTTCCAAATTTTGTTGAGCACCTCCTACGAGCCACATGCTGTACATCAGGTGTTGGAAAGCATTTTCTGGATTTTAAATATCTTAGGCTTTGTGGGCCATATACAGCTTCTGTAGCTTCTCCTCTTTCTTCTTCAAGAAGCTTTCTAAACGTGAGAACCATTATTAGCTCACAGTCCCACAGATCCAGGCTGAGAGCCTGATTTGATTTGTGGCCAGTATTTGCCGATTCCTGCTCTGCATCCTCACTGAGGAGGGGCACCATGTTTGAGTAATCACTTCTTTGAATCAACTCTTGGTCTTCTGGGGCTTGTCCTTACTCTCCTACACTGTCTAATCAACATGGCATCCAGAGAGATCCTGTTAAAACATAAGTCAGATCATGTCACTGAAATCTCTTCAATGGCTTCTTCACAGAAGAATCAAAGTCCTCAAAGTGCCTCCAGAGCCCTAGAACTGTGGACCTCTGTTTCGTGTCTGACTCTTTCCTTCTCCTCTCCACTTTGCTTGCTCTGTTTTCCACACACTGACATCCTTTCTGCTCCTTGGGTACTCCAGCCTACTCTTGCCTCATTGACTTTCCATCTGACTGTTCCCTCTACCTGTACTATTCACTTCCCAGATATGCTCCTTGCTCCCTCTTAAATTTTATCTTCCCCAGGAAGTCCTCAGGGATCACTTAGTTTCAGCTAGCAGCCTCCTCCTAGCAGCTAACAATCTCCATCTCCCTTCCCTGCTTGCTGTTTTTCTCCAGCACTTCCCTGATATATTCCCGCACTGTCGCGGCTCAGCTTCACTAAGTGATCATTGCCGCAGCGTGGCCTCGGGGACACTGGTTGTGGACACGATGCTCACACCTGCCTGGGGGCCCCGGCTCACCTCCCAGCCCCTCAGGTGCAGCGTGCGCAGGGCCCGCGTTTCAGGCAGAAGACACAGGGCCACTGGTCCCAGCTAGGCAGGCCCCTCGATGCCGTGCTCACGATGGCTCAGACCTCTTCGCTATCCGCACTGCAGTTCAAACCTGCGGGCAGCGCAAAGTGGGCGGGGATCGAAGACCTCCGCCCGCTCCTCTGTGTGTCAGCACGCAGCCCCGCCTCCCATGGGGACCCAGCCTGAGGAGCAGGGGCGGGAGATTTGAGACTAGGGTGGCGCGAAAGGTAGGAGGTGTGGAGAGTTTGGGGTTTACAAGAAGTGTTTGCTTACTGATCCAAAAAAAGTGAGACACGGATGTATCAACGCATTTAAAAAGTCATTAAAGTGCCGCTAAGTGTCTGTGCTCGCCCCGCCTAGGAGAGAGCGTGCACTCCGTGAGGGACACATGAAAGGCTGAGTGAACGTCTGCCTGTGGTCCGTTACCTGGTGCACGGGTGTGTGAATTTTTGCAGAGAGCTCTTAATTTCCGTTGTCTCTGCTGACTTGACACGGTGGTTGGCAAACGGTGACGTGTTCAGTGTATTCAGGACATGATCATGGTTACTAATAATCACTTTGTTTTGCACTGACACCTCCACAGAGAATTGACTACTGAATGTCCACTTTACAGAAGAGAAACTGAGGCGTAGGAAGTGAAGTGACTGAGTAAGAGGAAGGACTCAGACAATTGGTGTTAGTAAATTAACCCTGCAGGGGGCCGTTAGACTGTGGTGGCTCGAGTGATGCAGCCGCCTATGTAGAGCAAGGAAAATCTAAGCCTGTCAATGGCTCAGGGTGACGGACACCGCTGAGGACAACCAGTCACAAACCACCAACTAGGCTTTAAAGCTATAGCAAATCATTCATTTCCTTGCTTTGCTTCTGCCCTTTTAAAATAAACATCTCTGCAGCTCCTGTGGCTGGAGTGCTCCTCACCGCTTCCACTTTGGTGGTGCCTGAATTGAATCGAATTTTGCTCCCATAAAGTCTTAAAATTTTAAATATGCCTCAGTTTGTGTTTTAAGGTTGGCCATAGAAGTTGGATTTGTGTCCAGTTTCTAGAACAGTGGTCGTCCTCTGGTCAGGCCTTAGGCGTTCTGTGTACAACGTTCCTCTTGTACCACCACCTTCTGGATGCCTCCACCCTCTACCAGCTCCCGTGCATCAGATCCCCTAGATGCTCACATTATAACGTCGCAGACACTCCTCTGTCTTCCAGCCAGCGTGTGAACTGAAACATTTCCATTCCTGTTGAAGAGTCTGGTGTGACCACTTTCCCAAACACAGCCACTCCCCCGCTGACCCTGGGTAACCACTCTTCTGAACTTGGTCTCCATCACTGGCATGGACGTCTTTCTATTTATGCTACATTTTTAAGTACTCGTAAACCGCATATAGTATTCTGTATTTTGTCTTCTTACTTGCTTTATTTAGTGTTATCTTTGCTAGGTTCATCCATGCTGACACGTAAAGATCTGTCTAGTTCATGTACTTTCCTCGCTATGTAGGATTCCCATGTATGGAAATACAATAATTTATATGTGCATTTTCCTGTTGATGGATATTTAAATTGTTTCCAATTTTCAGTATGATTTCTTTTAAAAACCTTTTAATATACTTTTTAAAAGGTTACTTTACATTTACAGTTATTACAAAATATTGCCTATATTCCCTGTGTTGTACAATACATCCTTGAGCCTATTGTGGACCTAGTAGTTTACATCTCTCACTTTCCGACCCCTGTATTGCCCCCTCCTCCCCCTCCGTGCTGGCAACCATTAGTTAGTTCTCTATATCTGTAACTCTCCTTCTGTTTTGTTATATTTGGTAGATTGTTGTATTTTTTAGATTCCATATATAGGTGATATCCTACAGTATTTGTTTCTGTTTGACTTATTTCACTTACCACAATGCCCTCCAAGTCCATCTATGTTGCTGCAAATGGCAAAATTTTGTTCTTTTGTAAGGCTGAGTAGTATGCCATTGGTTATATGTACCACATCTTCTTTACCTATTCATCTCTTGATGACACTTAGGTTGCTTCCATATCTTGGTCATTGTACACAAGGATGCTGCGAACATTGGGGTGCATGTATCTTTTCCAATACATGTTATTGAGAACACGTGTTTTTGGTTTTCTCAGATTTATACCTAAGAGTGGAGTTGTGAGGTGCTACAGTAGTTCTCTTTTTAGGTTTTGGAGAACCCTCTATACTGTTTTCCACAGTGACTGCACCAGTTTACGTCCCTACCAACAGTGTACCAGGGTTCCCTTTTCTCTCAAAATTGTAAATTTTCTTCCTAGTGGTAATTGAGATGATAGTTCAATAATAACATAAGATCAGGTGAAGTCTAAAGAAATTTTAGAACACCTGGATAAAGTAAGAAAACATCTGTTCTCTGGCATCTGAATGTTGGAGAGACACCAAGACATGTGGGCCAAGTTGTGGAGAGAAGGGAAACACAGACGCAAGCTTGACATTTGCTGCAGCTTTTCTCCTTGGGGCATTTGCTGATTCAAACCTTACAGCCTAGGAGCTGAAAAGCCAAAGAGTTCAAAAGGCTCTAACCACAGAAGCCAAACAGCAAGAGCCGTTTTACATTGATAAAAAGCATTTTAACTATGCCGAAGCAGAAAATGAAAAGAAAGAACTTTGCATTGCATTTAATAAAAGTTTAGGGAGATCTTTGTGGTATTTTAGTGAACTTATTGGCGGAAATTTAGCCATGTACATTGTGTTGGAGAGGCACCAAGAGTTCAAGAATTCTCACATTTTGAGGACACAATTACCTTACATGTTGGCCTGGTGGCAGCCATTTACATAACAATGATTTGGAGGATGTGGTGTTAGTCAGCTCTTGCTGTGATAATGCTTTGGAAGAAATCGCCCCAAAACTCAGTTACATAAACAAGAA
Source organism: Mesoplodon densirostris (assembly GCF_025265405.1). NCBI lineage: Eukaryota > Metazoa > Chordata > Mammalia > Artiodactyla > Ziphiidae > Mesoplodon > Mesoplodon densirostris. Next base: position 133,930,057 of record NC_082662.1, on the reverse strand, counting down.
TTTATTTTCCTTGGACCTATGTGCTAGCTGCAGTGGCTCTCTTTTAGACCTCTAGATGGCTGGTTTTGCTCCGTGTTTTGGGTCAGTTTGAGGTCTGTCACTCACATCTTCCTCTGGAGCCCGAGTGTGAGGCTGCAGCTCCCAGGCCCTGTCTTCTCACAAAGTTCACTGAAACATAAGAGGTGCATGCAAATAGCAACCATAAGCATGCTGAAGTGGCTATACTGATACCAGAAAATATAGACTTTAAAACAAACCAAAAAGTTACTAGATATGAAAAGGGACATTTTATGATAAAAAAGGGAAGATACCAAAATTTTTAACATATTTGCCCTGAATAAGATAAAACCAAACTACATGAAGAAGAAAATACCAAAACCCATGAAGAATTGAAGGAAGAAATAGATAATTGCACAATATTAGGTAGAGGCTTCAGTAGTCCACGGTCAATAATGGATAGAACAATTAGGCAGAAGCTCAACAACGATATAGAAGACTTGGACAAGACTATGAATTAACAAGACCTACTAAATGTCTAGAGAACACTCAACCGAACAGTAAAATGCTCATCCTGCTCGACTACATGTGAAACGTTTCCCAGCATAGACGACATGCTAGGCTGTAAGACAAGAGATTAAAAGCCACATACATTGCTGGTGGGAATGTAAAATGGCGCGGCCATTTTACAAAACAGCTTGAGAGTTCCTGCAAGTGTTAAACACCGAGTTACCCTATGACCCAGCAGTTCCATTACTAAATATATACCTAAGAGAAATAAAAACTTATGTCTGCACAAAAGCTTGTACGTGAATGTTCAGAGAAGCATATTTCTAAAAACAAAAGGTGGAAATAATTCAAATGTCAATCTGATAAATGAAGAAACAAAATGTGGAAGAGCCGTACAATAGAATAGCATTGAGCTATAAAAAGGAATGAAATATTGATCCATGTTACAACATGAATGAACCATGAAAGCATTATGTAAAGTTAAAGCAGCCAATCACAAAAGATCACATATTGTATGGTGCCATTTCTATGAAATGCCCAGAATAGCCAATCTGTAGTGACAGGAAGTCGATTAGTGGTTGCCTAGGGCTGAGAGGGTTGAGGAGAATGAAAAAACCTTGTTAATGTGTAATGGGTTTTCTGTGGGGGGACAAAAATCTACAATTGGATTGTCGTGATGGTTCCACAAGTCTTTTAGTGGTTACACTAAGAACCACTGAATTGTATACATAAAAGAGTTGAAATTATGGTATGTAAATTACATCCCCATAAAGCTGTTAAAATTATGATAATTTTATAGTTATAAATTTGAAAATTCATCCAAAATTACACAATCTTAACAAATGCAACCTAACAAGACTAACCCAACAAAGAAAAAATATCTAAAACACCTGTCTCTACTCAAAAAGTTGTTTGTATAGTTAAGTACCTTTACAGAAAATGATTTCCAGGGATAAATGGGTTTCCACGTAACTTCTTCCAAATATTTAGGGAAGAAGTATTGGTAATCTTACATAAAAATCTTCCAGGAAACAGAAAACTATATATTGCTCAAAGTATTTATAAGGCCAACATGAGCTTCAGATCAAAAGTAAAAAGAAGGGCTTCCCTGATGGTGCAGTGGTTAAGAATCCGCCTCCCAATGCAGGGGACACGGGTTCGAGCCCTTGTGGGGGAAGATCCCACATGCCGTGGAGCAACTACGCCCACGTGCCACAACTGCTGAGCCAGCGCTCTGGAGCCTGCGAGCCACAACTGCTGAGCCCGTGTGCCGCAACTACTGAAGCCTGCAGGCCTAGAACCCGTGCTCCACAACAAGACAGGCCACCGCAAGGAGAAGCCTACTCACCACGACAAAGAATAGCCCCCCGCTCACCGCAACTACAGAAAGCTCGCGTGCAACAATGAAGACCCAATGCAGCCAAAAATAAATAAATAAAAAATAAAGTATAGAATCTTAAAAACAAAACAAAACAAAATCTATAAAGCATATGACAAGAATAGAATCACAGGCCAGTTTCTCTTTTGAAAATGCATGCAAAATGTGTAAACAGAAGCACAAACTGTACCCATGGTATGTAAAACAATCATATATCAGAATCAAAGTAGCTTTATTTTGGTAATGCCAGGTTGCTTTAATGTTCAAACATGAAATTCATCCCAGGAATGAATTAGAGTGGGAAAAGAAGTCATTTAAAACAGAAGCCTTGGGAATTCCCTGGTTTTCCAGTGGTTAGAACTTGGCGCTTTCACTGCTGGGGCCCTGGGGTCCAATCCCAGGTCAGGGAAATAAGATCCTCCAAGACATGAGGCCGGGCCCCCCCCAAAAAATAATGAAGTCTTAACCAGGAGAAGCACAAGATCGAATAAACATAACAGATAACACCTTATGAAAAGTAGGTGAAGATTATGGAATATTCTAAAATTTAAAACAAAAAGAAACTTTTAAAGATTCCAAAGAATGTGACTAATATTGTACATAGGCAAAAAATAAAATGAAATAAAATATACAAATGATGGGAGCCCCAAAATCCAGATGCCCAAGTCCTGTCTCTGAAGATTCTCATTCAATGGGTTCTGGATTTCCTCTATGTTTCAAAACCTACAGGTGATTCTGATACGACTCACAGACACAATGTAAAGCTTCTGCTTTGCAGGAGAGAATACCAGATTATTCTGTTATTTTATAGTTATACTAACAGGTTGTACTATGGACGGATAAGTCTGATGTCAAAATGCACTCCCCACTAGGGATAAAAAAGGAACTAGTAGCCTCTACTGCTACTTGGTGGCAGCATGCATGTATTGCAAGAGCAATTATTGTAGGAATCCAAATTAGGGGAACATTTTAGAATTGGAAAACTACATACAGATCATCTAGTCAAGCTTCCAGCTGTTATAGTTGTAAAAACGAAGGCCCATATAAGTGAAATGATTTATCTCCAAAGAGTGTTAGTGAAAGAGTATGAAATAAAAAATATCTCTGAACTTTTAATTTAGTGCTGTTTTTATTAATCTCAAGTACTAACTTAAACTTCAGTGTGAGAGATTTGGGATTGAATTCTTGCTCAGATTTACTGATTGTGTGCCTTTTAGTAAGTTACTAAAACACGATTTATTTTTTAACAGGTTTATTTATTTATTTATTTTTGGCTGCATAGCCTCGTCATTGCTGTGCGCGGGCTTTCTCTAGTTGCAGTGAGCGGGGGCTACTCTTTGTTGCAGTGCGCAGGCTTCTCATTGGGGTGGCTTCTCGTTGTTGCTGAGCATGGAGTGTAGGTGTGTGGGCTTCAGTAGTTTTGGTTCACGGGCTCTAGAGCGCAGGCTCGGTAGTTGTGGCGCACGGTCTTAGTTGCTCCGTGGCATGTGCAGTCTCATTTGCAGGTTCTGGGGAGGATTAAATGAGCTCATATGATATCCAATTGACTGAGGCAGAGTAGGCTTGGGATGAATCTTTGCTTGGTTTTCATTAGCTGCGGAGAAGACGATGACGGCTTGGTGCCTCGCCAAATTTCACATGGGTGTGCCTCCCTTGGGGATCTTGTTAAATGCAGGCTGGTATTCAGTAGTTCTGGGTGGGGCCTGGATTCTGTCCTTCTAAGAAGCTCCTAGGTGACAGTGATGCTGAGGGCAAGGGTCCAGCTCCCGCATTTCTCCCTTTCTGGAAGAGCAGGACATCTGCCCCCCGGGAGGAGAAAACATCCACAAAGTGACTACTAGGCACCAGCTTCCCTTACAGGCAAAGGACCTTTACCACTGCTCCCAACCATTGTGTCTGAGGCGCAGCAAGCCAAAACACTGCGATGCTGAGGTTTGCAGCAAAGAGGAGGTTTATTCACAGGGCAGCCATGCAAGGAAGTGACGTGAAAATAGGTCTCCAATCCTCCTTCCCGAAAGCAAGGGGCTTGGGGTATCTGTGGGATAAAGAATAAAGCAGCAGGGCAGTATGGGTCATGGGGAGCTTGAGGCAAGGTGATTGGAAAAAGATGTGCTCCTCATTGTTCTGAGCTGGTGTAATAGGCTACAGGGCTCAGCACATTCTCAGGCTGGAGTTTTGGGCCCTCTGATGGCAGAAGGTCAAAAGGCACTTGCCCAGGTGGAAGATCGGTGGTCCTCTCCACTCTAAACCAGCTCCGCCTAACTAGGCACAGCTGATTCCAAGTTCCTGGACAATACCGGGGCAAACATCTTTTTGCTTATGCTACATGCTACTTGGAGGACGTGCAAGTGTTCAAGGTACCTTGATGAGTGAAGACAGGATTTCACTAATCATGACACATGGTTTCACTTCCAGGTGAGCAGAAGAGACCTGTAGGCTGAGTCTGGCTCCTGGCACCTGGCATTGGAGGCAGATGGTTTAAAAACGGGCTCCCCCACCCTCTGTGTGATCTTAGGTAGATAGACTATTGATCGTTTTCTCCAATTAAAATGTGTGACTGGATGCACACTTAGTGGCATGTCTGACACACAGCAGTTATGCTACCGTAGGTCCTTCTTGGAAACTGAAGCCGTGGTTTTGAGGGATCATCAAAACCAGTACAATGCTTGCCATGTTTCTCCTTGTTCATCCTGGTGACAAACCTGGTAGAGAGAGCTCCATCCTCTCCCACAGGACCACACCCCTAGTACTTAGAGTGAAGTGGTTATGTCTCACTTAAGGCACCTTTTCCTTTTCCTTCCTTCTTTTTTCTTCACTAATCTTCATCCAACTGGCCTTTCTAAATTTTACACAAAACAAAACCATTTCTCAATGGATTCAGATACTACCCCAAGTGAATATTCCAACCATGTTCTTGATCTTCCGGGTCTCATCATCAGAAATTTCTGAGCCTAAATCTTCTCTAGTTTCTAGGATCACTCATTTTCTCATTTCTCCCTTCTCCTTTGAGTTCAGAGTCTTGCCAATTTAGTCCCTTCCCTAACCACAACTTATAATAAGGTGACACAGCAAAGTGATGAAAGTCTAGACGGTCTGGTTTTACTCCTGGGTTTTTGCCACCTACTTACTGTGTGGCATTAGGCAAGCTATTCAACGTCTCTGGGCCTCAGTTTCCCCCGAAAAGTGAATATTATGAATATTACCTGCCGGGCTTCCATAGTGGTGCAGTGGTTGGGAGTCTGCCTGCTGATGCAGGGGGCACGGGTTCGTGCCCCGGTCCGGGAGGATCCCACATGCCGTGGAGCGGCTGGGCCCGTGAGCCACGGCCGCTGAGCCCGCGCGTCCAGAGCCTGTGATCTGCAGCGGGAGAGGCCACAACAGTGAGAGGCCTGCGTACCACAAAGAAAAAGAACATTACCTGCCTATAGGGTTGCCATTATGAGGAATATGTGGGTAAATATTTGGTAAGAACTTAGAATAGTACTTGTTATAGTCTAAGCACTACAGTTGTGCTTTTTAATAATAATAAATGAAATTCCAAATGTATACCATACTCAACTTTCTGTCATAACTTTGAAGTGTTGGTCTATGTGTTGGGTCTTGTCGGCCTGTAAAGGAGGAGAGGTGTCCGTAGCTTTGGTGTCAGACGTGCTGCCTGCTGAAGCACCGATGCCCGTCAACGCCGTGGCCGCCAAAGCCATGAACGGGTGCTGGAGAAAGCAGGAGCAGAATGGAAGATGACGGCGTGGGAAGGTGGTGTGGTGTCCATAGGTTCGGGGTCTGAGGTGCTGCCTGCTGAAGCACCGATGCCCGCCAAAGCCGTAAATGGGGTGCTGGAGAAAACAGGAGCAGAACAGAAGATGACGGCGTGGGAAGGAGGCGTGGTGTCCATAGGTTCGGGGTCAGACGTGGTGCCTGCTGAAGCACCGATGCCCGGCAAAGGCGTAAATGGGGTGCTGGGGAAAACAGGAGCAGAATGGTAGATGATGGCGTGGGAAGGAGGTGTGGTGTCCATGGGTTCCATATCAGAGCTGCTGCGTGCCTGATCTGAGAGTAGAGAGTGACAGTGGGAGAGCTTCTCACTCCTTTTATATCTGACGGCTCCGCCTGCCTCTGTGACATGTCCATTGTACGTGTCACAGAGAAAGGGCGGGCGGGGCAGGGGGTGAGTCAGGGGCACATGCGAGCCCAGCTGGTGGAGAAACCCCAGCCCAGAGGCAAAAGGCGGGGCCCCTTCTGGACTTTCTAGTGGCTGGGTCTTCTCGCTGTGGGTGGCAGGTGTTTGGCACGGGATGGGCCACCATGCAGAGACTGTTGGGGTCTGTGGAAGCCTTCTCCTTCAGAGCTCACCCTGCCTGGGCACCGGCTCTGCAGGCCCCTCAGCCGCACGTATGTATCGGCCAGCCCTTCCCCACTATGGGGCCCAGAGGCCAGAGCCTGCTCAGAGCTGAGGGCAGGAGGCACCCAGAGCTTGCCAGGGTGTGGGCCATCTCCTCCGGGGACCTCCCCAGCTTCTCTGCGAGGCCTGGAGACAGGATCACCTTCTCCAGGGCTGCTCAGCTGCCAGCATCACCATGAGCCAGGTGGCGAAGGTTTCTGAGCAGGAGATGCAGAGCCCTGATCCGACTGCATGCTGCACCCCACGATGTCCCTTCCTGGCAGGTAGGTTCTTTCTTCACTTCTTTTTTGAAATTTGGTCAGACAACATTTAAACCTTGCACCGTTCTTCAGGGTATACAGATGGTAGTGGCTTAGCCGGGATTCGAAGCAAGCCTGTGTGATTCCAGAGCTCGTGTTCTGGACTGTGGTGCCACCTTATCATATATGCTTCATGTGTTACTTGTTTTGCATTTTTCCGTGTAGTCCTTATGGTACTTAGCCCTAAGTGCCATACCTGGAACGAACAGCTACACTGCCCTGTAGGAGGTCTTCTTTTGTTCACCACATGAATTGGTCATCCACCACACTGTGTTCTAATCTCAGAAGATACAGGTCAAAGACCACCAGTTGTCAGCTGGTGCTACCATTGGTGCTGCCATTCCACGTTTCTAACTGAGGCTTGAAGGCCGGATTTTCCCTTTGTCTAGTTTGAAGGATCCAGATATGTAAAGATTGTAGTCTAGATAAATCATGGGCTATCCTGAAAGAAATTCACCAGTGAATTGTTCCGTATGGATTAGAAGCCAGTTTCTCTGGCCTTCCTGGAGTATATCCAGCAAGGCGTCTCATTCATGTCTAGAAAGCAAATATATCCTTTATTGCAACTTCAGCGTGGAGCGATGTATTGGTTTAAAGTACGATCAACACAATTTGGTCATAGTGAGTATGCCAGCTGGGTCCACTCTTTATTACACATATGTAACTCGAGAGATTCTTATGCCCAAGAGAGGAGACGTACTCTTGGGTGTCTAGGACAAGGGAAACATGTGTTGTTATTCAGGAGCTGGAAGCTGATGGTCTACACATCACTTGACCTTGTTTAAAACTTGTGTCTTTGGCTTGCTTCATTGGAGTGTTTTCTGTCTCCGGGGGCTGACATTGTGTGTTATGTATCACACAGGTGACATGTAGAAGTTTCAGAACCCAGAATCGTATAGATCAGTCACAATGTATTTCTATATTTTTGTTCAAAGTCTATGGAAAATAACACTGGGCATAATCCATATATTCCAAAATTAGTTGGACCCTCTGCTCACGAGATTCTTGTTATGGTATGTCACAGCAAATTTGGACTTCCATCCCCAAAAAACTTTGGGGTTGGAGGACACAAAAAGCTTTTGCTCACACCTAAATTATGTCTGAAAGAAAAGGGTAAATATTATAAGCCCTTTCTAACCTCTCCAAGAGCAGAAATGATTTACAGCTGTGGCATTGAACCCTAATTCCTCGATCTCATTTGAGAAGGGTTCAGTAAGAAACAATGTCTTGATTTTTGTTTGTTTGGCTTCTTCCCTGTTTTCTCATCTTGCTTACCAACAATCCATTGTAATTTATGAGTTAGTATGGCAGCAGGCTGAGTGTTCCCTGGAGCTCATTAAATGACCTTTTTTTCCTAAAATGACTTTTGTCTCCTTGTTTTCAGCCCCTCTTCTTTCCTCTGCCCTTTACTATAACCAGAGCTCAGCAAAAGCTGACTGGTTTTGTGCAGACCTTACTTAGGGTTAGTCTTTTCTTCATTATTTTATTCATGGCTCCTCCATTTCATTGTTTGCCTTCTCGAAATGTGTTGAAATCTTTCTGTGGTGGATGACTTCCAAAATGTCTTGGCTTTGATTGGTTGATTAATATTGGTATTTCTACAGTATTGTTTAAATATGGTTTCAGGAGGAACAGAAAGTGAATATGTTTCCTTGTCTTCCATCTTGAGCTGAAAATCCCTGTGGAGTTTAGCATCCAATGTTCCCATGGGAAAAAACCCAACCTTGGCATTACTAGATGTGACACTCAAGATTTCAGCTTTTCTTGGGCAATCACTGAGGATTGGAATATGTGGTCATTTCTAAAGGGAAAATAATAACTATCTCATGGAGTAGATTTGAGGATTAAATTAGAGAATGAACATGAAAATGCTTTGTAAGGCTTAAAAATCTATAAAAATGTTTTTGTTCTTATTTGATTTGTGGCTATTTCAACTTTCCTCGACAGTTGTTTATGACCTTGCATATGTGATAAAATGCCCCCTGGTTTATTGTTTTGAAAGCCAGAATATATTTTTCAATAGCTCGATGGAAATGGCATCATTTGTGAAGGTTAAGGGTGAAGGGATAAATGTTTCTTGACACCTATCCCTTTACAATGTTTTCAGGAACTAATTGACACATGTATTCCTCTTCCAAATTTTGTTGAGCACCTCCTACGAGCCACATGCTTTACATCAGGTGTTGGAAAGCATTTTCTGGATTTTAAATATCTTAGGCTTTGTGGGCCATATACAGCTTCTGTAGCTTCTCCTCTTTCTTCTTCAAGAAGCTTTCTAAACGTGAGAACCATTATTAGCTCACAGTCCCACAGATCCAGGCTGAGAGCCTGATTTGATTTGTGGCCAGTATTTGCCGATTCCTGCTCTGCATCCTCACTGAGGAGGGGCACCATGTTTGAGTAATCACTTCTTTGAATCAACTCTTGGTCTTCTGGGGCTTGTCCTTACTCTCCTACACTGTCTAATCAACATGGCATCCAGAGAGATCCTGTTAAAACATAAGTCAGATCATGTCACTGAAATCTCTTCAATGGCTTCTTCACAGAAGAATCAAAGTCCTCAAAGTGCCTCCAGAGCCCTAGAACTGTGGACCTCTGTTTCGTGTCTGACTCTTTCCTTCTCCTCTCCACTTTGCTTGCTCTGTTTTCCACACACTGACATCCTTTCTGCTCCTTGGGTACTCCAGCCTACTCTTGCCTCATTGACTTTCCATCTGACTGTTCCCTCTACCTGTACTATTCACTTCCCAGATATGCTCCTTGCTCCCTCTTAAATTTTATCTTCCCCAGGAAGTCCTCAGGGATCACTTAGTTTCAGCTAGCAGCCTCCTCCTAGCAGCTAACAATCTCCATCTCCCTTCCCTGCTTCCTGATTTTCTCCAGCACTTCCCTGATATATTCCCGCACTGTCGCGGCTCAGCTTCACTAAGTGATCATTGCCGCAGCGTGGCCTCGGGGACACTGGTTGCGGACACGATGCTCACACCTGCCTGGGGGCCCCGGCTCACCTCCCAGCCCCTCAGGTGCAGCGTGTGCAGGACCCGCGTTGCAGGCAGAAGACACAGGGCCACTGGCCCCAGCTAGGCAGGCCCCTCGATGCCGTGCTCACGATGGCTCAGACCTCTTCGCTATCCGCACTGCAGTTCAAACCTGCGGGCAGCGCAAAGTGGGCGGGGATCGAAGACCTCCGCCCGCTCCTCTGTGTGTCAGCACGCAGCCCCGCCTCCCATGGGGACCCAGCCTGAGGAGCAGGGGCGGGAGATTTGAGACTAGGGTGGCGCGAAAGGTAGGAGGTGTGGAGAGTTTGGGGTTTACAAGAAGTGTTTGCTTACTGATCCAAAAAAAGGGAGACACGGATGTATCAACGCATTTAAAAAGTCATTAAAGTGCCGCTAAGTGTCTGTGCTCGCCCCGCCTAGGAGAGAGCGTGCACTCCGTGAGGGACACATGAAAGGCTGAGTGAACGTCTGCCTGTGGTCCGTTACCTGGTGCACGGGTGTGTGAATTTTTGCAGAGAGCTCTTAATTTCCGTTGTCTCTGCTGACTTGACACGGTGGTTGGCAAACGGTGACGTGTTCAGTGTATTCAGGACATGATCATGGTTACTAATAATCACTTTGTTTTGCACTGACACCTCCACAGAGAATTGACTACTGAATGTCCACTTTACAGAAGAGAAACTGAGGCGTAGGAAGTGAAGTGACTGAGTAAGAGGAAGGACTCAGACAATTGGTGTTAGTAAATTAACCCTGCAGGGGGCCGTTAGACTGTGGTGGCTCGAGTGATGCAGCCGCCTATGTAGAGCAAGGAAAATCTAAGCCTGTCAATGGCTCAGGGTGACGGACACCGCTGAGGACAACCAGTCACAAACCACCAACTAGGCTTTAAAGCTATAGCAAATCATTCATTTCCTTGCTTTGCTTCTGCCCTTTTAAAATAAACATCTCTGCAGCTCCTGTGGCTGGAGTGCTCCTCACCGCTTCCACTTTGGTGGTGCCTGAATTGAATCGAATTTTGCTCCCATAAAGTCTTAAAATTTTAAATATGCCTCAGTTTGTGTTTTAAGGTTGGCCATAGAAGTTGGATTTGTGTCCAGTTTCTAGAACAGTGGTCGTCCTCTGGTCAGGCCTTAGGCGTTCTGTGTACAACGTTCCTCTTGTACCACCACCTTCTGGATGCCTCCACCCTCTACCAGCTCCCGTGCATCAGATCCCCTAGATGCTCACATTATAACGTCGCAGACACTCCTCTGTCTTCCAGCCAGCGTGTGAACTGAAACATTTCCATTCCTGTTGAAGAGTCTGGTGTGACCACTTTCCCAAACACAGCCACTCCCCCGCTGACCCTGGGTAACCACTCTTCTGAACTTGGTCTCCATCACTGGCATGGACGTCTTTCTATTTATGCTACATTTTTAAGTACTCGTAAACCGCATATAGTATTCTGTATTTTGTCTTCTTACTTGCTTTATTTAGTGTTATCTTTGCTAGGTTCATCCATGCTGACACGTAAAGATCTGTCTAGTTCATGTACTTTCCTCGCTATGTAGGATTCCCATGTATGGAAATACAATAATTTATATGTGCATTTTCCTGTTGATGGATATTTAAATTGTTTCCAATTTTCAGTATGATTTCTTTTAAAAACCTTTTTATATACTTTTTAAAAGGTTACTTTACATTTACAGTTATTACAAAATATTGCCTATATTCCCTGTGTTGTACAATACATCCTTGAGCCTATTGTGGACCTAGTAGTTTACATCTCTCACTTTCCGACCCCTGTATTGCCCCCTCCTCCCCCTCCGTGCTGGCAACCATTAGTTAGTTCTCTATATCTGTAACTCTCCTTCTGTTTTGTTATATTTGGTAGATTGTTGTATTTTTTAGATTCCATATATAGGTGATATCCTACAGTATTTGTTTCTGTTTGACTTATTTCACTTACCACAATGCCCTCCAAGTCCATCTATGTTGCTGCAAATGGCAAAATTTTGTTCTTTTGTAAGGCTGAGTAGTATGCCATTGGTTATATGTACCACATCTTCTTTACCTATTCATCTCTTGATGACACTTAGGTTGCTTCCATATCTTGGTCATTGTACACAAGGATGCTGCGAACATTGGGGTGCATGTATCTTTTCCAATACATGTTATTGAGAACACGTGTTTTTGGTTTTCTCAGATTTATACCTAAGAGTGGAGTTGTGAGGTGCTACAGTAGTTCTCTTTTTAGGTTTTGGAGAACCCTCTATACTGTTTTCCACAGTGACTGCACCAGTTTACGTCCCTACCAACAGTGTACCAGGGTTCCCTTTTCTCTCAAAATTGTAAATTTTCTTCCTAGTGGTAATTGAGATGATAGTTCAATAATAACATAAGATCAGGTGAAGTCTAAAGAAATTTTAGAACACCTGGATAAAGTAAGAAAACATCTGTTCTCTGGCATCTGAATGTTGGAGAGACACCAAGACATGTGGGCCAAGTTGTGGAGAGAAGGGAAACACAGACGCAAGCTTGACATTTGCTGCAGCTTTTCTCCTTGGGGCATTTGCTGATTCAAACCTTACAGCCTAGGAGCTGAAAAGCCAAAGAGTTCAAAAGGCTCTAACCACAGAAGCCAAACAGCAAGAGCCGTTTTACATTGATAAAAAGCATTTTAACTATGCCGAAGCAGAAAATGAAAAGAAAGAACTTTGCATTGCATTTAATAAAAGTTTAGGGAGATCTTTGTGGTATTTTAGTGAACTTATTGGCGGAAATTTAGCCATGTACATTGTGTTGGAGAGGCACCAAGAGTTCAAGAATTCTCACATTTTGAGGACACAATTACCTTACATGTTGGCCTGGTGGCAGCCATTTACATAACAATGATTTGGAGGATGTGGTGTTAGTCAGCTCTTGCTGTGATAATGCTTTGGAAGAAATCGCCCCAAAACTCAGTTACATAAACAAGAATTTATTTTCCTTGGACCTATGTGCTAGCTGCAGTGGCTCTCTTTTAGACCTCTAGATGGCTGGTTTTGCTCCGTGTTTTGGGTCAGTTTGAGGTCTGTCACTCACATCTTCCTCTGGAGCCCGAGTGTGAGGCTGCAGCTCCCAGGCCCTGTCTTCTCACAAAGTTCACTGAAACATAAGAGGTGCATGCAAATAGCAACCATAAGCATGCTGAAGTGGCTATACTGATACCAGAAAATATAGACTTTAAAACAAACCAAAAAGTTACTAGATATGAAAAGGGACATTTTATGATAAAAAAGGGAAGATACCAAAATTTTTAACATATTTGCCCTGAATAAGATAAAACCAAACTACATGAAGAAGAAAATACCAAAACCCATGAAGAATTGAAGGAAGAAATAGATAATTGCACAATATTAGGTAGAGGCTTCAGTAGTCCACGGTCAATAATGGATAGAACAATTAGGCAGAAGCTCAACAACGATATAGAAGACTTGGACAAGACTATGAATTAACAAGACCTACTAAATGTCTAGAGAACACTCAACCGAACAGTAAAATGCTCATCCTGCTCGACTACATGTGAAACGTTTCCCAGCATAGACGACATGCTAGGCTGTAAGACAAGAGATTAAAAGCCACATACATTGCTGGTGGGAATGTAAAATGGCGCGGCCATTTTACAAAACAGCTTGAGAGTTCCTGCAAGTGTTAAACACCGAGTTACCCTATGACCCAGCAGTTCCATTACTAAATATATACCTAAGAGAAATAAAAACTTATGTCTGCACAAAAGCTTGTACGTGAATGTTCAGAGAAGCATATTTCTAAAAACAAAAGGTGGAAATAATTCAAATGTCAATCTGATAAATGAAGAAACAAAATGTGGAAGAGCCGTACAATAGAATAGCATTGAGCTATAAAAAGGAATGAAATATTGATCCATGTTACAACATGAATGAACCATGAAAGCATTATGTAAAGTTAAAGCAGCCAATCACAAAAGATCACATATTGTATGGTGCCATTTCTATGAAATGCCCAGAATAGCCAATCTGTAGTGACAGGAAGTCGATTAGTGGTTGCCTAGGGCTGAGAGGGTTGAGGAGAATGAAAAAACCTTGTTAATGTGTAATGGGTTTTCTGTGGGGGGACAAAAATCTACAATTGGATTGTCGTGATGGTTCCACAAGTCTTTTAGTGGTTACACTAAGAACCACTGAATTGTATACATAAAAGAGTTGAAATTATGGTATGTAAATTACATCCCCATAAAGCTGTTAAAATTATGATAATTTTATAGTTATAAATTTGAAAATTCATCCAAAATTACACAATCTTAACAAATGCAACCTAACAAGACTAACCCAACAAAGAAAAAATATCTAAAACACCTGTCTCTACTCAAAAAGTTGTTTGTATAGTTAAGTACCTTTACAGAAAATGATTTCCAGGGATAAATGGGTTTCCACGTAACTTCTTCCAAATATTTAGGGAAGAAGTATTGGTAATCTTACATAAAAATCTTCCAGGAAACAGAAAACTATATATTGCTCAAAGTATTTATAAGGCCAACATGAGCTTCAGATCAAAAGTAAAAAGAAGGGCTTCCCTGATGGTGCAGTGGTTAAGAATCCGCCTCCCAATGCAGGGGACACGGGTTCGAGCCCTTGTGGGGGAAGATCCCACATGCCGTGGAGCAACTACGCCCACGTGCCACAACTGCTGAGCCAGCGCTCTGGAGCCTGCGAGCCACAACTGCTGAGCCCGTGTGCCGCAACTACTGAAGCCTGCAGGCCTAGAACCCGTGCTCCACAACAAGACAGGCCACCGCAAGGAGAAGCCTACTCACCACGACAAAGAATAGCCCCCCGCTCACCGCAACTACAGAAAGCTCGCGTGCAACAATGAAGACCCAATGCAGCCAAAAATAAATAAATAAAAAATAAAGTATAGAATCTTAAAAACAAAACAAAACAAAATCTATAAAGCATATGACAAGAATAGAATCACAGGCCAGTTTCTCTTTTGAAAATGCATGCAAAATGTGTAAACAGAAGCACAAACTGTACCCATGGTATGTAAAACAATCATATATCAGAATCAAAGTAGCTTTATTTTGGTAATGCCAGGTTGCTTTAATGTTCAAACATGAAATTCATCCCAGGAATGAATTAGAGTGGGAAAAGAAGTCATTTAAAACAGAAGCCTTGGGAATTCCCTGGTTTTCCAGTGGTTAGAACTTGGCGCTTTCACTGCTGGGGCCCTGGGGTCCAATCCCAGGTCAGGGAAATAAGATCCTCCAAGACATGAGGCCGGGCCCCCCCCAAAAAATAATGAAGTCTTAACCAGGAGAAGCACAAGATCGAATAAACATAACAGATAACACCTTATGAAAAGTAGGTGAAGATTATGGAATATTCTAAAATTTAAAACAAAAAGAAACTTTTAAAGATTCCAAAGAATGTGACTAATATTGTACATAGGCAAAAAATAAAATGAAATAAAATATACAAATGATGGGAGCCCCAAAATCCAGATGCCCAAGTCCTGTCTCTGAAGATTCTCATTCAATGGGTTCTGGATTTCCTCTATGTTTCAAAACCTACAGGTGATTCTGATACGACTCACAGACACAATGTAAAGCTTCTGCTTTGCAGGAGAGAATACCAGATTATTCTGTTATTTTATAGTTATACTAACAGGTTGTACTATGGACGGATAAGTCTGATGTCAAAATGCACTCCCCACTAGGGATAAAAAAGGAACTAGTAGCCTCTACTGCTACTTGGTGGCAGCATGCATGTATTGCAAGAGCAATTATTGTAGGAATCCAAATTAGGGGAACATTTTAGAATTGGAAAACTACATACAGATCATCTAGTCAAGCTTCCAGCTGTTATAGTTGTAAAAACGAAGGCCCATATAAGTGAAATGATTTATCTCCAAAGAGTGTTAGTGAAAGAGTATGAAATAAAAAATATCTCTGAACTTTTAATTTAGTGCTGTTTTTATTAATCTCAAGTACTAACTTAAACTTCAGTGTGAGAGATTTGGGATTGAATTCTTGCTCAGATTTACTGATTGTGTGCCTTTTAGTAAGTTACTAAAACACGATTTATTTTTTAACAGGTTTATTTATTTATTTATTTTTGGCTGCATAGCCTCGTCATTGCTGTGCGCGGGCTTTCTCTAGTTGCAGTGAGCGGGGGCTACTCTTTGTTGCAGTGCGCAGGCTTCTCATTGGGGTGGCTTCTCGTTGTTGCTGAGCATGGAGTGTAGGTGTGTGGGCTTCAGTAGTTTTGGTTCACGGGCTCTAGAGCGCAGGCTCGGTAGTTGTGGCGCACGGTCTTAGTTGCTCCGTGGCATGTGCAGTCTCATTTGCAGGTTCTGGGGAGGATTAAATGAGCTCATATGATATCCAATTGACTGAGGCAGAGTAGGCTTGGGATGAATCTTTGCTTGGTTTTCATTAGCTGCGGAGAAGACGATGACGGCTTGGTGCCTCGCCAAATTTCACATGGGTGTGCCTCCCTTGGGGATCTTGTTAAATGCAGGCTGGTATTCAGTAGTTCTGGGTGGGGCCTGGATTCTGTCCTTCTAAGAAGCTCCTAGGTGACAGTGATGCTGAGGGCAAGGGTCCAGCTCCCGCATTTCTCCCTTTCTGGAAGAGCAGGACATCTGCCCCCCGGGAGGAGAAAACATCCACAAAGTGACTACTAGGCACCAGCTTCCCTTACAGGCAAAGGACCTTTACCACTGCTCCCAACCATTGTGTCTGAGGCGCAGCAAGCCAAAACACTGCGATGCTGAGGTTTGCAGCAAAGAGGAGGTTTATTCACAGGGCAGCCATGCAAGGAAGTGACGTGAAAATAGGTCTCCAATCCTCCTTCCCGAAAGCAAGGGGCTTGGGGTATCTGTGGGATAAAGAATAAAGCAGCAGGGCAGTATGGGTCATGGGGAGCTTGAGGCAAGGTGATTGGAAAAAGATGTGCTCCTCATTGTTCTGAGCTGGTGTAATAGGCTACAGGGCTCAGCACATTCTCAGGCTGGAGTTTTGGGCCCTCTGATGGCAGAAGGTCAAAAGGCACTTGCCCAGGTGGAAGATCGGTGGTCCTCTCCACTCTAAACCAGCTCCGCCTAACTAGGCACAGCTGATTCCAAGTTCCTGGACAATACCGGGGCAAACATCTTTTTGCTTATGCTACATGCTACTTGGAGGACGTGCAAGTGTTCAAGGTACCTTGATGAGTGAAGACAGGATTTCACTAATCATGACACATGGTTTCACTTCCAGGTGAGCAGAAGAGACCTGTAGGCTGAGTCTGGCTCCTGGCACCTGGCATTGGAGGCAGATGGTTTAAAAACGGGCTCCCCCACCCTCTGTGTGATCTTAGGTAGATAGACTATTGATCGTTTTCTCCAATTAAAATGTGTGACTGGATGCACACTTAGTGGCATGTCTGACACACAGCAGTTATGCTACCGTAGGTCCTTCTTGGAAACTGAAGCCGTGGTTTTGAGGGATCATCAAAACCAGTACAATGCTTGCCATGTTTCTCCTTGTTCATCCTGGTGACAAACCTGGTAGAGAGAGCTCCATCCTCTCCCACAGGACCACACCCCTAGTACTTAGAGTGAAGTGGTTATGTCTCACTTAAGGCACCTTTTCCTTTTCCTTCCTTCTTTTTTCTTCACTAATCTTCATCCAACTGGCCTTTCTAAATTTTACACAAAACAAAACCATTTCTCAATGGATTCAGATACTACCCCAAGTGAATATTCCAACCATGTTCTTGATCTTCCGGGTCTCATCATCAGAAATTTCTGAGCCTAAATCTTCTCTAGTTTCTAGGATCACTCATTTTCTCATTTCTCCCTTCTCCTTTGAGTTCAGAGTCTTGCCAATTTAGTCCCTTCCCTAACCACAACTTATAATAAGGTGACACAGCAAAGTGATGAAAGTCTAGACGGTCTGGTTTTACTCCTGGGTTTTTGCCACCTACTTACTGTGTGGCATTAGGCAAGCTATTCAACGTCTCTGGGCCTCAGTTTCCCCCGAAAAGTGAATATTATGAATATTACCTGCCGGGCTTCCATAGTGGTGCAGTGGTTGGGAGTCTGCCTGCTGATGCAGGGGGCACGGGTTCGTGCCCCGGTCCGGGAGGATCCCACATGCCGTGGAGCGGCTGGGCCCGTGAGCCACGGCCGCTGAGCCCGCGCGTCCAGAGCCTGTGATCTGCAGCGGGAGAGGCCACAACAGTGAGAGGCCTGCGTACCACAAAGAAAAAGAACATTACCTGCCTATAGGGTTGCCATTATGAGGAATATGTGGGTAAATATTTGGTAAGAACTTAGAATAGTACTTGTTATAGTCTAAGCACTACAGTTGTGCTTTTTAATAATAATAAATGAAATTCCAAATGTATACCATACTCAACTTTCTGTCATAACTTTGAAGTGTTGGTCTATGTGTTGGGTCTTGTCGGCCTGTAAAGGAGGAGAGGTGTCCGTAGCTTTGGTGTCAGACGTGCTGCCTGCTGAAGCACCGATGCCCGTCAACGCCGTGGCCGCCAAAGCCATGAACGGGTGCTGGAGAAAGCAGGAGCAGAATGGAAGATGACGGCGTGGGAAGGTGGTGTGGTGTCCATAGGTTCGGGGTCTGAGGTGCTGCCTGCTGAAGCACCGATGCCCGCCAAAGCCGTAAATGGGGTGCTGGAGAAAACAGGAGCAGAACAGAAGATGACGGCGTGGGAAGGAGGCGTGGTGTCCATAGGTTCGGGGTCAGACGTGGTGCCTGCTGAAGCACCGATGCCCGGCAAAGGCGTAAATGGGGTGCTGGGGAAAACAGGAGCAGAATGGTAGATGATGGCGTGGGAAGGAGGTGTGGTGTCCATGGGTTCCATATCAGAGCTGCTGCGTGCCTGATCTGAGAGTAGAGAGTGACAGTGGGAGAGCTTCTCACTCCTTTTATATCTGACGGCTCCGCCTGCCTCTGTGACATGTCCATTGTACGTGTCACAGAGAAAGGGCGGGCGGGGCAGGGGGTGAGTCAGGGGCACATGCGAGCCCAGCTGGTGGAGAAACCCCAGCCCAGAGGCAAAAGGCGGGGCCCCTTCTGGACTTTCTAGTGGCTGGGTCTTCTCGCTGTGGGTGGCAGGTGTTTGGCACGGGATGGGCCACCATGCAGAGACTGTTGGGGTCTGTGGAAGCCTTCTCCTTCAGAGCTCACCCTGCCTGGGCACCGGCTCTGCAGGCCCCTCAGCCGCACGTATGTATCGGCCAGCCCTTCCCCACTATGGGGCCCAGAGGCCAGAGCCTGCTCAGAGCTGAGGGCAGGAGGCACCCAGAGCTTGCCAGGGTGTGGGCCATCTCCTCCGGGGACCTCCCCAGCTTCTCTGCGAGGCCTGGAGACAGGATCACCTTCTCCAGGGCTGCTCAGCTGCCAGCATCACCATGAGCCAGGTGGCGAAGGTTTCTGAGCAGGAGATGCAGAGCCCTGATCCGACTGCATGCTGCACCCCACGATGTCCCTTCCTGGCAGGTAGGTTCTTTCTTCACTTCTTTTTTGAAATTTGGTCAGACAACATTTAAACCTTGCACCGTTCTTCAGGGTATACAGATGGTAGTGGCTTAGCCGGGATTCGAAGCAAGCCTGTGTGATTCCAGAGCTCGTGTTCTGGACTGTGGTGCCACCTTATCATATATGCTTCATGTGTTACTTGTTTTGCATTTTTCCGTGTAGTCCTTATGGTACTTAGCCCTAAGTGCCATACCTGGAACGAACAGCTACACTGCCCTGTAGGAGGTCTTCTTTTGTTCACCACATGAATTGGTCATCCACCACACTGTGTTCTAATCTCAGAAGATACAGGTCAAAGACCACCAGTTGTCAGCTGGTGCTACCATTGGTGCTGCCATTCCACGTTTCTAACTGAGGCTTGAAGGCCGGATTTTCCCTTTGTCTAGTTTGAAGGATCCAGATATGTAAAGATTGTAGTCTAGATAAATCATGGGCTATCCTGAAAGAAATTCACCAGTGAATTGTTCCGTATGGATTAGAAGCCAGTTTCTCTGGCCTTCCTGGAGTATATCCAGCAAGGCGTCTCATTCATGTCTAGAAAGCAAATATATCCTTTATTGCAACTTCAGCGTGGAGCGATGTATTGGTTTAAAGTACGATCAACACAATTTGGTCATAGTGAGTATGCCAGCTGGGTCCACTCTTTATTACACATATGTAACTCGAGAGATTCTTATGCCCAAGAGAGGAGACGTACTCTTGGGTGTCTAGGACAAGGGAAACATGTGTTGTTATTCAGGAGCTGGAAGCTGATGGTCTACACATCACTTGACCTTGTTTAAAACTTGTGTCTTTGGCTTGCTTCATTGGAGTGTTTTCTGTCTCCGGGGGCTGACATTGTGTGTTATGTATCACACAGGTGACATGTAGAAGTTTCAGAACCCAGAATCGTATAGATCAGTCACAATGTATTTCTATATTTTTGTTCAAAGTCTATGGAAAATAACACTGGGCATAATCCATATATTCCAAAATTAGTTGGACCCTCTGCTCACGAGATTCTTGTTATGGTATGTCACAGCAAATTTGGACTTCCATCCCCAAAAAACTTTGGGGTTGGAGGACACAAAAAGCTTTTGCTCACACCTAAATTATGTCTGAAAGAAAAGGGTAAATATTATAAGCCCTTTCTAACCTCTCCAAGAGCAGAAATGATTTACAGCTGTGGCATTGAACCCTAATTCCTCGATCTCATTTGAGAAGGGTTCAGTAAGAAACAATGTCTTGATTTTTGTTTGTTTGGCTTCTTCCCTGTTTTCTCATCTTGCTTACCAACAATCCATTGTAATTTATGAGTTAGTATGGCAGCAGGCTGAGTGTTCCCTGGAGCTCATTAAATGACCTTTTTTTCCTAAAATGACTTTTGTCTCCTTGTTTTCAGCCCCTCTTCTTTCCTCTGCCCTTTACTATAACCAGAGCTCAGCAAAAGCTGACTGGTTTTGTGCAGACCTTACTTAGGGTTAGTCTTTTCTTCATTATTTTATTCATGGCTCCTCCATTTCATTGTTTGCCTTCTCGAAATGTGTTGAAATCTTTCTGTGGTGGATGACTTCCAAAATGTCTTGGCTTTGATTGGTTGATTAATATTGGTATTTCTACAGTATTGTTTAAATATGGTTTCAGGAGGAACAGAAAGTGAATATGTTTCCTTGTCTTCCATCTTGAGCTGAAAATCCCTGTGGAGTTTAGCATCCAATGTTCCCATGGGAAAAAACCCAACCTTGGCATTACTAGATGTGACACTCAAGATTTCAGCTTTTCTTGGGCAATCACTGAGGATTGGAATATGTGGTCATTTCTAAAGGGAAAATAATAACTATCTCATGGAGTAGATTTGAGGATTAAATTAGAGAATGAACATGAAAATGCTTTGTAAGGCTTAAAAATCTATAAAAATGTTTTTGTTCTTATTTGATTTGTGGCTATTTCAACTTTCCTCGACAGTTGTTTATGACCTTGCATATGTGATAAAATGCCCCCTGGTTTATTGTTTTGAAAGCCAGAATATATTTTTCAATAGCTCGATGGAAATGGCATCATTTGTGAAGGTTAAGGGTGAAGGGATAAATGTTTCTTGACACCTATCCCTTTACAATGTTTTCAGGAACTAATTGACACATGTATTCCTCTTCCAAATTTTGTTGAGCACCTCCTACGAGCCACATGCTTTACATCAGGTGTTGGAAAGCATTTTCTGGATTTTAAATATCTTAGGCTTTGTGGGCCATATACAGCTTCTGTAGCTTCTCCTCTTTCTTCTTCAAGAAGCTTTCTAAACGTGAGAACCATTATTAGCTCACAGTCCCACAGATCCAGGCTGAGAGCCTGATTTGATTTGTGGCCAGTATTTGCCGATTCCTGCTCTGCATCCTCACTGAGGAGGGGCACCATGTTTGAGTAATCACTTCTTTGAATCAACTCTTGGTCTTCTGGGGCTTGTCCTTACTCTCCTACACTGTCTAATCAACATGGCATCCAGAGAGATCCTGTTAAAACATAAGTCAGATCATGTCACTGAAATCTCTTCAATGGCTTCTTCACAGAAGAATCAAAGTCCTCAAAGTGCCTCCAGAGCCCTAGAACTGTGGACCTCTGTTTCGTGTCTGACTCTTTCCTTCTCCTCTCCACTTTGCTTGCTCTGTTTTCCACACACTGACATCCTTTCTGCTCCTTGGGTACTCCAGCCTACTCTTGCCTCATTGACTTTCCATCTGACTGTTCCCTCTACCTGTACTATTCACTTCCCAGATATGCTCCTTGCTCCCTCTTAAATTTTATCTTCCCCAGGAAGTCCTCAGGGATCACTTAGTTTCAGCTAGCAGCCTCCTCCTAGCAGCTAACAATCTCCATCTCCCTTCCCTGCTTCCTGATTTTCTCCAGCACTTCCCTGATATATTCCCGCACTGTCGCGGCTCAGCTTCACTAAGTGATCATTGCTGCAGCGTGGCCTCGGGGACACTGGTTGCGGACACGATGCTCACACCTGCCTGGGGGCCCCGGCTCACCTCCCAGCCCCTCAGGTGCAGCGTGTGCAGGACCCGCGTTGCAGGCAGAAGACACAGGGCCACTGGCCCCAGCTAGGCAGGCCCCTCGATGCCGTGCTCACGATGGCTCAGACCTCTTCGCTATCCGCACTGCAGTTCAAACCTGCGGGCAGCGCAAAGTGGGCGGGGATCGAAGACCTCCGCCCGCTCCTCTGTGTGTCAGCACGCAGCCCCGCCTCCCATGGGGACCCAGCCTGAGGAGCAGGGGCGGGAGATTTGAGACTAGGGTGGCGCGAAAGGTAGGAGGTGTGGAGAGTTTGGGGTTTACAAGAAGTGTTTGCTTACTGATCCAAAAAAAGGGAGACACGGATGTATCAACGCATTTAAAAAGTCATTAAAGTGCCGCTAAGTGTCTGTGCTCGCCCCGCCTAGGAGAGAGCGTGCACTCCGTGAGGGACACATGAAAGGCTGAGTGAACGTCTGCCTGTGGTCCGTTACCTGGTGCACGGGTGTGTGAATTTTTGCAGAGAGCTCTTAATTTCCGTTGTCTCTGCTGACTTGACACGGTGGTTGGCAAACGGTGACGTGTTCAGTGTATTCAGGACATGATCATGGTTACTAATAATCACTTTGTTTTGCACTGACACCTCCACAGAGAATTGACTACTGAATGTCCACTTTACAGAAGAGAAACTGAGGCGTAGGAAGTGAAGTGACTGAGTAAGAGGAAGGACTCAGACAATTGGTGTTAGTAAATTAACCCTGCAGGGGGCCGTTAGACTGTGGTGGCTCGAGTGATGCAGCCGCCTATGTAGAGCAAGGAAAATCTAAGCCTGTCAATGGCTCAGGGTGACGGACACCGCTGAGGACAACCAGTCACAAACCACCAACTAGGCTTTAAAGCTATAGCAAATCATTCATTTCCTTGCTTTGCTTCTGCCCTTTTAAAATAAACATCTCTGCAGCTCCTGTGGCTGGAGTGCTCCTCACCGCTTCCACTTTGGTGGTGCCTGAATTGAATCGAATTTTGCTCCCATAAAGTCTTAAAATTTTAAATATGCCTCAGTTTGTGTTTTAAGGTTGGCCATAGAAGTTGGATTTGTGTCCAGTTTCTAGAACAGTGGTCATCCTCTGGTCAGGCCTTAGGCGTTCTGTGTACAACGTTCCTCTTGTACCACCACCTTCTGGATGCCTCCACCCTCTACCAGCTCCCGTGCATCAGATCCCCTAGATGCTCACATTATAACGTCGCAGACACTCCTCTGTCTTCCAGCCAGCGTGTGAACTGAAACATTTCCATTCCTGTTGAAGAGTCTGGTGTGACCACTTTCCCAAACACAGCCACTCCCCCGCTGACCCTGGGTAACCACTCTTCTGAACTTGGTCTCCATCACTGGCATGGACGTCTTTCTATTTATGCTACATTTTTAAGTACTCGTAAACCGCATATAGTATTCTGTATTTTGTCTTCTTACTTGCTTTATTTAGTGTTATCTTTGCTAGGTTCATCCATGCTGACACGTAAAGATCTGTCTAGTTCATGTACTTTCCTCGCTATGTAGGATTCCCATGTATGGAAATACAATAATTTATATGTGCATTTTCCTGTTGATGGATATTTAAATTGTTTCCAATTTTCAGTATGATTTCTTTTAAAAACCTTTTTATATACTTTTTAAAAGGTTACTTTACATTTACAGTTATTACAAAATATTGCCTATATTCCCTGTGTTGTACAATACATCCTTGAGCCTATTGTGGACCTAGTAGTTTACATCTCTCACTTTCCGACCCCTGTATTGCCCCCTCCTCCCCCTCCGTGCTGGCAACCATTAGTTAGTTCTCTATATCTGTAACTCTCCTTCTGTTTTGTTATATTTGGTAGATTGTTGTATTTTTTAGATTCCATATATAGGTGATATCCTACAGTATTTGTTTCTGTTTGACTTATTTCACTTACCACAATGCCCTCCAAGTCCATCTATGTTGCTGCAAATGGCAAAATTTTGTTCTTTTGTAAGGCTGAGTAGTATGCCATTGGTTATATGTACCACATCTTCTTTACCTATTCATCTCTTGATGACACTTAGGTTGCTTCCATATCTTGGTCATTGTACACAAGGATGCTGCGAACATTGGGGTGCATGTATCTTTTCCAATACATGTTATTGAGAACACGTGTTTTTGGTTTTCTCAGATTTATACCTAAGAGTGGAGTTGTGAGGTCCTACAGTAGTTCTCTTTTTAGGTTTTGGAGAACCCTCTATACTGTTTTCCACAGTGACTGCACCAGTTTACGTCCCTACCAACAGTGTACCAGGGTTCCCTTTTCTCTCAAAATTGTAAATTTTCTTCCTAGTGGTAATTGAGATGATAGTTCAATAATAACATAAGATCAGGTGAAGTCTAAAGAAATTTTAGAACACCTGGATAAAGTAAGAAAACATCTGTTCTCTGGCATCTGAATGTTGGAGAGACACCAAGACATGTGGGCCAAGTTGTGGAGAGAAGGGAAACACAGACGCAAGCTTGACATTTGCTGCAGCTTTTCTCCTTGGGGCATTTGCTGATTCAAACCTTACAGCCTAGGAGCTGAAAAGCCAAAGAGTTCAAAAGGCTCTAACCACAGAAGCCAAACAGCAAGAGCCGTTTTACATTGATAAAAAGCATTTTAACTATGCCGAAGCAGAAAATGAAAAGAAAGAACTTTGCATTGCATTTAATAAAAGTTTAGGGAGATCTTTGTGGTATTTTAGTGAACTTATTGGCGGAAATTTAGCCATGTACATTGTGTTGGAGAGGCACCAAGAGTTCAAGAATTCTCACATTTTGAGGACACAATTACCTTACATGTTGGCCTGGTGGCAGCCATTTACATAACAATGATTTGGAGGATGTGGTGTTAGTCAGCTCTTGCTGTGATAATGCTTTGGAAGAAATCGCCCCAAAACTCAGTTACATAAACAAGAATTTATTTTCCTTGGACCTATGTGCTAGCTGCAGTGGCTCTCTTTTAGACCTCTAGATGGCTGGTTTTGCTCCGTGTTTTGGGTCAGTTTGAGGTCTGTCACTCACATCTTCCTCTGGAGCCCGAGTGTGAGGCTGCAGCTCCCAGGCCCTGTCTTCTCACAAAGTTCACTGAAACATAAGAGGTGCATGCAAATAGCAACCATAAGCATGCTGAAGTGGCTATACTGATACCAGAAAATATAGACTTTAAAACAAACCAAAAAGTTACTAGATATGAAAAGGGACATTTTATGATAAAAAAGGGAAGATACCAAAATTTTTAACATATTTGCCCTGAATAAGATAAAACCAAACTACATGAAGAAGAAAATACCAAAACCCATGAAGAATTGAAGGAAGAAATAGATAATTGCACAATATTAGGTAGAGGCTTCAGTAGTCCACGGTCAATAATGGATAGAACAATTAGGCAGAAGCTCAACAACGATATAGAAGACTTGGACAAGACTATGAATTAACAAGACCTACTAAATGTCTAGAGAACACTCAACCGAACAGTAAAATGCTCATCCTGCTCGACTACATGTGAAACGTTTCCCAGCATAGACGACATGCTAGGCTGTAAGACAAGAGATTAAAAGCCACATACATTGCTGGTGGGAATGTAAAATGGCGCGGCCATTTTACAAAACAGCTTGAGAGTTCCTGCAAGTGTTAAACACCGAGTTACCCTATGACCCAGCAGTTCCATTACTAAATATATACCTAAGAGAAATAAAAACTTATGTCTGCACAAAAGCTTGTACGTGAATGTTCAGAGAAGCATATTTCTAAAAACAAAAGGTGGAAATAATTCAAATGTCAATCTGATAAATGAAGAAACAAAATGTGGAAGAGCCGTACAATAGAATAGCATTGAGCTATAAAAAGGAATGAAATATTGATCCATGTTACAACATGAATGAACCATGAAAGCATTATGTAAAGTTAAAGCAGCCAATCACAAAAGATCACATATTGTATGGTGCCATTTCTATGAAATGCCCAGAATAGCCAATCTGTAGTGACAGGAAGTCGATTAGTGGTTGCCTAGGGCTGAGAGGGTTGAGGAGAATGAAAAAACCTTGTTAATGTGTAATGGGTTTTCTGTGGGGGGACAAAAATCTACAATTGGATTGTCGTGATGGTTCCACAAGTCTTTTAGTGGTTACACTAAGAACCACTGAATTGTATACATAAAAGAGTTGAAATTATGGTATGTAAATTACATCCCCATAAAGCTGTTAAAATTATGATAATTTTATAGTTATAAATTTGAAAATTCATCCAAAATTACACAATCTTAACAAATGCAACCTAACAAGACTAACCCAACAAAGAAAAAATATCTAAAACACCTGTCTCTACTCAAAAAGTTGTTTGTATAGTTAAGTACCTTTACAGAAAATGATTTCCAGGGATAAATGGGTTTCCACGTAACTTCTTCCAAATATTTAGGGAAGAAGTATTGGTAATCTTACATAAAAATCTTCCAGGAAACAGAAAACTATATATTGCTCAAAGTATTTATAAGGCCAACATGAGCTTCAGATCAAAAGTAAAAAGAAGGGCTTCCCTGATGGTGCAGTGGTTAAGAATCCGCCTCCCAATGCAGGGGACACGGGTTCGAGCCCTTGTGGGGGAAGATCCCACATGCCGTGGAGCAACTACGCCCACGTGCCACAACTGCTGAGCCAGCGCTCTGGAGCCTGCGAGCCACAACTGCTGAGCCCGTGTGCCGCAACTACTGAAGCCTGCAGGCCTAGAACCCGTGCTCCACAACAAGACAGGCCACCGCAAGGAGAAGCCTACTCACCACGACAAAGAATAGCCCCCCGCTCACCGCAACTACAGAAAGCTCGCGTGCAACAATGAAGACCCAATGCAGCCAAAAATAAATAAATAAAAAATAAAGTATAGAATCTTAAAAACAAAACAAAACAAAATCTATAAAGCATATGACAAGAATAGAATCACAGGCCAGTTTCTCTTTTGAAAATGCATGCAAAATGTGTAAACAGAAGCACAAACTGTACCCATGGTATGTAAAACAATCATATATCAGAATCAAAGTAGCTTTATTTTGGTAATGCCAGGTTGCTTTAATGTTCAAACATGAAATTCATCCCAGGAATGAATTAGAGTGGGAAAAGAAGTCATTTAAAACAGAAGCCTTGGGAATTCCCTGGTTTTCCAGTGGTTAGAACTTGGCGCTTTCACTGCTGGGGCCCTGGGGTCCAATCCCAGGTCAGGGAAATAAGATCCTCCAAGACATGAGGCCGGGCCCCCCCCAAAAAATAATGAAGTCTTAACCAGGAGAAGCACAAGATCGAATAAACATAACAGATAACACCTTATGAAAAGTAGGTGAAGATTATGGAATATTCTAAAATTTAAAACAAAAAGAAACTTTTAAAGATTCCAAAGAATGTGACTAATATTGTACATAGGCAAAAAATAAAATGAAATAAAATATACAAATGATGGGAGCCCCAAAATCCAGATGCCCAAGTCCTGTCTCTGAAGATTCTCATTCAATGGGTTCTGGATTTCCTCTATGTTTCAAAACCTACAGGTGATTCTGATACGACTCACAGACACAATGTAAAGCTTCTGCTTTGCAGGAGAGAATACCAGATTATTCTGTTATTTTATAGTTATACTAACAGGTTGTACTATGGACGGATAAGTCTGATGTCAAAATGCACTCCCCACTAGGGATAAAAAAGGAACTAGTAGCCTCTACTGCTACTTGGTGGCAGCATGCA
This sequence comes from Mesoplodon densirostris, assembly GCF_025265405.1. Taxonomy (NCBI): domain Eukaryota; kingdom Metazoa; phylum Chordata; class Mammalia; order Artiodactyla; family Ziphiidae; genus Mesoplodon; species Mesoplodon densirostris. The sequence continues at coordinate 133,902,170 of NC_082662.1, read as the reverse complement.
TGTATTGCAAGAGCAATTATTGTAGGAATCCAAATTAGGGGAACATTTTAGAATTGGAAAACTACATACAGATCATCTAGTCAAGCTTCCAGCTGTTATAGTTGTAAAAACGAAGGCCCATATAAGTGAAATGATTTATCTCCAAAGAGTGTTAGTGAAAGAGTATGAAATAAAAAATATCTCTGAACTTTTAATTTAGTGCTGTTTTTATTACTCTCAAGTACTAACTTAAACTTCAGTGTGAGAGATTTGGGATTGAATTCTTGCTCAGATTTACTGATTGTGTGCCTTTTAGTAAGTTACTAAAACACGATTTATTTTTTAACAGGTTTATTTATTTATTTATTTTTGGCTGCATAGCCTCGTCATTGCTGTGCGCGGGCTTTCTCTAGTTGCAGTGAGCGGGGGCTACTCTTTGTTGCAGTGCGCAGGCTTCTCATTGGGGTGGCTTCTCGTTGTTGCTGAGCATGGAGTGTAGGTGTGTGGGCTTCAGTAGTTTTGGTTCACGGGCTCTAGAGCGCAGGCTCGGTAGTTGTGGCGCACGGTCTTAGTTGCTCCGTGGCATGTGCAGTCTCATTTGCAGGTTCTGGGGAGGATTAAATGAGCTCATATGATATCCAATTGACTGAGGCAGAGTAGGCTTGGGATGAATCTTTGCTTGGTTTTCATTAGCTGCGGAGAAGACGATGACGGCTTGGTGCCTCGCCAAATTTCACATGGGTGTGCCTCCCTTGGGGATCTTGTTAAATGCAGGCTGGTATTCAGTAGTTCTGGGTGGGGCCTGGATTCTGTCCTTCTAAGAAGCTCCTAGGTGACAGTGATGCTGAGGGCAAGGGTCCAGCTCCCGCATTTCTCCCTTTCTGGAAGAGCAGGACATCTGCCCCCCGGGAGGAGAAAACATCCACAAAGTGACTACTAGGCACCAGCTTCCCTTACAGGCAAAGGACCTTTACCACTGCTCCCAACCATTGTGTCTGAGGCGCAGCAAGCCAAAACACTGCGATGCTGAGGTTTGCAGCAAAGAGGAGGTTTATTCACAGGGCAGCCATGCAAGGAAGTGACGTGAAAATAGGTCTCCAATCCTCCTTCCCGAAAGCAAGGGGCTTGGGGTATCTGTGGGATAAAGAATAAAGCAGCAGGGCAGTATGGGTCATGGGGAGCTTGAGGCAAGGTGATTGGAAAAAGATGTGCTCCTCATTGTTCTGAGCTGGTGTAATAGGCTACAGGGCTCAGCACATTCTCAGGCTGGAGTTTTGGGCCCTCTGATGGCAGAAGGTCAAAAGGCACTTGCCCAGGTGGAAGATCGGTGGTCCTCTCCACTCTAAACCAGCTCCGCCTAACTAGGCAGAGCTGATTCCAAGTTCCTGGACAATACCGGGGCAAACATCTTTTTGCTTATGCTACATGCTACTTGGAGGACGTGCAAGTGTTCAAGGTACCTTGATGAGTGAAGACAGGATTTCACTAATCATGACACATGGTTTCACTTCCAGGTGAGCAGAAGAGACCTGTAGGCTGAGTCTGGCTCCTGGCACCTGGCATTGGAGGCAGATGGTTTAAAAACGGGCTCCCCCACCCTCTGTGTGATCTTAGGTAGATAGACTATTGATCGTTTTCTCCAATTAAAATGTGTGACTGGATGCACACTTAGTGGCATGTCTGACACACAGCAGTTCTGCTACCGTAGGTCCTTCTTGGAAACTGAAGCCGTGGTTTTGAGGGATCATCAAAACCAGTACAATGCTTGCCATGTTTCTCCTTGTTCATCCTGGTGACAAACCTGGTAGAGAGAGCTCCATCCTCTCCCACAGGACCACACCCCTAGTACTTAGAGTGAAGTGGTTATGTCTCACTTAAGGCACCTTTTCCTTTTCCTTCCTTCTTTTTTCTTCACTAATCTTCATCCAACTGGCCTTTCTAAATTTTACACAAAACAAAACCATTTCTCAATGGATTCAGATACTACCCCAAGTGAATATTCCAACCAAGTTCTTGATCTTCCGGGTCTCATCATCAGAAATTTCTGAGCCTAAATCTTCTCTAGTTTCTAGGATCACTCATTTTCTCATTTCTCCCTTCTCCTTTGAGTTCAGAGTCTTGCCAATTTAGTCCCTTCCCTAACCACAACTTATAATAAGGTGACACAGCAAAGTGATGAAAGTCTAGACGGTCTGGTTTTACTCCTGGGTTTTTGCCACCTACTTACTGTGTGGCATTAGGCAAGCTATTCAACGTCTCTGGGCCTCAGTTTCCCCCGAAAAGTGAATATTATGAATATTACCTGCCGGGCTTCCATAGTGGTGCAGTGGTTGGGAGTCTGCCTGCTGATGCAGGGGGCACGGGTTCGTGCCCCGGTCCGGGAGGATCCCACATGCCGTGGAGCGGCTGGGCCCGTGAGCCACGGCCGCTGAGCCCGCGCGTCCAGAGCCTGTGATCTGCAGCGGGAGAGGCCACAACAGTGAGAGGCCTGCGTACCACAAAGAAAAAGAACATTACCTGCCTATAGGGTTGCCATTATGAGGAATATGTGGGTAAATATTTGGTAAGAACTTAGAATAGTACTTGTTATAGTCTAAGCACTACAGTTGTGCTTTTTAATAATAATAAATGAAATTCCAAATGTATACCATACTCAACTTTCTGTCATAACTTTGAAGTGTTGGTCTATGTGTTGGGTCTTGTCGGCCTGTAAAGGAGGAGAGGTGTCCGTAGCTTTGGTGTCAGACGTGCTGCCTGCCGAAGCACCGATGCCCGTCAACGCCGTGACCGCCAAAGCCATGAACGGGTGCTGGAGAAAGCAGGAGCAGAATGGAAGATGACGGCGTGGGAAGGTGGTGTGGTGTCCATAGGTTCGGGGTCTGAGGTGCTGCCTGCTGAAGCACCGATGCCCGCCAAAGCCGTAAATGGGGTGCTGGAGAAAACAGGAGCAGAACGGAAGATGACGGCGTGGGAAGGAGGCGTGGTGTCCATAGGTTCGGGGTCAGACGTGGTGCCTGCTGAAGCACCGATGCCCGGCAAAGGCGTAAATGGGGTGCTGGGGAAAACAGGAGCAGAATGGTAGATGATGGCGTGGGAAGGAGGTGTGGTGTCCATGGGTTCCATATCAGAGCTGCTGCGTGCCTGATCTGAGAGTAGAGAGTGACAGTGGGAGAGCTTCTCACTCCTTTTATATCTGACGGCTCCGCCTGCCTCTGTGACATGTCCATTGTACGTGTCACAGAGAAAGGGCGGGCGGGGCAGGGGGTGAGTCAGGGGGCACATGCGAGCCCAGCTGGTGGAGAAACCCCAGCCCAGAGGCAAAAGGCGGGGCCCCTTCTGGACTTTCTAGTGGCTGGGTCTTCTCGCTGTGGGTGGCAGGTGTTTGGCACGGGATGGGCCACCATGCAGAGACTGTTGGGGTCTGTGGAAGCCTTCTCCTTCAGAGCTCACCCTGCCTGGGCACCGGCTCTGCAGGCCCCTCAGCCGCACGTATGTATCTGCCAGCCCTTCCCCACTATGGGGCCCAGAGGCCAGAGCCTGCTCAGAGCTGAGGGCAGGAGGCACCCAGAGCTTGACAGGGTGTGGGCCATCTCCTCCGGGGACCTCCCCAGCTTCTCTGCGAGGCCTGGAGACAGGATCGCCTTCTCCAGGGCTGCTCAGCTGCCAGCATCACCATGAGCCAGGTGGCGAAGGTTTCTGAGCAGGAGATGCAGAGCCCTGATCCGACTGCATGCTGCACCCCACGATGTCCCTTCCTGGCAGGTAGGTTCTTTCTTCACTTCTTTTTTGAAATTTGGTCAGACAACATTTAAACCTTGCGCCGTTCTTCAGGGTATACAGATGGTAGTGGCTTAGCCGGGATTCGAAGCAAGCCTGTGTGATTCCAGAGCTCGTGTTCTGGACTGTGGTGCCACCTTATCATATATGCTTCATGTGTTACTTGTTTTGCATTTTTTCTTGTAGTCCTTATGGTACTTAGCCCTAAGTGCCATACCTGGAACGAACAGCTACACTGCCCTGTAGGAGGTCTTCTTTTGTTCAACACATGAATTGGTCATCCACCACACTGTGTTCTAATCTCAGAAGATACAGGTCAAAGACCACCAGTTGTCAGCTGGTGCTACCATTGGTGCTGCCATTCCACGTTTCTAACTGAGGCTTGAAGGCCGGATTTTCCCTTTGTCTAGTTTGAAGGATCCAGATATGTAAAGATTGTAGTCTAGATAAATCATGGGCTATCCTGAAAGAAATTCACCAGTGAATTGTTCCGTATGGATTAGAAGCCAGTTTCTCTGGCCTTCCTGGAGTATATCCAGCAAGGCGTCTCATTCATGTCTAGAAAGCAAATATATCCTTTATTGCAACTTCAGCGTGGAGCGATGTATTGGTTTAAAGTACGATCAACACAATTTGGTCATAGTGAGTATGCCAGCTGGGTCCACTCTTTATTACACATATGTAACTCGAGAGATTCTTATGCCCAAGAGAGGAGACGTACTCTTGGGTGTCTAGGACAAGGGAAACATGTGTTGTTATTCAGGAGCTGGAAGCTGATGGTCTACACATCACTTGACCTTGTTTAAAACTTGTGTCTTTGGCTTGCTTCATTGGAGTGTTTTCTGTCTCCTGGGGCTGACATTGTGTGTTATGTATCACACAGGTGACATGTAGAAGTTTCAGAACCCAGAATCGTATAGATCAGTCACAATGTATTTCTATATTTTTGTTCAAAGTCTATGGAAAATAACACTGGGCATAATCCATATATTCCAAAATTAGTTGGACCCTCTGCTCACGAGATTCTTGTTATGGTATGTCACAGCAAATTTGGACTTCCATCCCCAAAAAACTTTGGGGTTGGAGGACACAAAAAGCTTTTGCTCACACCTAAATTATGTCTGAAAGAAAAGGGTAAATATTATAAGCCCTTTCTAACCTCTCCAAGAGCAGAAATGATTTACAGCTGTGGCATTGAACCCTAATTCCTCGATCTCATTTGAGAAGGGTTCAGTAAGAAACAATGTCTTGATTTTTGTTTGTTTGGCTTCTTCCCTGTTTTCTCATCTTGCTTACCAACAATCCATTGTAATTCATGAGTTAGTATGGCAGCAGGCTGAGTGTTCCCTGGAGCTCATTAAATGACCTTTTTTTCCTAAAATGACTTTTGTCTCCTTGTTTTCAGCCCCTCTTCTTTCCTCTGCCCTTTACTATAACCAGAGCTCAGCAAAAGCTGACTGGTTTTGTGCAGACCTTACTTAGGGTTAGTCTTTTCTTCATTATTTTATTCATGGCTCCTCCATTTCATTGTTTGCCTTCTCGAAATGTGTTGAAATCTTTCTGTGGTGGATGACTTCCAAAATGTCTTGGCTTTGATTGGTTGATTAATATTGGTATTTCTACAGTATTGTTTAAATATGGTTTCAGGAGGAACAGAAAGTGAATATGTTTCCTTGTCTTCCATCTTGAGCTGAAAATCCCTGTGGAGTTTAGCATCCAATGTTCCCATGGGAAAAAACCCAACCTTGGCATTACTAGATGTGACACTCAAGATTTCAGCTTTTCTTGGGCAATCACTGAGGATTGGAATATGTGGTCATTTCTAAAGGGAAAATAATAACTATCTCATGGAGTAGATTTGAGGATTAAATTAGAGAATGAACATGAAAATGCTTTGTAAGGCTTAAAAATCTATAAAAATGTTTTTGTTCTTATTTGATTTGTGGCTATTTCAACTTTCCTCGACAGTTGTTTATGACCTTGCATATGTGATAAAATGCCCCCTGGTTTATTGTTTTGAAAGCCAGAATATATTTTTCAATAGCTCGATGGAAATGGCATCATTTGTGAAGGTTAAGGGTGAAGGGATAAATGTTTCTTGACACCTATCCCTTTACAATGTTTTCAGGAACTAATTGACACATGTATTCCTCTTCCAAATTTTGTTGAGCACCTCCTACGAGCCACATGCTGTACATCAGGTGTTGGAAAGCATTTTCTGGATTTTAAATATCTTAGGCTTTGAGGGCCGTATACAGCTTCTGTAGCTTCTCCTCTTTCTTCTTCAAGAAGCTTTCTAAACGTGAGAACCATTATTAGCTCACAGTCCCACAGATCCAGGCTGAGAGCCTGATTTGATTTGTGGCCAGTATTTGCCGATTCCTGCTCTGCATCCTCACTGAGGAGGGGCACCATGTTTGAGTAATCACTTCTTTGAATCAACTCTTGGTCTTCTGGGGCTTGTCCTTACTCTCCTACACTGTCTAATCAACATGGCATCCAGAGAGATCCTGTTAAAACATAAGTCAGATCATGTCACTGAAATCTCTTCAATGGCTTCTTCACAGAAGAATCAAAGTCCTCAAAGTGCCTCCAGAGCCCTAGAACTGTGGACCTCTGTTTCGTGTCTGACTCTTTCCTTCTCCTCTCCACTTTGCTTGCTCTGTTTTCCACACACTGACATCCTTTCTGCTCCTTGGGTACTCCAGCCTACTCTTGCCTCATTGACTTTCCATCTGACTGTTCCCTCTACCTGTACTATTCACTTCCCAGATATGCTCCTTGCTCCCTCTTAAATTTTATCTTCCCCATGAAGTCCTCAGGGATCACTTAGTTTCACCTAGCAGCCTCCTCCTAGCAGCTAACAATCTCCATCTCCCTTCCCTGCTTGCTGTTTTTCTCCAGCACTTCCCTGATATATTCCCGCACTGTCGTGGCTCAGCTTCACTAAGTGATCATTGCCGCAGCGTGGCCTCGGGGACACTGGTTGCGGACACGATGCTCACACCTGCCTGGGGGCCCCGGCTCACCTCCCAGCCCCTCAGGTGCAGCGTGCGCAGGACCCGCGTTGCAGGCAGAAGACACAGGGCCACTGGCCCCAGCTAGGCAGGTCCCTCGATGCCGTGCTCACGTTGGCTCAGACCTCTTCGCTATCCGCACTGCAGTTCAAACCTGCGGGCAGCGCAAAGTGGGCGGGGATCGAAGACCTCCGCCCGCTCCTCTGTGTGTCAGCACGCAGCCCCGCCTCCCATGGGGACCCAGCCTGAGGAGCAGGGGCGGGAGATTTGAGACTAGGGTGGCGCGAAAGGTAGGAGGTGTGGAGAGTTTGGGGTTTACAAGAAGTGTTTGCTTACTGATCCAAAAAAAGTGAGACACGGATGTATCAACGCATTTAAAAAGTCATTAAAGTGCCGCTAAGTGTCTGTGCTCGCCCCGCCTAGGAGAGAGCGTGCACTCCGTGAGGGACACATGAAAGGCTGAGTGAACGCCTGCCTGTGGTCCGTTACCTGGTGCACGGGTGTGTGAATTTTTGCAGAGAGCTCTTAATTTCCGTTGTCTCTGCTGACTTGACACGGTGGTTGGCAAACGGTGACGTGTTCAGTGTATTCAGGACATGATCATGGTTACTAATAATCACTTTGTTTTGCACTGACACCTCCACAGAGAATTGACTACTGAATGTCCACTTTACAGAAGAGAAACTGAGGCGTAGGAAGTGAAGTGACTGAGTAAGAGGAAGGACTCAGACAACTGGTGTTAGTAAATTAACCCTGCAGGGGGCCGTTAGACTGTGGTGGCTCGAGTGATGCAGCCGCCTATGTAGAGCAAGGAAAATCTAAGCCTGTCAATGGCTCAGGGTGATGGACACCGCTGAGGACAACCAGTCACAAACCACCAACTAGGCTTTAAAGCTATAGCAAATCATTCATTTCCTTGCTTTGCTTCTGCCCTTTTAAAATAAACATCTCTGCAGCTCCTGTGGCTGGAGTGCTCCTCACCGCTTCCACTTTGGTGGTGCCTGAATTGAATCGAATTTTGCTCCCATAAAGTCTTAAAATTTTAAATATGCCTCAGTTTGTGTTTTAAGGTTGGCCGTAGAAGTTGGATTTGTGTCCAGTTTCTAGAACAGTGGTCGTCCTCTGGTCAGGCCTTAGGCGTTCTGTGTACAACGTTCCTCTTGTACCACCACCTTCTGGATGCCTCCACCCTCTACCAGCTCCCGTGCATCAGATCCCCTAGATGCTCACATTATAACGTCGCAGACACTCCTCTGTCTTCCAGCCAGCGTGTGAACTGAAACATTTCCATTCCTGTTGAAGAGTCTGGTGTGACCACTTTCCCAAACACAGCCACTCCCCCGCTGACCCTGGGTAACCACTCTTCTGAACTTGGTCTCCATCACTGGCATGGACGTCTTTCTATTTATGCTACATTTTTAAGTACTCGTAAACCGCATATAGTATTCTGTATTTTGTCTTCTTACTTGCTTTATTTAGTGTTATCTTTGCTAGGTTCATCCATGCTGACACGTAAAGATCTGTCTAGTTCATGTACTTTCCTCGCTATGTAGGATTCCCATGTATGGAAATACAATAATTTATATGTGCATTTTCCTGTTGATGGATATTTAAATTGTTTCCAATTTTCAGTATGATTTCTTTTAAAAACCTTTTTATATACTTTTTAAAAGGTTACTTTACATTTACAGTTATTACAAAATATTGCCTATATTCCCTGTGTTGTACAATACATCCTTGAGCCTATTGTGGACCTAGTAGTTTACATCTCTCACTTTCCGACCCCTGTATTGCCCCCTCCTCCCCCTCCGTGCTGGCAACCATTAGTTAGTTCTCTATATCTGTAACTCTCCTTCTGTTTTGTTATATTTGGTAGATTGTTGTATTTTTTAGATTCCATATATAGGTGATATCCTACAGTATTTGTTTCTGTTTGACTTATTTCACTTACCACAATGCCCTCCAAGTCCATCTATGTTGCTGCAAATGGCAAAATTTTGTTCTTTTGTAAGGCTGAGTAGTATGCCATTGGTTATATGTACCACATCTTCTTTACCTATTCATCTCTTGATGACACTTAGGTTGCTTCCATATCTTGGTCATTGTACACAAGGATGCTGCGAACATTGGGGTGCATGTATCTTTTCCAATACATGTTATTGAGAACACGTGTTTTTGGTTTTCTCAGATTTATACCTAAGAGTGGAGTTGTGAGGTGCTACAGTAGTTCTCTTTTTAGGTTTTGGAGAACCCTCTATACTGTTTTCCACAGTGACTGCACCAGTTTACGTCCCTACCAACAGTGTACCAGGGTTCCCTTTTCTCTCAAAATTGTAAATTTTCTTCCTAGTGGTAATTGAGATGATAGTTCAATAATAACATAAGATCAGGTGAAGTCTAAAGAAATTTTAGAACACCTGGATAAAGTAAGAAAACATCTGTTCTCTGGCATCTGAATGTTGGAGAGACACCAAGACATGTGGGCCAAGTTGTGGAGAGAAGGGAAACACAGACGCAAGCTTGACATTTGCTGCAGCTTTTCTCCTTGGGGCATTTGCTGATTCAAACCTTACAGCCTAGGAGCTGAAAAGCCAAAGAGTTCAAAAGGCTCTAACCACAGAAGCCAAACAGCAAGAGCCGTTTTACATTGATAAAAAGCATTTTAACTATGCCGAAGCAGAAAATGAAAAGAAAGAACTTTGCATTGCATTTAATAAAAGTTTAGGGAGATCTTTGTGGTATTTTAGTGAACTTATTGGCGGAAATTTAGCCATGTACATTGTGTTGGAGAGGCACAAAGAGTTCAAGAATTCTCACATTTTGAGGACACAATTACCTTACATGTTGGCCTGGTGGCAGCCATTTACATAACAATGATTTGGAGGATGTGGTGTTAGTCAGCTCTTGCTGTGATAATGCTTTGGAAGAAATCGCCCCAAAACTCAGTTACATAAACAAGAATTTATTTTCCTTGGACCTATGTGCTAGCTGCAGTGGCTCTCTTTTAGACCTCTAGATGGCTGGTTTTGCTCCGTGTTTTGGGTCAGTTTGAGGTCTGTCACTCACATCTTCCTCTGGAGCCCGAGTGTGAGGCCGCAGCTCCCAGGCCCTGTCTTCTCACAAAGTTCACTGAAACATAAGAGGTGCATGCAAATAGCAACCATAAGCATGCTGAAGTGGCTATACTGATACCAGAAAATATAGACTTTAAAACAAACCAAAAAGTTACTAGATATGAAAAGGGACATTTTATGATAAAAAAGGGAAGATACCAAAATTTTTAACATATTTGCCCTGAATAAGATAAAACCAAACTACATGAAGAAGAAAATACCAAAACCCATGAAGAATTGAAGGAAGAAATAGATAATTGCACAATATTAGGTAGAGGCTTCAGTAGTCCACGGTCAATAATGGATAGAACAATTAGGCAGAAGCTCAACAACGATATAGAAGACTTGGACAAGACTATGAATTAACAAGACCTACTAAATGTCTAGAGAACACTCAACCGAACAGTAAAATGCTCATCCTGCTCGACTACATGTGAAACGTTTCCCAGCATAGACGACATGCTAGGCTGTAAGACAAGAGATTAAAAGCCACATACATTGCTGGTGGGAATGTAAAATGGCGCGGCCATTTTACAAAACAGCTTGAGAGTTCCTGCAAGTGTTAAACACCGAGTTACCCTATGACCCAGCAGTTCCATTACTAAATATATACCTAAGAGAAATAAAAACTTATGTCTGCACAAAAGCTTGTACGTGAATGTTCAGAGAAGCATATTTCTAAAAACAAAAGGTGGAAATAATTCAAATGTCAATCTGATAAATGAAGAAACAAAATGTGGAAGAGCCGTACAATAGAATAGCATTGAGCTATAAAAAGGAATGAAATATTGATCCATGTTACAACATGAATGAACCATGAAAGCATTATGTAAAGTTAAAGCAGCCAATCACAAAAGATCACATATTGTATGGTGCCATTTCTATGAAATGCCCAGAATAGCCAATCTGTAGTGACAGGAAGTCGATTAGTGGTTGCCTAGGGCTGAGAGGGTTGAGGAGAATGAAAAAACCTTGTTAATGTGTAATGGGTTTTCTGTGGGGGGACAAAAATCTACAATTGGATTGTCGTGATGGTTCCACAAGTCTTTTAGTGGTTACACTAAGAACCACTGAATTGTATACATAAAAGAGTTGAAATTATGGTATGTAAATTACATCCCAATAAAGCTGTTAAAATTATGATAATTTTATAGTTATAAATTTGAAAATTCATCCAAAATTACACATTCTTAACAAATGCAACCTAAGAAGACTAACCCAACAAAGAAAAAATATCTAAAACACCTGTCTCTACTCAAAAAGTTGTTTGTATAGTTAAGTACCTTTACAGAAAATGATTTCCAGGGATAAATGGGTTTCCAAGTAACTTCTTCCAAATATTTAGGGAAGAAGTATTGGTAATCTTACATAAAAATCTTCCAGGAAACAGAAAACTATATATTGCTCAAAGTATTTATAAGGCCAACATGAGCTTCAGATCAAAAGTAAAAAGAAGGGCTTCCCTGATGGTGCAGTGTTTAAGAATCTGCCTCCCAATGCAGGGGACACGGGTTCGAGCCCTTGTGGGGGAAGATCCCACATGCCGTGGAGCAACTACGCCCATGTGCCACAACTGCTGAGCCAGGGCTCTGGAGCCTGCGAGCCACAACTGCTGAGCCCGTGTGCCGCAACTACTGAAGCCTGCAGGCCTAGAACCCGTGCTCCACAACAAGACAGGCCACCGCAAGGAGAAGCCTACTCACCACGACAAAGAATAGCCCCCCGCTCACCGCAACTACAGAAAGCTCGCGTGCAACAATGAAGACCCAATGCAGCCAAAAATAAATAAATAAAAAATAAAGTATAGAATCTTAAAAACAAAACAAAACAAAATCTATAAAGCATATGACAAGAATAGAATCACAGGCCAGTTTCTCTTTTGAAAATGCATGCAAAATGTGTAAACAGAAGCACAAACTGTACCCATGGTATGTAAAACAATCATATATCAGAATCAAAGTAGCTTTATTTTGGTAATGCCAGGTTGCTTTAATGTTCAAACATGAAATTCATCCCAGGAATGAATTAGAGTGGGAAAAGAAGTCATTTAAAACAGAAGTCTTGGGAATTCCCTGGTTTTCCAGTGGTTAGAACTTGGCGCTTTCACTGCTGGGGCCCTGGGGTCCAATCCCAGGTCAGGGAAATAAGATCCTCCAAGACATGAGGCCGGGCCCCCCCAAAAAAATAATGAAGTCTTAACCAGGAGAAGCACAAGATCGAATAAACATAACAGATAACACCTTATGAAAAGTAGGTGAAGATTATGGAATATTCTAAAATTTAAAACAAAAAGAAACTTTTAAAGATTCCAAAGAATGTGACTAATATTGTACATAGGCAAAAAATAAAATGAAATAAAATATACAAATGATGGGAGCCCCAAAATCCAGATGCCCAAGTCCTGTCTCTGAAGATTCTCATTCAATGGGTTCTGGATTTCCTCTATGTTTCAAAACCTACAGGTGATTCTGATACGACTCACAGACACAATGTAAAGCTTCTGCTTTGCAGGAGAGAATACCAGATTATTCTGTTATTTTATAGTTATACTAACAGGTTGTACTATGGACAGATAAGTCTGATGTCAAAATGCACTCCCCACTAGGGATAAAAAAGGAACTAGTAGTCTCTACTGCTACTTGGTGGCAGCATGCATGTATTGCAAGAGCAATTATTGTAGGAATCCAAATTAGGGGAACATTTTAGAATTGGAAAACTACATACAGATCATCTAGTCAAGCTTCCAGCTGTTATAGTTGTAAAAACGAAGGCCCATATAAGTGAAATGATTTATCTCCAAAGAGTGTTAGTGAAAGAGTATGAAATAAAAAATATCTCTGAACTTTTAATTTAGTGCTGTTTTTATTAATCTCAAGTACTAACTTAAACTTCAGTGTGAGAGATTTGGGATTGAATTCTTGCTCAGATTTACTGATTGTGTGCCTTTTAGTAAGTTACTAAAACACGATTTATTTTTTAACAGGTTTATTTATTTATTTATTTTTGGCTGCATAGCCTCGTCATTGCTGTGCGCGGGCTTTCTCTAGTTGCAGTGAGCGGGGGCTACTCTTTGTTGCAGTGTGCAGGCTTCTCATTGGGGTGGCTTCTCGTTGTTGCTGAGCATGGAGTGTAGGTGTGTGGGCTTCAGTAGTTTTGGTTCACGGGCTCTAGAGCGCAGGCTCGGTAGTTGTGGCGCACGGTCTTAGTTGCTCCGTGGCATGTGCAGTCTCATTTGCAGGTTCTGGGGAGGATTAAATGAGCTCATATGATATCCAATTGACTGAGGCAGAGTAGGCTTGGGATGAATCTTTGCTTGGTTTTCATTAGCTGCGGAGAAGACGATGACGGCTTGGTGCCTCGCCAAATTTCACATGGGTGTGCCTCCCTTGGGGATCTTGTTAATTGCAGGCTGGTATTCAGTAGTTCTGGGTGGGGCCTGGATTCTGTCCTTCTAAGAAGCTCCTAGGTGACAGTGATGCTGAGGGCAAGGGTCCAGCTCCCGCATTTCTCCCTTTCTGGAAGAGCAGGACATCTGCCCCCCGGGAGGAGAAAACATCCACAAAGTGACTACTAGGCACCAGCTTCCCTTACAGGCAAAGGACCTTTACCACTGCTCCCAATCATTGTGTCTGAGGCGCAGCAAGCCAAAACACTGCAATGCTGAGGTTTGCAGCAAAGAGGAGGTTTATTCACAGGGCAGCCATGCAAGGAAGTGACGTGAAAATAGGTCTCCAATCCTCCTTCCCGAAAGCAAGGGGCTTGGGGTATCTGTGGGATAAAGAATAAAGCAGCAGGGCAGTATGGGTCATGGGGAGCTTGAGGCAAGGTGATTGGAAAAAGATGTGCTCCTCATTGTTCTGAGCTGGTGTAATAGGCTACAGGGCTCAGCACATTCTCAGGCTGGAGTTTTGGGCCCTCTGATGGCAGAAGGTCAAAAGGCACTTGCCCAGGTGGAAGATCGGTGGTCCTCTCCACTCTAAACCAGCTCCGCCTAACTAGGCACAGCTGATTCCAAGTTCCTGGACAATACCGGGGCAAACATCTTTGTGCTTATGCTACATGCTACTTGGAGGACGTGCAAGTGTTCAAGGTACCTTGATGAGTGAAGACAGGATTTCACTAATCATGACACATGGTTTCACTTCCAGGTGAGCAGAAGAGACCTGTAGTCTGAGTCTGGCTCCTGGCACCTGGCATTGGAGGCAGATGGTTTAAAAACGGGCTCCCCCACCCTCTGTGTGATCTTAGGTAGATAGACTATTGATCGTTTTCTCCAATTAAAATGTGTGACTGGATGCACACTTAGTGGCATGTCTGACACACAGCAGTTATGCTACCGTAGGTCCTTCTTGGAAACTGAAGCCGTGGTTTTGAGGGATCATCAAAACCAGTACAATGCTTGCCATGTTTCTCCTTGTTCATCCTGGTGACAAACCTGGTAGAGAGAGCTCCATCCTCTCCCACAGGACCACACCCCTAGTACTTAGAGTGAAGTGGTTATGTCTCACTTAAGGCACCTTTTCCTTTTCCTTCCTTCTTTTTTCTTCACTAATCTTCATCCAACTGGCCTTTCTAAATTTTACACAAAACAAAACCATTTCTCAATGGATTCAGATACTACCCCAAGTGAATATTCCAACCATGTTCTTGATCTTCCGGGTCTCATCATCAGAAATTTCTGAGCCTAAATCTTCTCTAGTTTCTAGGATCACTCATTTTCTCATTTCTCCCTTCTCCTTTGAGTTCAGAGTCTTGCCAATTTAGTCCCTTCCCTAACCACAACTTATAATAAGGTGACACAGCAAAGTGATGAAAGTCTAGACGGTCTGGTTTTACTCCTGGGTTTTTGCCACCTACTTACTGTGTGGCATTAGGCAAGCTATTCAACGTCTCTGGGCCTCAGTTTCCCCCGAAAAGTGAATATTATGAATATTACCTGCCGGGCTTCCATAGTGGTGCAGTGGTTGGGAGTCTGCCTGCTGATGCAGGGGGCACGGGTTCGTGCCCCGGTCCGGGAGGATCCCACATGCCGTGGAGCGGCTGGGCCCGTGAGCCACGGCCGCTGAGCCCGCGCGTCCAGAGCCTGTGATCTGCAGCGGGAGAGGCCACAACAGTGAGAGGCCTGCGTACCACAAAGAAAAAGAACATTACCTGCCTATAGGGTTGCCATTATGAGGAATATGTGGGTAAATATTTGGTAAGAACTTAGAATAGTACTTGTTATAGTCTAAGCACTACAGTTGTGCTTTTTAATAATAATAAATGAAATTCCAAATGTATACCATACTCAACTTTCTGTCATAACTTTGAAGTGTTGGTCTATGTGTTGGGTCTTGTCGGCCTGTAAAGGAGGAGAGGTGTCCGTAGCTTTGGTGTCAGACGTGCTGCCTGCTGAAGCACCGATGCCCGTCAACGCCGTGGCCGCCAAAGCCATGAACGGGTGCTGGAGAAAGCAGGAGCAGAATGGAAGATGACGGCGTGGGAAGGTGGTGTGGTGTCCATAGGTTCGGGGTCTGAGGTGCTGCCTGCTGAAGCACCGATGCCCGCCAAAGCCGTAAATGGGGTGCTGGAGAAAACAGGAGCAGAACGGAAGATGACGGCGTGGGAAGGAGGCGTGGTGTCCATAGGTTCGGGGTCAGACGTGGTGCCTGCTGAAGCACCGATGCCCGGCAAAGGCGTAAATGGGGTGCTGGGGAAAACAGGAGCAGAATGGTAGATGATGGCGTGGGAAGGAGGTGTGGTGTCCATGGGTTCCATATCAGAGCTGCTGCGTGCCTGATCTGAGAGTAGAGAGTGACAGTGGGAGAGCTTCTCACTCCTTTTATATCTGACGGCTCCGCCTGCCTCTGTGACATGTCCATTGTACGTGTCACAGAGAAAGGGCGGGCGGGGCAGGGGGTGAGTCAGGGGGCACATGCGAGCCCAGCTGGTGGAGAAACCCCAGCCCAGAGGCAAAAGGCGGGGCCCCTTCTGGACTTTCTAGTGGCTGGGTCTTCTCGCTGTGGGTGGCAGGTGTTTGGCACGGGATGGGCCACCATGCAGAGACTGTTGGGGTCTGTGGAAGCCTTCTCCTTCAGAGCTCACCCTGCCTGGGCACCGGCTCTGCAGGCCCCTCAGCCGCACGTATGTATCGGCCAGCCCTTCCCCACTATGGGGCCCAGAGGCCAGAGCCTGCTCAGAGCTGAGGGCAGGAGGCACCCAGAGCTTGACAGGGTGTGGGCCATCTCCTCCGGGGACCTCCCCAGCTTCTCTGCGAGGCCTGGAGACAGGATCACCTTCTCCAGGGCTGCTCAGCTGCCAGCATCACCATGAGCCAGGTGGCGAAGGTTTCTGAGCAGGAGATGCAGAGCCCTGATCCGACTGCATGCTGCACCCCACGATGTCCCTTCCTGGCAGGTAGGTTCTTTCTTCACTTCTTTTTTGAAATTTGGTCAGACAACATTTAAACCTTGCGCCGTTCTTCAGGGTATACAGATGGTAGTGGCTTAGCCGGGATTCGAAGCAAGCCTGTGTGATTCCAGAGCTCGTGTTCTGGACTGTGGTGCCACCTTATCATATATGCTTCATGTGTTACTTGTTTTGCATTTTTCCGTGTAGTCCTTATGGTACTTAGCCCTAAGTGCCATACCTGGAACGAACAGCTACACTGCCCTGTAGGAGGTCTTCTTTTGTTCACCACATGAATTGGTCATCCACCACACTGTGTTCTAATCTCAGAAGATACAGGTCAAAGACCACCAGTTGTCAGCTGGTGCTACCATTGGTGCTGCCATTCCACGTTTCTAACTGAGGCTTGAAGGCCGGATTTTCCCTTTGTCTAGTTTGAAGGATCCAGATATGTAAAGATTGTAGTCTAGATAAATCATGGGCTATCCTGAAAGAAATTCACCAGTGAATTGTTCCGTATGGATTAGAAGCCAGTTTCTCTGGCCTTCCTGGAGTATATCCAGCAAGGCGTCTCATTCATGTCTAGAAAGCAAATATATCCTTTATTGCAACTTCAGCGTGGAGCGATGTATTGGTTTAAAGTACGATCAACACAATTTGGTCATAGTGAGTATGCCAGCTGGGTCCACTCTTTATTACACATATGTAACTCGAGAGATTCTTATGCCCAAGAGAGGAGACGTACTCTTGGGTGTCTAGGACAAGGGAAACATGTGTTGTTATTCAGGAGCTGGAAGCTGATGGTCTACACATCACTTGACCTTGTTTAAAACTTGTGTCTTTGGCTTGCTTCATTGGAGTGTTTTCTGTCTCCGGGGGCTGACATTGTGTGTTATGTATCACACAGGTGACATGTAGAAGTTTCAGAACCCAGAATCGTATAGATCAGTCACAATGTATTTCTATATTTTTGTTCAAAGTCTATGGAAAATAACACTGGGCATAATCCATATATTCCAAAATTAGTTGGACCCTCTGCTCACGAGATTCTTGTTATGGTATGTCACAGCAAATTTGGACTTCCATCCCCAAAAAACTTTGGGGTTGGAGGACACAGAAAGCTTTTGCTCACACCTAAATTATGTCTGAAAGAAAAGGGTAAATATTATAAGCCCTTTCTAACCTCTCCAAGAGCAGAAATGATTTACAGCTGTGGCATTGAACCCTAATTCCTCGATCTCATTTGAGAAGGGTTCAGTAAGAAACAATGTCTTGATTTTTGTTTGTTTGGCTTCTTCCCTGTTTTCTCATCTTGCTTACCAACAATCCATTGTAATTCATGAGTTAGTATGGCAGCAGGCTGAGTGTTCCCTGGAGCTCATTAAATGACCTTTTTTTCCTAAAATGACTTTTGTCTCCTTGTTTTCAGCCCCTCTTCTTTCCTCTGCCCTTTACTATAACCAGAGCTCAGCAAAAGCTGACTGGTTTTGTGCAGACCTTACTTAGGGTTAGTCTTTTCTTCATTATTTTATTCATGGCTCCTCCATTTCATTGTTTGCCTTCTCGAAATGTGTTGAAATCTTTCTGTGGTGGATGACTTCCAAAATGTCTTGGCTTTGATTGGTTGATTAATATTGGTATTTCTACAGTATTGTTTAAATATGGTTTCAGGAGGAACAGAAAGTGAATATGTTTCCTTGTCTTCCATCTTGAGCTGAAAATCCCTGTGGAGTTTAGCATCCAATGTTCCCATGGGAAAAAACCCAACCTTGGCATTACTAGATGTGACACTCAAGATTTCAGCTTTTCTTGGGCAATCACTGAGGATTGGAATATGTGGTCATTTCTAAAGGGAAAATAATAACTATCTCATGGAGTAGATTTGAGGATTAAATTAGAGAATGAACATGAAAATGCTTTGTAAGGCTTAAAAATCTATAAAAATGTTTTTGTTCTTATTTGATTTGTGGCTATTTCAACTTTCCTCGACAGTTGTTTATGACCTTGCATATGTGATAAAATGCCCCCTGGTTTATTGTTTTGAAAGCCAGAATATATTTTTCAATAGCTCGATGGAAATGGCATCATTTGTGAAGGTTAAGGGTGAAGGGATAAATGTTTCTTGACACCTATCCCTTTACAATGTTTTCAGGAACTAATTGACACATGTATTCCTCTTCCAAATTTTGTTGAGCACCTCCTACGAGCCACATGCTGTACATCAGGTGTTGGAAAGCATTTTCTGGATTTTAAATATCTTAGGCTTTGTGGGCCATATACAGCTTCTGTAGCTTCTCCTCTTTCTTCTTCAAGAAGCTTTCTAAACGTGAGAACCATTATTAGCTCACAGTCCCACAGATCCAGGCTGAGAGCCTGATTTGATTTGTGGCCAGTATTTGCCGATTCCTGCTCTGCATCCTCACTGAGGAGGGGCACCATGTTTGAGTAATCACTTCTTTGAATCAACTCTTGGTCTTCTGGGGCTTGTCCTTACTCTCCTACACTGTCTAATCAACATGGCATCCAGAGAGATCCTGTTAAAACATAAGTCAGATCATGTCACTGAAATCTCTTCAATGGCTTCTTCACAGAAGAATCAAAGTCCTCAAAGTGCCTCCAGAGCCCTAGAACTGTGGACCTCTGTTTCGTGTCTGACTCTTTCCTTCTCCTCTCCACTTTGCTTGCTCTGTTTTCCACACACTGACATCCTTTCTGCTCCTTGGGTACTCCAGCCTACTCTTGCCTCATTGACTTTCCATCTGACTGTTCCCTCTACCTGTACTATTCACTTCCCAGATATGCTCCTTGCTCCCTCTTAAATTTTATCTTCCCCAGGAAGTCCTCAGGGATCACTTAGTTTCAGCTAGCAGCCTCCTCCTAGCAGCTAACAATCTCCATCTCCCTTCCCTGCTTGCTGTTTTTCTCCAGCACTTCCCTGATATATTCCCGCACTGTCGCGGCTCAGCTTCACTAAGTGATCATTGCCGCAGCGTGGCCTCGGGGACACTGGTTGTGGACACGATGCTCACACCTGCCTGGGGGCCCCGGCTCACCTCCCAGCCCCTCAGGTGCAGCGTGCGCAGGACCCGCGTTTCAGGCAGAAGACACAGGGCCACTGGTCCCAGCTAGGCAGGCCCCTCGATGCCGTGCTCACGATGGCTCAGACCTCTTCGCTATCCGCACTGCAGTTCAAACCTGCGGGCAGCGCAAAGTGGGCGGGGATCGAAGACCTCCGCCCGCTCCTCTGTGTGTCAGCACGCAGCCCCGCCTCCCATGGGGACCCAGCCTGAGGAGCAGGGGCGGGAGATTTGAGACTAGGGTGGCGCGAAAGGTAGGAGGTGTGGAGAGTTTGGGGTTTACAAGAAGTGTTTGCTTACTGATCCAAAAAAAGTGAGACACGGATGTATCAACGCATTTAAAAAGTCATTAAAGTGCCGCTAAGTGTCTGTGCTCGCCCCGCCTAGGAGAGAGCGTGCACTCCGTGAGGGACACATGAAAGGCTGAGTGAACGTCTGCCTGTGGTCCGTTACCTGGTGCACGGGTGTGTGAATTTTTGCAGAGAGCTCTTAATTTCCGTTGTCTCTGCTGACTTGACACGGTGGTTGGCAAACGGTGACGTGTTCAGTGTATTCAGGACATGATCATGGTTACTAATAATCACTTTGTTTTGCACTGACACCTCCACAGAGAATTGACTACTGAATGTCCACTTTACAGAAGAGAAACTGAGGCGTAGGAAGTGAAGTGACTGAGTAAGAGGAAGGACTCAGACAATTGGTGTTAGTAAATTAACCCTGCAGGGGGCCGTTAGACTGTGGTGGCTCGAGTGATGCAGCCGCCTATGTAGAGCAAGGAAAATCTAAGCCTGTCAATGGCTCAGGGTGACGGACACCGCTGAGGACAACCAGTCACAAACCACCAACTAGGCTTTAAAGCTATAGCAAATCATTCATTTCCTTGCTTTGCTTCTGCCCTTTTAAAATAAACATCTCTGCAGCTCCTGTGGCTGGAGTGCTCCTCACCGCTTCCACTTTGGTGGTGCCTGAATTGAATCGAATTTTGCTCCCATAAAGTCTTAAAATTTTAAATATGCCTCAGTTTGTGTTTTAAGGTTGGCCATAGAAGTTGGATTTGTGTCCAGTTTCTAGAACAGTGGTCGTCCTCTGGTCAGGCCTTAGGCGTTCTGTGTACAACGTTCCTCTTGTACCACCACCTTCTGGATGCCTCCACCCTCTACCAGCTCCCGTGCATCAGATCCCCTAGATGCTCACATTATAACGTCGCAGACACTCCTCTGTCTTCCAGCCAGCGTGTGAACTGAAACATTTCCATTCCTGTTGAAGAGTCTGGTGTGACCACTTTCCCAAACACAGCCACTCCCCCGCTGACCCTGGGTAACCACTCTTCTGAACTTGGTCTCCATCACTGGCATGGACGTCTTTCTATTTATGCTACATTTTTAAGTACTCGTAAACCGCATATAGTATTCTGTATTTTGTCTTCTTACTTGCTTTATTTAGTGTTATCTTTGCTAGGTTCATCCATGCTGACACGTAAAGATCTGTCTAGTTCATGTACTTTCCTCGCTATGTAGGATTCCCATGTATGGAAATACAATAATTTATATGTGCATTTTCCTGTTGATGGATATTTAAATTGTTTCCAATTTTCAGTATGATTTCTTTTAAAAACCTTTTTATATACTTTTTAAAAGGTTACTTTACATTTACAGTTATTACAAAATATTGCCTATATTCCCTGTGTTGTACAATACATCCTTGAGCCTATTGTGGACCTAGTAGTTTACATCTCTCACTTTCCGACCCCTGTATTGCCCCCTCCTCCCCCTCCGTGCTGGCAACCATTAGTTAGTTCTCTATATCTGTAACTCTCCTTCTGTTTTGTTATATTTGGTAGATTGTTGTATTTTTTAGATTCCATATATAGGTGATATCCTACAGTATTTGTTTCTGTTTGACTTATTTCACTTACCACAATGCCCTCCAAGTCCATCTATGTTGCTGCAAATGGCAAAATTTTGTTCTTTTGTAAGGCTGAGTAGTATGCCATTGGTTATATGTACCACATCTTCTTTACCTATTCATCTCTTGATGACACTTAGGTTGCTTCCATATCTTGGTCATTGTACACAAGGATGCTGCGAACATTGGGGTGCATGTATCTTTTCCAATACATGTTATTGAGAACACGTGTTTTTGGTTTTCTCAGATTTATACCTAAGAGTGGAGTTGTGAGGTCCTACAGTAGTTCTCTTTTTAGGTTTTGGAGAACCCTCTATACTGTTTTCCACAGTGACTGCACCAGTTTACGTCCCTACCAACAGTGTACCAGGGTTCCCTTTTCTCTCAAAATTGTAAATTTTCTTCCTAGTGGTAATTGAGATGATAGTTCAATAATAACATAAGATCAGGTGAAGTCTAAAGAAATTTTAGAACACCTGGATAAAGTAAGAAAACATCTGTTCTCTGGCATCTGAATGTTGGAGAGACACCAAGACATGTGGGCCAAGTTGTGGAGAGAAGGGAAACACAGACGCAAGCTTGACATTTGCTGCAGCTTTTCTCCTTGGGGCATTTGCTGATTCAAACCTTACAGCCTAGGAGCTGAAAAGCCAAAGAGTTCAAAAGGCTCTAACCACAGAAGCCAAACAGCAAGAGCCGTTTTACATTGATAAAAAGCATTTTAACTATGCCGAAGCAGAAAATGAAAAGAAAGAACTTTGCATTGCATTTAATAAAAGTTTAGGGAGATCTTTGTGGTATTTTAGTGAACTTATTGGCGGAAATTTAGCCATGTACATTGTGTTGGAGAGGCACCAAGAGTTCAAGAATTCTCACATTTTGAGGACACAATTACCTTACATGTTGGCCTGGTGGCAGCCATTTACATAACAATGATTTGGAGGATGTGGTGTTAGTCAGCTCTTGCTGTGATAATGCTTTGGAAGAAATCGCCCCAAAACTCAGTTACATAAACAAGAATTTATTTTCCTTGGACCTATGTGCTAGCTGCAGTGGCTCTCTTTTAGACCTCTAGATGGCTGGTTTTGCTCCGTGTTTTGGGTCAGTTTGAGGTCTGTCACTCACATCTTCCTCTGGAGCCCGAGTGTGAGGCTGCAGCTCCCAGGCCCTGTCTTCTCACAAAGTTCACTGAAACATAAGAGGTGCATGCAAATAGCAACCATAAGCATGCTGAAGTGGCTATACTGATACCAGAAAATATAGACTTTAAAACAAACCAAAAAGTTACTAGATATGAAAAGGGACATTTTATGATAAAAAAGGGAAGATACCAAAATTTTTAACATATTTGCCCTGAATAAGATAAAACCAAACTACATGAAGAAGAAAATACCAAAACCCATGAAGAATTGAAGGAAGAAATAGATAATTGCACAATATTAGGTAGAGGCTTCAGTAGTCCACGGTCAATAATGGATAGAACAATTAGGCAGAAGCTCAACAACGATATAGAAGACTTGGACAAGACTATGAATTAACAAGACCTACTAAATGTCTAGAGAACACTCAACCGAACAGTAAAATGCTCATCCTGCTCGACTACATGTGAAACGTTTCCCAGCATAGACGACATGCTAGGCTGTAAGACAAGAGATTAAAAGCCACATACATTGCTGGTGGGAATGTAAAATGGCGCGGCCATTTTACAAAACAGCTTGAGAGTTCCTGCAAGTGTTAAACACCGAGTTACCCTATGACCCAGCAGTTCCATTACTAAATATATACCTAAGAGAAATAAAAACTTATGTCTGCACAAAAGCTTGTACGTGAATGTTCAGAGAAGCATATTTCTAAAAACAAAAGGTGGAAATAATTCAAATGTCAATCTGATAAATGAAGAAACAAAATGTGGAAGAGCCGTACAATAGAATAGCATTGAGCTATAAAAAGGAATGAAATATTGATCCATGTTACAACATGAATGAACCATGAAAGCATTATGTAAAGTTAAAGCAGCCAATCACAAAAGATCACATATTGTATGGTGCCATTTCTATGAAATGCCCAGAATAGCCAATCTGTAGTGACAGGAAGTCGATTAGTGGTTGCCTAGGGCTGAGAGGGTTGAGGAGAATGAAAAAACCTTGTTAATGTGTAATGGGTTTTCTGTGGGGGGACAAAAATCTACAATTGGATTGTCGTGATGGTTCCACAAGTCTTTTAGTGGTTACACTAAGAACCACTGAATTGTATACATAAAAGAGTTGAAATTATGGTATGTAAATTACATCCCCATAAAGCTGTTAAAATTATGATAATTTTATAGTTATAAATTTGAAAATTCATCCAAAATTACACAATCTTAACAAATGCAACCTAACAAGACTAACCCAACAAAGAAAAAATATCTAAAACACCTGTCTCTACTCAAAAAGTTGTTTGTATAGTTAAGTACCTTTACAGAAAATGATTTCCAGGGATAAATGGGTTTCCACGTAACTTCTTCCAAATATTTAGGGAAGAAGTATTGGTAATCTTACATAAAAATCTTCCAGGAAACAGAAAACTATATATTGCTCAAAGTATTTATAAGGCCAACATGAGCTTCAGATCAAAAGTAAAAAGAAGGGCTTCCCTGATGGTGCAGTGGTTAAGAATCCGCCTCCCAATGCAGGGGACACGGGTTCGAGCCCTTGTGGGGGAAGATCCCACATGCCGTGGAGCAACTACGCCCACGTGCCACAACTGCTGAGCCAGCGCTCTGGAGCCTGCGAGCCACAACTGCTGAGCCCGTGTGCCGCAACTACTGAAGCCTGCAGGCCTAGAACCCGTGCTCCACAACAAGACAGGCCACCGCAAGGAGAAGCCTACTCACCACGACAAAGAATAGCCCCCCGCTCACCGCAACTACAGAAAGCTCGCGTGCAACAATGAAGACCCAATGCAGCCAAAAATAAATAAATAAAAAATAAAGTATAGAATCTTAAAAACAAAACAAAACAAAATCTATAAAGCATATGACAAGAATAGAATCACAGGCCAGTTTCTCTTTTGAAAATGCATGCAAAATGTGTAAACAGAAGCACAAACTGTACCCATGGTATGTAAAACAATCATATATCAGAATCAAAGTAGCTTTATTTTGGTAATGCCAGGTTGCTTTAATGTTCAAACATGAAATTCATCCCAGGAATGAATTAGAGTGGGAAAAGAAGTCATTTAAAACAGAAGCCTTGGGAATTCCCTGGTTTTCCAGTGGTTAGAACTTGGCGCTTTCACTGCTGGGGCCCTGGGGTCCAATCCCAGGTCAGGGAAATAAGATCCTCCAAGACATGAGGCCGGGCCCCGAAAAAAAAATAATGAAGTCTTAACCAGGAGAAGCACAAGATCGAATAAACATAACAGATAACACCTTATGAAAAGTAGGTGAAGATTATGGAATATTCTAAAATTTAAAACAAAAAGAAACTTTTAAAGATTCCAAAGAATGTGACTAATATTGTACATAGGCAAAAAATAAAATGAAATAAAATATACAAATGATGGGAGCCCCAAAATCCAGATGCCCAAGTCCTGTCTCTGAAGATTCTCATTCAATGGGTTCTGGATTTCCTCTATGTTTCAAAACCTACAGGTGATTCTGATACGACTCACAGACACAATGTAAAGCTTCTGCTTTGCAGGAGAGAATACCAGATTATTCTGTTATTTTATAGTTATACTAACAGGTTGTACTATGGACGGATAAGTCTGATGTCAAAATGCACTCCCCACTAGGGATAAAAAAGGAACTAGTAGCCTCTACTGCTACTTGGTGGCAGCATGCATGTATTGCAAGAGCAATTATTGTAGGAATCCAAATTAGGGGAACATTTTAGAATTGGAAAACTACATACAGATCATCTAGTCAAGCTTCCAGCTGTTATAGTTGTAAAAACGAAGGCCCATATAAGTGAAATGATTTATCTCCAAAGAGTGTTAGTGAAAGAGTATGAAATAAAAAATATCTCTGAACTTTTAATTTAGTGCTGTTTTTATTAATCTCAAGTACTAACTTAAACTTCAGTGTGAGAGATTTGGGATTGAATTCTTGCTCAGATTTACTGATTGTGTGCCTTTTAGTAAGTTACTAAAACACGATTTATTTTTTAACAGGTTTATTTATTTATTTATTTTTGGCTGCATAGCCTCGTCATTGCTGTGCGCGGGCTTTCTCTAGTTGCAGTGAGCGGGGGCTACTCTTTGTTGCAGTGTGCAGGCTTCTCATTGGGGTGGCTTCTCGTTGTTGCTGAGCATGGAGTGTAGGTGTGTGGGCTTCAGTAGTTTTGGTTCACGGGCTCTAGAGCGCAGGCTCGGTAGTTGTGGCGCACGGTCTTAGTTGCTCCGTGGCATGTGCAGTCTCATTTGCAGGTTCTGGGGAGGATTAAATGAGCTCATATGATATCCAATTGACTGAGGCAGAGTAGGCTTGGGATGAATCTTTGCTTGGTTTTCATTAGCTGCGGAGAAGACGATGACGGCTTGGTGCCTCGCCAAATTTCACATGGGTGTGCCTCCCTTGGGGATCTTGTTAAATGCAGGCTGGTATTCAGTAGTTCTGGGTGGGGCCTGGATTCTGTCCTTCTAAGAAGCTCCTAGGTGACAGTGATGCTGAGGGCAAGGGTCCAGCTCCCGCATTTCTCCCTTTCTGGAAGAGCAGGACATCTGCCCCCCGGGAGGAGAAAACATCCACAAAGTGACTACTAGGCACCAGCTTCCCTTACAGGCAAAGGACCTTTACCACTGCTCCCAACCATTGTGTCTGAGGCGCAGCAAGCCAAAACACTGCGATGCTGAGGTTTGCAGCAAAGAGGAGGTTTATTCACAGGGCAGCCATGCAAGGAAGTGACGTGAAAATAGGTCTCCAATCCTCCTTCCCGAAAGCAAGGGGCTTGGGGTATCTGTGGGATAAAGAATAAAGCAGCAGGGCAGTATGGGTCATGGGGAGCTTGAGGCAAGGTGATTGGAAAAAGATGTGCTCCTCATTGTTCTGAGCTGGTGTAATAGGCTACAGGGCTCAGCACATTCTCAGGCTGGAGTTTTGGGCCCTCTGATGGCAGAAGGTCAAAAGGCACTTGCCCAGGTGGAAGATCGGTGGTCCTCTCCACTCTAAACCAGCTCCGCCTAACTAGGCACAGCTGATTCCAAGTTCCTGGACAATACCGGGGCAAACATCTTTTTGCTTATGCTACATGCTACTTGGAGGACGTGCAAGTGTTCAAGGTACCTTGATGAGTGAAGACAGGATTTCACTAATCATGACACATGGTTTCACTTCCAGGTGAGCAGAAGAGACCTGTAGGCTGAGTCTGGCTCCTGGCACCTGGCATTGGAGGCAGATGGTTTAAAAACGGGCTCCCCCACCCTCTGTGTGATCTTAGGTAGATAGACTATTGATCCTTTTCTCCAATTAAAATGTGTGACTGGATGCACACTTAGTGGCATGTCTGACACACAGCAGTTCTGCTACCGTAGGTCCTTCTTGGAAACTGAAGCCGTGGTTTTGAGGGATCATCAAAACCAGTACAATGCTTGCCATGTTTCTCCTTGTTCATCCTGGTGACAAACCTGGTAGAGAGAGCTCCATCCTCTCCCACAGGACCACACCCCTAGTACTTAGAGTGAAGTGGTTATGTCTCACTTAAGGCACCTTTTCCTTTTCCTTCCTTCTTTTTTCTTCACTAATCTTCATCCAACTGGCCTTTCTAAATTTTACACAAAACAAAACCATTTCTCAATGGATTCAGATACTACCCCAAGTGAATATTCCAACCAAGTTCTTGATCTTCCGGGTCTCATCATCAGAAATTTCTGAGCCTAAATCTTCTCTAGTTTCTAGGATCACTCATTTTCTCATTTCTCCCTTCTCCTTTGAGTTCAGAGTCTTGCCAATTTAGTCCCTTCCCTAACCACAACTTATAATAAGGTGACACAGCAAAGTGATGAAAGTCTAGACGGTCTGGTTTTACTCCTGGGTTTTTGCCACCTACTTACTGTGTGGCATTAGGCAAGCTATTCAACGTCTCTGGGCCTCAGTTTCCCCCGAAAAGTGAATATTATGAATATTACCTGCCGGGCTTCCATAGTGGTGCAGTGGTTGGGAGTCTGCCTGCTGATGCAGGGGGCACGGGTTCGTGCCCCGGTCCGGGAGGATCCCACATGCCGTGGAGCGGCTGGGCCCGTGAGCCACGGCCGCTGAGCCCGCGCGTCCAGAGCCTGTGATCTGCAGCGGGAGAGGCCACAACAGTGAGAGGCCTGCGTACCACAAAAAAAAAGAACATTACCTGCCTATAGGGTTGCCATTATGAGGAATATGTGGGTAAATATTTGATAAGAACTTAGAATAGTACTTGTTATAGTCTAAGCACTACAGTTGTGCTTTTTAATAATAATAAATGAAATTCCAAATGTATACCATACTCAACTTTCTGTCATAACTTTGAAGTGTTGGTCTATGTGTTGGGTCTTGTCGGCCTGTAAAGGAGGAGAGGTGTCCGTAGCTTTGGTGTCAGACGTGCTGCCTGCCGAAGCACCGATGCCCGTCAACGCCGTGACCGCCAAAGCCATGAACGGGTGCTGGAGAAAGCAGGAGCAGAATGGAAGATGACGGCGTGGGAAGGTGGTGTGGTGTCCATAGGTTCGGGGTCTGAGGTGCTGCCTGCTGAAGCACCGATGCCCGCCAAAGCCGTAAATGGGGTGCTGGAGAAAACAGGAGCAGAACGGAAGATGACGGCGTGGGAAGGAGGCGTGGTGTCCATAGGTTCGGGGTCAGACGTGCTGCCTGCTGAAGCACCGATGCCCGGCAAAGGCGTAAATGGGGTGCTGGGGAAAACAGGAGCAGAATGGTAGATGATGGCGTGGGAAGGAGGTGTGGTGTCCATGGGTTCCATATCAGAGCTGCTGCGTGCCTGATCTGAGAGTAGAGAGTGACAGTGGGAGAGCTTCTCACTCCTTTTATATCTGACGGCTCCGCCTGCCTCTGTGACATGTCCATTGTACGTGTCACAGAGAAAGGGCGGGCGGGGCAGGGGGTGAGTCAGGGGGCACATGCGAGCCCAGCTGGTGGAGAAACCCCAGCCCAGAGGCAAAAGGCGGGGCCCCTTCTGGACTTTCTAGTGGCTGGGTCTTCTCGCTGTGGGTGGCAGGTGTTTGGCACGGGATGGGCCACCATGCAGAGACTGTTGGGGTCTGTGGAAGCCTTCTCCTTCAGAGCTCACCCTGCCTGGGCACCGGCTCTGCAGGCCCCTCAGCCGCACGTATGTATCTGCCAGCCCTTCCCCACTATGGGGCCCAGAGGCCAGAGCCTGCTCAGAGCTGAGGGCAGGAGGCACCCAGAGCTTGCCAGGGTGTGGGCCATCTCCTCCGGGGACCTCCCCAGCTTCTCTGCGAGGCCTGGAGACAGGATCACCTTCTCCAGGGCTGCTCAGCTGCCAGCATCACCATGAGCCAGGTGGCGAAGGTTTCTGAGCAGGAGATGCAGAGCCCTGATCCGACTGCATGCTGCACCCCACGATGTCCCTTCCTGGCAGGTAGGTTCTTTCTTCACTTCTTTTTTGAAATTTGGTCAGACAACATTTAAACCTTGCGCCGTTCTTCAGGGTATACAGATGGTAGTGGCTTAGCCGGGATTCGAAGCAAGCCTGTGTGATTCCAGAGCTCGTGTTCTGGACTGTGGTGCCACCTTATCATATATGCTTCATGTGTTACTTGTTTTGCATTTTTTCTTGTAGTCCTTATGGTACTTAGCCCTAAGTGCCATACCTGGAACGAACAGCTACACTGCCCTGTAGGAGGTCTTCTTTTGTTCAACACATGAATTGGTCATCCACCACACTGTGTTCTAATCTCAGAAGATACAGGTCAAAGACCACCAGTTGTCAGCTGGTGCTACCATTGGTGCTGCCATTCCACGTTTCTAACTGAGGCTTGAAGGCCGGATTTTCCCTTTGTCTAGTTTGAAGGATCCAGATATGTAAAGATTGTAGTCTAGATAAATCATGGGCTATCCTGAAAGAAATTCACCAGTGAATTGTTCCGTATGGATTAGAAGCCAGTTTCTCTGGCCTTCCTGGAGTATATCCAGCAAGGCGTCTCATTCATGTCTAGAAAGCAAATATATCCTTTATTGCAACTTCAGCGTGGAGCGATGTATTGGTTTAAAGTACGATCAGCACAATTTGGTCATAGTGAGTATGCCAGCTGGGTCCACTCTTTATTACACATATGTAACTCGAGAGATTCTTATGCCCAAGAGAGGAGACGTACTCTTGGGTGTCTAGGACAAGGGAAACATGTGTTGTTATTCAGGAGCTGGAAGCTGATGGTCTACACATCACTTGACCTTGTTTAAAACTTGTGTCTTTGGCTTGCTTCATTGGAGTGTTTTCTGTCTCCTGGGGCTGACATTGTGTGTTATGTATCACACAGGTGACATGTAGAAGTTTCAGAACCCAGAATCGTATAGATCAGTCACAATGTATTTCTATATTTTTGTTCAAAGTCTATGGAAAATAACACTGGGCATAATCCATATATTCCAAAATTAGTTGGACCCTCTGCTCACGAGATTCTTGTTATGGTATGTCACAGCAAATTTGGACTTCCATCCCCAAAAAACTTTGGGGTTGGAGGACACAAAAAGCTTTTGCTCACACCTAAATTATGTCTGAAAGAAAAGGGTAAATATTATAAGCCCTTTCTAACCTCTCCAAGAGCAGAAATGATTTACAGCTGTGGCATTGAACCCTAATTCCTCGATCTCATTTGAGAAGGGTTCAGTAAGAAACAATGTCTTGATTTTTGTTTGTTTGGCTTCTTCCCTGTTTTCTCATCTTGCTTACCAACAATCCATTGTAATTCATGAGTTAGTATGGCAGCAGGCTGAGTGTTCCCTGGAGCTCATTAAATGACCTTTTTTTCCTAAAATGACTTTTGTCTCCTTGTTTTCAGCCCCTCTTCTTTCCTCTGCCCTTTACTATAACCAGAGCTCAGCAAAAGCTGACTGGTTTTGTGCAGACCTTACTTAGGGTTAGTCTTTTCTTCATTATTTTATTCATGGCTCCTCCATTTCATTGTTTGCCTTCTCGAAATGTGTTGAAATCTTTCTGTGGTGGATGACTTCCAAAATGTCTTGGCTTTGATTGGTTGATTAATATTGGTATTTCTACAGTATTGTTTAAATATGGTTTCAGGAGGAACAGAAAGTGAATATGTTTCCTTGTCTTCCATCTTGAGCTGAAAATCCCTGTGGAGTTTAGCATCCAATGTTCCCATGGGAAAAAACCCAACCTTGGCATTACTAGATGTGACACTCAAGATTTCAGCTTTTCTTGGGCAATCACTGAGGATTGGAATATGTGGTCATTTCTAAAGGGAAAATAATAACTATCTCATGGAGTAGATTTGAGGATTAAATTAGAGAATGAACATGAAAATGCTTTGTAAGGCTTAAAAATCTATAAAAATGTTTTTGTTCTTATTTGATTTGTGGCTATTTCAACTTTCCTCGACAGTTGTTTATGACCTTGCATATGTGATAAAATGCCCCCTGGTTTATTGTTTTGAAAGCCAGAATATATTTTTCAATAGCTCGATGGAAATGGCATCATTTGTGAAGGTTAAGGGTGAAGGGATAAATGTTTCTTGACACCTATCCCTTTACAATGTTTTCAGGAACTAATTGACACATGTATTCCTCTTCCAAATTTTGTTGAGCACCTCCTACGAGCCACATGCTGTACATCAGGTGTTGGAAAGCATTTTCTGGATTTTAAATATCTTAGGCTTTGAGGGCCGTATACAGCTTCTGTAGCTTCTCCTCTTTCTTCTTCAAGAAGCTTTCTAAACGTGAGAACCATTATTAGCTCACAGTCCCACAGATCCAGGCTGAGAGCCTGATTTGATTTGTGGCCAGTATTTGCCGATTCCTGCTCTGCATCCTCACTGAGGAGGGGCACCATGTTTGAGTAATCACTTCTTTGAATCAACTCTTGGTCTTCTGGGGCTTGTCCTTACTCTCCTACACTGTCTAATCAACATGGCATCCAGAGAGATCCTGTTAAAACATAAGTCAGATCATGTCACTGAAATCTCTTCAATGGCTTCTTCACAGAAGAATCAAAGTCCTCAAAGTGCCTCCAGAGCCCTAGAACTGTGGACCTCTGTTTCGTGTCTGACTCTTTCCTTCTCCTCTCCACTTTGCTTGCTCTGTTTTCCACACACTGACATCCTTTCTGCTCCTTGGGTACTCCAGCCTACTCTTGCCTCATTGACTTTCCATCTGACTGTTCCCTCTACCTGTACTATTCACTTCCCAGATATGCTCCTTGCTCCCTCTTAAATTTTATCTTCCCCATGAAGTCCTCAGGGATCACTTAGTTTCACCTAGCAGCCTCCTCCTAGCAGCTAACAATCTCCATCTCCCTTCCCTGCTTGCTGTTTTTCTCCAGCACTTCCCTGATATATTCCCGCACTGTCGTGGCTCAGCTTCACTAAGTGATCATTGCCGCAGCATGGCCTCGGGGACACTGGTTGCGGACACGATGCTCACACCTGCCTGGGGGCCCCGGCTCACCTCCCAGCCCCTCAGGTGCAGCGTGCGCAGGACCCGCGTTGCAGGCAGAAGACACAGGGCCACTGGCCCCAGCTAGGCAGGCCCCTCGATGCCGTGCTCACGTTGGCTCAGACCTCTTCGCTATCCGCACTGCAGTTCAAACCTGCGGGCAGCGCAAAGTGGGCGGGGATCGAAGACCTCCGCCCGCTCCTCTGTGTGTCAGCACGCAGCCCCGCCTCCCATGGGGACCCAGCCTGAGGAGCAGGGGCGGGAGATTTGAGACTAGGGTGGCGCGAAAGGTAGGAGGTGTGGAGAGTTTGGGGTTTACAAGAAGTGTTTGCTTACTGATCCAAAAAAAGTGAGACACGGATGTATCAACGCATTTAAAAAGTCATTAAAGTGCCGCTAAGTGTCTGTGCTCGCCCCGCCTAGGAGAGAGCGTGCACTCCGTGAGGGACACATGAAAGGCTGAGTGAACGCCTGCCTGTGGTCCGTTACCTGGTGCACGGGTGTGTGAATTTTTGCAGAGAGCTCTTAATTTCCGTTGTCTCTGCTGACTTGACACGGTGGTTGGCAAACGGTGACGTGTTCAGTGTATTCAGGACATGATCATGGTTACTAATAATCACTTTGTTTTGCACTGACACCTCCACAGAGAATTGACTACTGAATGTCCACTTTACAGAAGAGAAACTGAGGCGTAGGAAGTGAAGTGACTGAGTAAGAGGAAGGACTCAGACAATTGGTGTTAGTAAATTAACCCTGCAGGGGGCCGTTAGACTGTGGTGGCTCGAGTGATGCAGCCGCCTATGTAGAGCAAGGAAAATCTAAGCCTGTCAATGGCTCAGCGTGATGGACACCGCTGAGGACAACCAGTCACAAACCACCAACTAGGCTTTAAAGCTATAGCAAATCATTCATTTCCTTGCTTTGCTTCTGCCCTTTTAAAATAAACATCTCTGCAGCTCCTGTGGCTGGAGTGCTCCTCACCGCTTCCACTTTGGTGGTGCCTGAATTGAATCGAATTTTGCTCCCACAAAGTCTTAAAATTTTAAATATGCCTCAGTTTGTGTTTTAAGGTTGGCCGTAGAAGTTGGATTTGTGTCCAGTTTCTAGAACAGTGGTCGTCCTCTGGTCAGGCCTTAGGCGTTCTGTGTACAACGTTCCTCTTGTACCACCACCTTCTGGATGCCTCCACCCTCTACCAGCTCCCGTGCATCAGATCCCCTAGATGCTCACATTATAACGTCGCAGACACTCCTCTGTCTTCCAGCCAGCGTGTGAACTGAAACATTTCCATTCCTGTTGAAGAGTCTGGTGTGACCACTTTCCCAAACACAGCCACTCCCCCGCTGACCCTGGGTAACCACTCTTCTGAACTTGGTCTCCATCACTGGCATGGACGTCTTTCTATTTATGCTACATTTTTAAGTACTCGTAAACCGCATATAGTATTCTGTATTTTGTCTTCTTACTTGCTTTATTTAGTGTTATCTTTGCTAGGTTCATCCATGCTGACACGTAAAGATCTGTCTAGTTCATGTACTTTCCTCGCTATGTAGGATTCCCATGTATGGAAATACAATAATTTATATGTGCATTTTCCTGTTGATGGATATTTAAATTGTTTCCAATTTTCAGTATGATTTCTTTTAAAAACCTTTTTATATACTTTTTAAAAGGTTACTTTACATTTACAGTTATTACAAAATATTGCCTATATTCCCTGTGTTGTACAATACATCCTTGAGCCTATTGTGGACCTAGTAGTTTACATCTCTCACTTTCCGACCCCTGTATTGCCCCCTCCTCCCCCTCCGTGCTGGCAACCATTAGTTAGTTCTCTATATCTGTAACTCTCCTTCTGTTTTGTTATATTTGGTAGATTGTTGTATTTTTTAGATTCCATATATAGGTGATATCCTACAGTATTTGTTTCTGTTTGACTTATTTCACTTACCACAATGCCCTCCAAGTCCATCTATGTTGCTGCAAATGGCAAAATTTTGTTCTTTTGTAAGGCTGAGTAGTATGCCATTGGTTATATGTACCACATCTTCTTTACCTATTCATCTCTTGATGACACTTAGGTTGCTTCCATATCTTGGTCATTGTACACAAGGATGCTGCGAACATTGGGGTGCATGTATCTTTTCCAATACATGTTATTGAGAACACGTGTTTTTGGTTTTCTCAGATTTATACCTAAGAGTGGAGTTGTGAGGTGCTACAGTAGTTCTCTTTTTAGGTTTTGGAGAACCCTCTATACTGTTTTCCACAGTGACTGCACCAGTTTATGTCCCTACCAACAGTGTACCAGGGTTCCCTTTTCTCTCAAAATTGTAAATTTTCTTCCTAGTGGTAATTGAGATGATAGTTCAATAATAACATAAGATCAGGTGAAGTCTAAAGAAATTTTAGAACACCTGGATAAAGTAAGAAAACATCTGTTCTCTGGCATCTGAATGTTGGAGAGACACCAAGACATGTGGGCCAAGTTGTGGAGAGAAGGGAAACACAGACGCAAGCTTGACATTTGCTGCAGCTTTTCTCCTTGGGGCATTTGCTGATTCAAACCTTACAGCCTAGGAGCTGAAAAGCCAAAGAGTTCAAAAGGCTCTAACCACAGAAGCCAAACAGCAAGAGCCGTTTTACATTGATAAAAAGCATTTTAACTATGCCGAAGCAGAAAATGAAAAGAAAGAACTTTGCATTGCATTTAATAAAAGTTTAGGGAGATCTTTGTGGTATTTTAGTGAACTTATTGGCAGAAATTTAGCCATGTACATTGTGTTGGAGAGGCACCAAGAGTTCAAGAATTCTCACATTTTGAGGACACAATTACCTTACATGTTGGCCTGGTGGCAGCCATTTACATAACAATGATTTGGAGGATGTGGTGTTAGTCAGCTCTTGCTGTGATAATGCTTTGGAAGAAATCGCCCCAAAACTCAGTTACATAAACAAGAATTTATTTTCCTTGGACCTATGTGCTAGCTGCAGTGGCTCACTTTTAGACCTCTAGATGGCTGGTTTTGCTCCGTGTTTTGGGTCAGTTTGAGGTCTGTCACTCACATCTTCCTCTGGAGCCCGAGTGTGAGGCTGCAGCTCCCAGGCCCTGTCTTCTCACAAAGTTCACTGAAACATAAGAGGTGCATGCAAATAGCAACCATAAGCATGCTGAAGTGGCTATACTGATACCAGAAAATATAGACTTTAAAACAAACCAAAAAGTTACTAGATATGAAAAGGGACATTTTATGATAAAAAAGGGAAGATACCAAAATTTTTAACATATTTGCCCTGAATAAGATAAAACCAAACTACATGAAGAAGAAAATACCAAAACCCATGAAGAATTGAAGGAAGAAATAGATAATTGCACAATATTAGGTAGAGGCTTCAGTAGTCCACGGTCAATAATGGATAGAACAATTAGGCAGAAGCTCAACAACGATATAGAAGACTTGGACAAGACTATGAATTAACAAGACCTACTAAATGTCTAGAGAACACTCAACCGAACAGTAAAATGCTCATCCTGCTCGACTACATGTGAAACGTTTCCCAGCATAGACGACATGCTAGGCTGTAAGACAAGAGATTAAAAGCCACATACATTGCTGGTGGGAATGTAAAATGGCGCGGCCATTTTACAAAACAGCTTGAGAGTTCCTGCAAGTGTTAAACACCGAGTTACCCTATGACCCAGCAGTTCCATTACTAAATATATACCTAAGAGAAATAAAAACTTATGTCTGCACAAAAGCTTGTACGTGAATGTTCAGAGAAGCATATTTCTAAAAACAAAAGGTGGAAATAATTCAAATGTCAATCTGATAAATGAAGAAACAAAATGTGGAAGAGCCGTACAATAGAATAGCATTGAGCTATAAAAAGGAATGAAATATTGATCCATGTTACAACATGAATGAACCATGAAAGCATTATGTAAAGTTAAAGCAGCCAATCACAAAAGATCACATATTGTATGGTGCCATTTCTATGAAATGCCCAGAATAGCCAATCTGTAGTGACAGGAAGTCGATTAGTGGTTGCCTAGGGCTGAGAGGGTTGAGGAGAAAGAAAAAACCTTGTTAATGTGTAATGGGTTTTCTGTGGGGGGACAAAAATCTACAATTGGATTGTCGTGATGGTTCCACAAGTCTTTTAGTGGTTACACTAAGAACCACTGAATTGTATACATAAAAGAGTTGAAATTATGGTATGTAAATTACATCCCAATAAAGCTGTTAAAATTATGATAATTTTATAGTTATAAATTTGAAAATTCATCCAAAATTACACAATCTTAACAAATGCAACCTAACAAGACTAACCCAACAAAGAAAAAATATCTAAAACACCTGTCTCTACTCAAAAAGTTGTTTGTATAGTTAAGTACCTTTACAGAAAATGATTTCCAGGGATAAATGGGTTTCCAAGTAACTTCTTCCAAATATTTAGGGAAGAAGTATTGGTAATCTTACATAAAAATCTTCCAGGAAACAGAAAACTATATATTGCTCAAAGTATTTATAAGGCCAACATGAGCTTCAGATCAAAAGTAAAAAGAAGGGCTTCCCTGATGGTGCAGTGGTTAAGAATCCACCTCCCAATGCAGGGGACACGGGTTCGAGCCCTTGTGGGGGAAGATCCCACATGCCGTGGAGCAACTACGCCCATGTGCCACAACTGCTGAGCCAGCGCTCTGGAGCCTGCGAGCCACAACTGCTGAGCCCGTGTGCCGCAACTACTGAAGCCTGCAGGCCTAGAACCCGTGCTCCACAACAAGACAGGCCACCGCAAGGAGAAGCCTACTCACCACGACAAAGAATAGCCCCCTGCTCACCGCAACTACAGAAAGCTCGCGTGCAACAATGAAGACCCAATGCAGCCAAAAATAAATAAATAAAAAATAAAGTATAGAATCTTAAAAACAAAACAAAACAAAATCTATAAAGCATATGACAAGAATAGAATCACAGGCCAGTTTCTCTTTTGAAAATGCATGCAAAATGTGTAAACAGAAGCACAAACTGTACCCATGGTATGTAAAACAATCATATATCAGAATCAAAGTAGCTTTATTTTGGTAATGCCAGGTTGCTTTAATGTTCAAACATGAAATTCATCCCAGGAATGAATTAGAGTGGGAAAAGAAGTCATTTAAAACAGAAGCCTTGGGAATTCCCTGGTTTTCCAGTGGTTAGAACTTGGCGCTTTCACTGCTGGGGCCCTGGGGTCCAATCCCAGGTCAGGGAAATAAGATCCTCCAAGACATGAGGCCGGGCCCCGAAAAAAAAATAATGAAGTCTTAACCAGGAGAAGCACAAGATCGAATAAACATAACAGATAACACCTTATGAAAAGTAGGTGAAGATTATGGAATATTCTAAAATTTAAAACAAAAAGAAACTTTTAAAGATTCCAAAGAATGTGACTAATATTGTACATAGGCAAAAAATAAAATGAAATAAAATATACAAATGATGGGAGCCCCAAAATCCAGATGCCCAAGTCCTGTCTCTGAAGATTCTCATTCAATGGGTTCTGGATTTCCTCTATGTTTCAAAACCTACAGGTGATTCTGATACGACTCACAGACACAATGTAAAGCTTCTGCTTTGCAGGAGAGAATACCAGATTATTCTGTTATTTTATAGTTATACTAACAGGTTGTACTATGGACGGATAAGTCTGATGTCAAAATGCACTCCCCACTAGGGATAAAAAAGGAACTAGTAGTCTCTACTGCTACTTGGTGGCAGCATGCATGTATTGCAAGAGCAATTATTGTAGGAATCCAAATTAGGGGAACATTTTAGAATTGGAAAACTACATACAGATCATCTAGTCAAGCTTCCAGCTGTTATAGTTGTAAAAACGAAGGCCCATATAAGTGAAATGATTTATCTCCAAAGAGTGTTAGTGAAAGAGTATGAAATAAAAAATATCTCTGAACTTTTAATTTAGTGCTGTTTTTATTAATCTCAAGTACTAACTTAAACTTCAGTGTGAGAGATTTGGGATTGAATTCTTGCTCAGATTTACTGATTGTGTGCCTTTTAGTAAGTTACTAAAACACGATTTATTTTTTAACAGGTTTATTTATTTATTTATTTTTGGCTGCATAGCCTCGTCATTGCTGTGCGCGGGCTTTCTCTAGTTGCAGTGAGCGGGGGCTACTCTTTGTTGCAGTGCGCAGGCTTCTCATTGGGGTGGCTTCTCGTTGTTGCTGAGCATGGAGTGTAGGTGTGTGGGCTTCAGTAGTTTTGGTTCACGGGCTCTAGAGCGCAGGCTCGGTAGTTGTGGCGCACGGTCTTAGTTGCTCCGTGGCATGTGCAGTCTCATTTGCAGGTTCTGGGGAGGATTAAATGAGCTCATATGATATCCAATTGACTGAGGCAGAGTAGGCTTGGGATGAATCTTTGCTTGGTTTTCATTAGCTGCGGAGAAGACGATGACGGCTTGGTGCCTCGCCAAATTTCACATGGGTGTGCCTCCCTTGGGGATCTTGTTAAATGCAGGCTGGTATTCAGTAGTTCTGGGTGGGGCCTGGATTCTGTCCTTCTAAGAAGCTCCTAGGTGACAGTGATGCTGAGGGCAAGGGTCCAGCTCCCGCATTTCTCCCTTTCTGGAAGAGCAGGACATCTGCCCCCCGGGAGGAGAAAACATCCACAAAGTGACTACTAGGCACCAGCTTCCCTTACAGGCAAAGGACCTTTACCACTGCTCCCAACCATTGTGTCTGAGGCGCAGCAAGCCAAAACACTGTGATGCTGAGGTTTGCAGCAAAGAGGAGGTTTATTCACAGGGCAGCCATGCAAGGAAGTGACGTGAAAATAGGTCTCCAATCCTCCTTCCCGAAAGCAAGGGGCTTGGGGTATCTGTGGGATAAAGAATAAAGCAGCAGGGCAGTATGGGTCATGGGGAGCTTGAGGCAAGGTGATTGGAAAAAGATGTGCTCCTCATTGTTCTGAGCTGGTGTAATAGGCTACAGGGCTCAGCACATTCTCAGGCTGGAGTTTTGGGCCCTCTGATGGCAGAAGGTCAAAAGGCACTTGCCCAGGTGGAAGATCGGTGGTCCTCTCCACTCTAAACCAGCTCCGCCTAACTAGGCACAGCTGATTCCAAGTTCCTGGACAATACCGGGGCAAACATCTTTTTGCTTATGCTACATGCTACTTGGAGGACGTGCAAGTGTTCAAGGTACCTTGATGAGTGAAGACAGGATTTCACTAATCATGACACATGGTTTCACTTCCAGGTGAGCAGAAGAGACCTGTAGGCTGAGTCTGGCTCCTGGCACCTGGCATTGGAGGCAGATGGTTTAAAAACGGGCTCCCCCACCCTCTGTGTGATCTTAGGTAGATAGACTATTGATCCTTTTCTCCAATTAAAATGTGTGACTGGATGCACACTTAGTGGCATGTCTGACACACAGCAGTTCTGCTACCGTAGGTCCTTCTTGGAAACTGAAGCCGTGGTTTTGAGGGATCATCAAAACCAGTACAATGCTTGCCATGTTTCTCCTTGTTCATCCTGGTGACAAACCTGGTAGAGAGAGCTCCATCCTCTCCCACAGGACCACACCCCTAGTACTTAGAGTGAAGTGGTTATGTCTCACTTAAGGCACCTTTTCCTTTTCCTTCCTTCTTTTTTCTTCACTAATCTTCATCCAACTGGCCTTTCTAAATTTTACACAAAACAAAACCATTTCTCAATGGATTCAGATACTACCCCAAGTGAATATTCCAACCAAGTTCTTGATCTTCCGGGTCTCATCATCAGAAATTTCTGAGCCTAAATCTTCTCTAGTTTCTAGGATCACTCATTTTCTCATTTCTCCCTTCTCCTTTGAGTTCAGAGTCTTGCCAATTTAGTCCCTTCCCTAACCACAACTTATAATAAGGTGACACAGCAAAGTGATGAAAGTCTAGACTGTCTGGTTTTACTCCTGGGTTTTTGCCACCTACTTACTGTGTGGCATTAGGCAAGCTATTCAACGTCTCTGGGCCTCAGTTTCCCCCGAAAAGTGAATATTATGAATATTACCTGCCGGGCTTCCATAGTGGTGCAGTGGTTGGGAGTCTGCCTGCTGATGCAGGGGGCACGGGTTCGTGCCCCGGTCCGGGAGGATCCCACATGCCGTGGAGCGGCTGGGCCCGTGAGCCACGGCCGCTGAGCCCGCGCGTCCAGAGCCTGTGATCTGCAGCGGGAGAGGCCACAACAGTGAGAGGCCTGCGTACCACAAAAAAAAAAGAACATTACCTGCCTATAGGGTTGCCATTATGAGGAATATGTGGGTAAATATTTGGTAAGAACTTAGAATAGTACTTGTTATAGTCTAAGCACTACAGTTGTGCTTTTTAATAATAATAAATGAAATTCCAAATGTATACCATACTCAACTTTCTGTCATAACTTTGAAGTGTTGGTCTATGTGTTGGGTCTTGTCGGCCTGTAAAGGAGGAGAGGTGTCCGTAGCTTTGGTGTCAGACGTGCTGCCTGCCGAAGCACTGATGCCCGTCAACGCCGTGACCGCCAAAGCCATGAATGGGTGCTGGAGAAAGCAGGAGCAGAATGGAAGATGACGGCGTGGGAAGGTGGTGTGGTGTCCATAGGTTCGGGGTCTGAGGTGCTGCCTGCTGAAGCACCGATGCCCGCCAAAGCCGTAAATGGGGTGCTGGAGAAAACAGGAGCAGAACGGAAGATGACGGCGTGGGAAGGAGGCGTGGTGTCCATAGGTTCGGGGTCAGACGTGCTGCCTGCTGAAGCACCGATGCCCGGCAAAGGCGTAAATGGGGTGCTGGGGAAAACAGGAGCAGAATGGTAGATGATGGCGTGGGAAGGAGGTGTGGTGTCCATGGGTTCCATATCAGAGCTGCTGCGTGCCTGATCTGAGAGTAGAGAGTGACAGTGGGAGAGCTTCTCACTCCTTTTATATCTGACGGCTCCGCCTGCCTCTGTGACATGTCCATTGTACGTGTCACAGAGAAAGGGCGGGCGGGGCAGGGGGTGAGTCAGGGGGCACATGCGAGCCCAGCTGGTGGAGAAACCCCAGCCCAGAGGCAAAAGGCGGGGCCCCTTCTGGACTTTCTAGTGGCTGGGTCTTCTCGCTGTGGGTGGCAGGTGTTTGGCACGGGATGGGCCACCATGCAGAGACTGTTGGGGTCTGTGGAAGCCTTCTCCTTCAGAGCTCACCCTGCCTGGGCACCGGCTCTGCAGGCCCCTCAGCCGCACGTATGTATCTGCCAGCCCTTCCCCACTACGGGGCCCAGAGGCCAGAGCCTGCTCAGAGCTGAGGGCAGGAGGCACCCAGAGCTTGCCAGGGTGTGGGCCATCTCCTCCGGGGACCTCCCCAGCTTCTCTGCGAGGCCTGGAGACAGGATCGCCTTCTCCAGGGCTGCTCAGCTGCCAGCATCACCATGAGCCAGGTGGCGAAGGTTTCTGAGCAGGAGATGCAGAGCCCTGATCCGACTGCATGCTGCACCCCACGATGTCCCTTCCTGGCAGGTAGGTTCTTTCTTCACTTCTTTTTTGAAATTTGGTCAGACAACATTTAAACCTTGCGCCGTTCTTCAGGGTATACAGATGGTATTGGCTTAGCCGGGATTCGAAGCAAGCCTGTGTGATTCCAGAGCTCGTGTTCTGGACTGTGGTGCCACCTTATCATATATGCTTCATGTGTTACTTGTTTTGCATTTTTTCTTGTAGTCCTTATGGTACTTAGCCCTAAGTGCCATACCTGGAACGAACAGCTACACTGCCCTGTAGGAGGTCTTCTTTTGTTCAACACATGAATTGGTCATCCACCACACTGTGTTCTAATCTCAGAAGATACAGGTCAAAGACCACCAGTTGTCAGCTGGTGCTACCATTGGTGCTGCCATTCCACGTTTCTAACTGAGGCTTGAAGGCCGGATTTTCCCTTTGTCTAGTTTGAAGGATCCAGATATGTAAAGATTGTAGTCTAGATAAATCATGGGCTATCCTGAAAGAAATTCACCAGTGAATTGTTCCGTATGGATTAGAAGCCAGTTTCTCTGGCCTTCCTGGAGTATATCCAGCAAGGCGTCTCATTCATGTCTAGAAAGCAAATATATCCTTTATTGCAACTTCAGCGTGGAGCGATGTATTGGTTTAAAGTACGATCAGCACAATTTGGTCATAGTGAGTATGCCAGCTGGGTCCACTCTTTATTACACATATGTAACTCGAGAGATTCTTATGCCCAAGAGAGGAGACGTACTCTTGGGTGTCTAGGACAAGGGAAACATGTGTTGTTATTCAGGAGCTGGAAGCTGATGGTCTACACATCACTTGACCTTGTTTAAAACTTGTGTCTTTGGCTTGCTTCATTGGAGTGTTTTCTGTCTCCGGGGGCTGACATTGTGTGTTATGTATCACACAGGTGACATGTAGAAGTTTCAGAACCCAGAATCGTATAGATCAGTCACAATGTATTTCTATATTTTTGTTCAAAGTCTATGGAAAATAACACTGGGCATAATCCATATATTCCAAAATTAGTTGGACCCTCTGCTCACGAGATTCTTGTTATGGTATGTCACAGCAAATTTGGACTTCCATCCCC
Organism: Mesoplodon densirostris; assembly: GCF_025265405.1. Lineage (NCBI taxonomy): Eukaryota > Metazoa > Chordata > Mammalia > Artiodactyla > Ziphiidae > Mesoplodon > Mesoplodon densirostris. Next base: position 133,859,724 of record NC_082662.1, on the reverse strand, counting down.
AAAAAACTTTGGGGTTGGAGGACACAAAAAGCTTTTGCTCACACCTAAATTATGTCTGAAAGAAAAGGGTAAATATTATAAGCCCTTTCTAACCTCTCCAAGAGCAGAAATGATTTACAGCTGTGGCATTGAACCCTAATTCCTCGATCTCATTTGAGAAGGGTTCAGTAAGAAACAATGTCTTGATTTTTGTTTGTTTGGCTTCTTCCCTGTTTTCTCATCTTGCTTACCAACAATCCATTGTAATTCATGAGTTAGTATGGCAGCAGGCTGAGTGTTCCCTGGAGCTCATTAAATGACCTTTTTTTCCTAAAATGACTTTTGTCTCCTTGTTTTCAGCCCCTCTTCTTTCCTCTGCCCTTTACTATAACCAGAGCTCAGCAAAAGCTGACTGGTTTTGTGCAGACCTTACTTAGGGTTAGTCTTTTCTTCATTATTTTATTCATGGCTCCTCCATTTCATTGTTTGCCTTCTCGAAATGTGTTGAAATCTTTCTGTGGTGGATGACTTCCAAAATGTCTTGGCTTTGATTGGTTGATTAATATTGGTATTTCTACAGTATTGTTTAAATATGGTTTCAGGAGGAACAGAAAGTGAATATGTTTCCTTGTCTTCCATCTTGAGCTGAAAATCCCTGTGGAGTTTAGCATCCAATGTTCCCATGGGAAAAAACCCAACCTTGGCATTACTAGATGTGACACTCAAGATTTCAGCTTTTCTTGGGCAATCACTGAGGATTGGAATATGTGGTCATTTCTAAAGGGAAAATAATAACTATCTCATGGAGTAGATTTGAGGATTAAATTAGAGAATGAACATGAAAATGCTTTGTAAGGCTTAAAAATCTATAAAAATGTTTTTGTTCTTATTTGATTTGTGGCTATTTCAACTTTCCTCGACAGTTGTTTATGACCTTGCATATGTGATAAAATGCCCCCTGGTTTATTGTTTTGAAAGCCAGAATATATTTTTCAATAGCTCGATGGAAATGGCATCATTTGTGAAGGTTAAGGGTGAAGGGATAAATGTTTCTTGACACCTATCCCTTTACAATGTTTTCAGGAACTAATTGACACATGTATTCCTCTTCCAAATTTTGTTGAGCACCTCCTACGAGCCACATGCTTTACATCAGGTGTTGGAAAGCATTTTCTGGATTTTAAATATCTTAGGCTTTGTGGGCCGTATACAGCTTCTGTAGCTTCTCCTCTTTCTTCTTCAAGAAGCTTTCTAAACGTGAGAACCATTATTAGCTCACAGTCCCACAGATCCAGGCTGAGAGCCTGATTTGATTTGTGGCCAGTATTTGCCGATTCCTGCTCTGCATCCTCACTGAGGAGGGGCACCATGTTTGAGTAATCACTTCTTTGAATCAACTCTTGGTCTTCTGGGGCTTGTCCTTACTCTCCTACACTGTCTAATCAACATGGCATCCAGAGAGATCCTGTTAAAACATAAGTCAGATCATGTCACTGAAATCTCTTCAATGGCTTCTTCACAGAAGAATCAAAGTCCTCAAAGTGCCTCCAGAGCCCTAGAACTGTGGACCTCTGTTTCGTGTCTGACTCTTTCCTTCTCCTCTCCACTTTGCTTGCTCTGTTTTCCACACACTGACATCCTTTCTGCTCCTTGGGTACTCCAGCCTACTCTTGCCTCATTGACTTTCCATCTGACTGTTCCCTCTACCTGTACTATTCACTTCCCAGATATGCTCCTTGCTCCCTCTTAAATTTTATCTTCCCCATGAAGTCCTCAGGGATCACTTAGTTTCACCTAGCAGCCTCCTCCTAGCAGCTAACAATCTCCATCTCCCTTCCCTGCTTGCTGTTTTTCTCCAGCACTTCCCTGATATATTCCCGCACTGTCGTGGCTCAGCTTCACTAAGTGATCATTGCCGCAGCGTGGCCTCGGGGACACTGGTTGCGGACACGATGCTCACACCTGCCTGGGGGCCCCGGCTCACCTCCCAGCCCCTCAGGTGCAGCGTGCGCAGGACCCGCGTTGCAGGCAGAAGACACAGGGCCACTGGCCCCAGCTAGGCAGGCCCCTCGATGCCGTGCTCACGTTGGCTCAGACCTCTTCGCTATCCGCACTGCAGTTCAAACCTGCGGGCAGCGCAAAGTGGGTGGGGATCGAAGACCTCCGCCCGCTCCTCTGTGTGTCAGCACGCAGCCCCGCCTCCCATGGGGACCCAGCCTGAGGAGCAGGGGTGGGAGATTTGAGACTAGGGTGGCGCGAAAGGTAGGAGGTGTGGAGAGTTTGGGGTTTACAAGAAGTGTTTGCTTACTGATCCAAAAAAAGTGAGACACGGATGTATCAACGCATTTAAAGAGTCATTAAAGTGCCGCTAAGTGTCTGTGCTCGCCCCGCCTAGGAGAGAGCGTGCACTCCGTGAGGGACACATGAAAGGCTGAGTGAACGCCTGCCTGTGGTCCGTTACCTGGTGCACGGGTGTGTGAATTTTTGCAGAGAGCTCTTAATTTCCGTTGTCTCTGCTGACTTGACACGGTGGTTGGCAAACGGTGACGTGTTCAGTGTATTCAGGACATGATCATGGTTACTAATAATCACTTTGTTTTGCACTGACACCTCCACAGAGAATTGACTACTGAATGTCCACTTTACAGAAGAGAAACTGAGGCGTAGGAAGTGAAGTGACTGAGTAAGAGGAAGGACTCAGACAATTGGTGTTAGTAAATTAACCCTGCAGGGGGCCGTTAGACTGTGGTGGCTCGAGTGATGCAGCCGCCTATGTAGAGCAAGGAAAATCTAAGCCTGTCAATGGCTCAGGGTGATGGACACCGCTGAGGACAACCAGTCACAAACCACCAACTAGGCTTTAAAGCTATAGCAAATCATTCATTTCCTTGCTTTGCTTCTGCCCTTTTAAAATAAACATCTCTGCAGCTCCTGTGGCTGGAGTGCTCCTCACCGCTTCCACTTTGGTGGTGCCTGAATTGAATCGAATTTTGCTCCCACAAAGTCTTAAAATTTTAAATATGCCTCAGTTTGTGTTTTAAGGTTGGCCGTAGAAGTTGGATTTGTGTCCAGTTTCTAGAACAGTGGTCGTCCTCTGGTCAGGCCTTAGGCGTTCTGTGTACAACGTTCCTCTTGTACCACCACCTTCTGGATGCCTCCACCCTCTACCAGCTCCCGTGCATCAGATCCCCTAGATGCTCACATTATAACGTCGCAGACACTCCTCTGTCTTCCAGCCAGCGTGTGAACTGAAACATTTCCATTCCTGTTGAAGAGTCTGGTGTGACCACTTTCCCAAACACAGCCACTCCCCCGCTGACCCTGGGTAACCACTCTTCTGAACTTGGTCTCCATCACTGGCATGGACGTCTTTCTATTTATGCTACATTTTTAAGTACTCGTAAACCGCATATAGTATTCTGTATTTTGTCTTCTTACTTGCTTTATTTAGTGTTATCTTTGCTAGGTTCATCCATGCTGACACGTAAAGATCTGTCTAGTTCATGTACTTTCCTCGCTATGTAGGATTCCCATGTATGGAAATACAATAATTTATATGTGCATTTTCCTGTTGATGGATATTTAAATTGTTTCCAATTTTCAGTATGATTTCTTTTAAAAACCTTTTTATATACTTTTTAAAAGGTTACTTTACATTTACAGTTATTACAAAATATTGCCTATATTCCCTGTGTTGTACAATACATCCTTGAGCCTATTGTGGACCTAGTAGTTTACATCTCTCACTTTCCGACCCCTGTATTGCCCCCTCCTCCCCCTCCGTGCTGGCAACCATTAGTTAGTTCTCTATATCTGTAACTCTCCTTCTGTTTTGTTATATTTGGTAGATTGTTGTATTTTTTAGATTCCATATATAGGTGATATCCTACAGTATTTGTTTCTGTTTGACTTATTTCACTTACCACAATGCCCTCCAAGTCCATCTATGTTGCTGCAAATGGCAAAATTTTGTTCTTTTGTAAGGCTGAGTAGTATGCCATTGGTTATATGTACCACATCTTCTTTACCTATTCATCTCTTGATGACACTTAGGTTGCTTCCATATCTTGGTCATTGTACACAAGGATGCTGTGAACATTGGGGTGCATGTATCTTTTCCAATACATGTTATTGAGAACACGTGTTTTTGGTTTTCTCAGATTTATACCTAAGAGTGGAGTTGTGAGGTCCTACAGTAGTTCTCTTTTTAGGTTTTGGAGAACCCTCTATACTGTTTTCCACAGTGACTGCACCAGTTTACGTCCCTACCAACAGTGTACCAGGGTTCCCTTTTTTCTCAAAATTGTAAATTTTCTTCCTAGTGGTAATTGAGATGATAGTTCAATAATAACATAAGATCAGGTGAAGTCTAAAGAAATTTTAGAACACCTGGATAAAGTAAGAAAACATCTGTTCTCTGGCATCTGAATGTTGGAGAGACACCAAGACATGTGGGCCAAGTTGTGGAGAGAAGGGAAACACAGACGCAAGCTTGACATTTGCTGCAGCTTTTCTCCTTGGGGCATTTGCTGATTCAAACCTTACAGCCTAGGAGCTGAAAAGCCAAAGAGTTCAAAAGGCTCTAACCACAGAAGCCAAACAGCAAGAGCCGTTTTACATTGATAAAAAGCATTTTAACTATGCCGAAGCAGAAAATGAAAAGAAAGAACTTTGCATTGCATTTAATAAAAGTTTAGGGAGATCTTTGTGGTATTTTAGTGAACTTATTGGCGGAAATTTAGCCATGTACATTGTGTTGGAGAGGCACCAAGAGTTCAAGAATTCTCACATTTTGAGGACACCATTACCTTACATGTTGGCCTGGTGGCAGCCATTTACATAACAATGATTTGGAGGATGTGGTGTTAGTCAGCTCTTGCTGTGATAATGCTTTGGAAGAAATCGCCCCAAAACTCAGTTACATAAACAAGAATTTATTTTCCTTGGACCTATGTGCTAGCTGCAGTGGCTCTCTTTTAGACCTCTAGATGGCTGGTTTTGCTCCGTGTTTTGGGTCAGTTTGAGGTCTGTCACTCACATCTTCCTCTGGAGCCCGAGTGTGAGGCCGCAGCTCCCAGGCCCTGTCTTCTCACAAAGTTCACTGAAACATAAGAGGTGCATGCAAATAGCAACCATAAGCATGCTGAAGTGGCTATACTGATACCAGAAAATATAGACTTTAAAACAAACCAAAAAGTTACTAGATATGAAAAGGGACATTTTATGATAAAAAAGGGAAGATACCAAAATTTTTAACATATTTGCCCTGAATAAGATAAAACCAAACTACATGAAGAAGAAAATACCAAAACCCATGAAGAATTGAAGGAAGAAATAGATAATTGCACAATATTAGGTAGAGGCTTCAGTAGTCCACGGTCAATAATGGATAGAACAATTAGGCAGAAGCTCAACAACGATATAGAAGACTTGGACAAGACTATGAATTAACAAGACCTACTAAATGTCTAGAGAACACTCAACCGAACAGTAAAATGCTCATCCTGCTCGACTACATGTGAAACGTTTCCCAGCATAGACGACATGCTAGGCTGTAAGACAAGAGATTAAAAGCCACATACATTGCTGGTGGGAATGTAAAATGGCGCGGCCATTTTACAAAACAGCTTGCGAGTTCCTGCAAGTGTTAAACACCGAGTTACCCTATGACCCAGCAGTTCCATTACTAAATATATACCTAAGAGAAATAAAAACTTATGTCTGCACAAAAGCTTGTACGTGAATGTTCAGAGAAGCATATTTCTAAAAACAAAAGGTGGAAATAATTCAAATGTCAATCTGATAAATGAAGAAACAAAATGTGGAAGAGCCGTACAATAGAATAGCATTGAGCTATAAAAAGGAATGAAATATTGATCCATGTTACAACATGAATGAACCATGAAAGCATTATGTAAAGTTAAAGCAGCCAATCACAAAAGATCACATATTGTATGGTGCCATTTCTATGAAATGCCCAGAATAGCCAATCTGTAGTGACAGGAAGTCGATTAGTGGTTGCCTAGGGCTGAGAGGGTTGAGGAGAAAGAAAAAACCTTGTTAATGTGTAATGGGTTTTCTGTGGGGGGACAAAAATCTACAATTGGATTGTCGTGATGGTTCCACAAGTCTTTTAGTGGTTACACTAAGAACCACTGAATTGTATACATAAAAGAGTTGAAATTATGGTATGTAAATTACATCCCAATAAAGCTGTTAAAATTATGATAATTTTATAGTTATAAATTTGAAAATTCATCCAAAATTACACAATCTTAACAAATGCAACCTAACAAGACTAACCCAACAAAGAAAAAATATCTAAAACACCTGTCTCTACTCAAAAAGTTGTTTGTATAGTTAAGTACCTTTACAGAAAATGATTTCCAGGGATAAATGGGTTTCCAAGTAACTTCTTCCAAATATTTAGGGAAGAAGTATTGGTAATCTTACATAAAAATCTTCCAGGAAACAGAAAACTATATATTGCTCAAAGTATTTATAAGGCCAACATGAGCTTCAGATCAAAAGTAAAAAGAAGGGCTTCCCTGATGGTGCAGTGGTTAAGAATCCACCTCCCAATGCAGGGGACACGGGTTCGAGCCCTTGTGGGGGAAGATCCCACATGCCGTGGAGCAACTACGCCCATGTGCCACAACTGCTGAGCCAGCGCTCTGGAGCCTGCGAGCCACAACTGCTGAGCCCGTGTGCCGCAACTACTGAAGCCTGCAGGCCTAGAACCCGTGCTCCACAACAAGACAGGCCACCGCAAGGAGAAGCCTACTCACCACGACAAAGAATAGCCCCCTGCTCACCGCAACTACAGAAAGCTCGCGTGCAACAATGAAGACCCAATGCAGCCAAAAATAAATAAATAAAAAATAAAGTATAGAATCTTAAAAACAAAACAAAACAAAATCTATAAAGCATATGACAAGAATAGAATCACAGGCCAGTTTCTCTTTTGAAAATGCATGCAAAATGTGTAAACAGAAGCACAAACTGTACCCATGGTATGTAAAACAATCATATATCAGAATCAAAGTAGCTTTATTTTGGTAATGCCAGGTTGCTTTAATGTTCAAACATGAAATTCATCCCAGGAATGAATTAGAGTGGGAAAAGAAGTCATTTAAAACAGAAGCCTTGGGAATTCCCTGGTTTTCCAGTGGTTAGAACTTGGCGCTTTCACTGCTGGGGCCCTGGGGTCCAATCCCAGGTCAGGGAAATAAGATCCTCCAAGACATGAGGCCGGGCCCCGAAAAAAAAATAATGAAGTCTTAACCAGGAGAAGCACAAGATCGAATAAACATAACAGATAACACCTTATGAAAAGTAGGTGAAGATTATGGAATATTCTAAAATTTAAAACAAAAAGAAACTTTTAAAGATTCCAAAGAATGTGACTAATATTGTACATAGGCAAAAAATAAAATGAAATAAAATATACAAATGATGGGAGCCCCAAAATCCAGATGCCCAAGTCCTGTCTCTGAAGATTCTCATTCAATGGGTTCTGGATTTCCTCTATGTTTCAAAACCTACAGGTGATTCTGATACGACTCACAGACACAATGTAAAGCTTCTGCTTTGCAGGAGAGAATACCAGATTATTCTGTTATTTTATAGTTATACTAACAGGTTGTACTATGGACGGATAAGTCTGATGTCAAAATGCACTCCCCACTAGGGATAAAAAAGGAACTAGTAGTCTCTACTGCTACTTGGTGGCAGCATGCATGTATTGCAAGAGCAATTATTGTAGGAATCCAAATTAGGGGAACATTTTAGAATTGGAAAACTACATACAGATCATCTAGTCAAGCTTCCAGCTGTTATAGTTGTAAAAACGAAGGCCCATATAAGTGAAATGATTTATCTCCAAAGAGTGTTAGTGAAAGAGTATGAAATAAAAAAATATCTCTGAACTTTTAATTTAGTGCTGTTTTTATTAATCTCAAGTACTAACTTAAACTTCAGTGTGAGAGATTTGGGATTGAATTCTTGCTCAGATTTACTGATTGTGTGCCTTTTAGTAGGTTACTAAAACACGATTTATTTTTTAACAGGTTTATTTATTTATTTATTTTTGGCTGCATAGCCTCGTCATTGCTGTGCGCGGGCTTTCTCTAGTTGCAGTGAGCGGGGGCTACTCTTTGTTGCAGTGCGCAGGCTTCTCATTGGGGTGGCTTCTCGTTGTTGCTGAGCATGGAGTGTAGGTGTGTGGGCTTCAGTAGTTTTGGTTCACGGGCTCTAGAGCGCAGGCTCGGTAGTTGTGGCGCACGGTCTTAGTTGCTCCGTGGCATGTGCAGTCTCATTTGCAGGTTCTGGGGAGGATTAAATGAGCTCATATGATATCCAATTGACTGAGGCAGAGTAGGCTTGGGATGAATCTTTGCTTGGTTTTCATTAGCTGCGGAGAAGACGATGACGGCTTGGTGCCTCGCCAAATTTCACATGGGTGTGCCTCCCTTGGGGATCTTGTTAAATGCAGGCTGGTATTCAGTAGTTCTGGGTGGGGCCTGGATTCTGTCCTTCTAAGAAGCTCCTAGGTGACAGTGATGCTGAGGGCAAGGGTCCAGCTCCCGCATTTCTCCCTTTCTGGAAGAGCAGGACATCTGCCCCCCGGGAGGAGAAAACATCCACAAAGTGACTACTAGGCACCAGCTTCCCTTACAGGCAAAGGACCTTTACCACTGCTCCCAACCATTGTGTCTGAGGCGCAGCAAGCCAAAACACTGCGATGCTGAGGTTTGCAGCAAAGAGGAGGTTTATTCACAGGGCAGCCATGCAAGGAAGTGACGTGAAAATAGGTCTCCAATCCTCCTTCCCGAAAGCAAGGGGCTTGGGGTATCTGTGGGATAAAGAATAAAGCAGCAGGGCAGTATGGGTCATGGGGAGCTTGAGGCAAGGTGATTGGAAAAAGATGTGCTCCTCATTGTTCTGAGCTGGTGTAATAGGCTACAGGGCTCAGCACATTCTCAGGCTGGAGTTTTGGGCCCTCTGATGGCAGAAGGTCAAAAGGCACTTGCCCAGGTGGAAGATCGGTGGTCCTCTCCACTCTAAACCAGCTCCGCCTAACTAGGCACAGCTGATTCCAAGTTCCTGGACAATACCGGGGCAAACATCTTTTTGCTTATGCTACATGCTACTTGGAGGACGTGCAAGTGTTCAAGGTACCTTGATGAGTGAAGACAGGATTTCACTAATCATGACACATGGTTTCACTTCCAGGTGAGCAGAAGAGACCTGTAGGCTGAGTCTGGCTCCTGGCACCTGGCATTGGAGGCAGATGGTTTAAAAACGGGCTCCCCCACCCTCTGTGTGATCTTAGGTAGATAGACTATTGATCGTTTTCTCCAATTAAAATGTGTGACTGGATGCACACTTAGTGGCATGTCTGACACACAGCAGTTCTGCTACCGTAGGTCCTTCTTGGAAACTGAAGCCGTGGTTTTGAGGGATCATCAAAACCAGTACAATGCTTGCCATGTTTCTCCTTGTTCATCCTGGTGACAAACCTGGTAGAGAGAGCTCCATCCTCTCCCACAGGACCACACCCCTAGTACTTAGAGTGAAGTGGTTATGTCTCACTTAAGGCACCTTTTCCTTTTCCTTCCTTCTTTTTTCTTCACTAATCTTCATCCAACTGGCCTTTCTAAATTTTACACAAAACAAAACCATTTCTCAATGGATTCAGATACTACCCCAAGTGAATATTCCAACCAAGTTCTTGATCTTCCGGGTCTCATCATCAGAAATTTCTGAGCCTAAATCTTCTCTAGTTTCTAGGATCACTCATTTTCTCATTTCTCCCTTCTCCTTTGAGTTCAGAGTCTTGCCAATTTAGTCCCTTCCCTAACCACAACTTATAATAAGGTGACACAGCAAAGTGATGAAAGTCTAGACTGTCTGGTTTTACTCCTGGGTTTTTGCCACCTACTTACTGTGTGGCATTAGGCAAGCTATTCAACGTCTCTGGGCCTCAGTTTCCCCCGAAAAGTGAATATTATGAATATTACCTGCCGGGCTTCCATAGTGGTGCAGTGGTTGGGAGTCTGCCTGCTGATGCAGGGGGCACGGGTTCGTGCCCCGGTCCGGGAGGATCCCACATGCCGTGGAGCGGCTGGGCCCGTGAGCCACGGCCGCTGAGCCCGCGCGTCCAGAGCCTGTGATCTGCAGCGGGAGAGGCCACAACAGTGAGAGGCCTGCGTACCACAAAAAAAAAAGAACATTACCTGCCTATAGGGTTGCCATTATGAGGAATATGTGGGTAAATATTTGGTAAGAACTTAGAATAGTACTTGTTATAGTCTAAGCACTACAGTTGTGCTTTTTAATAATAATAAATGAAATTCCAAATGTATACCATACTCAACTTTCTGTCATAACTTTGAAGTGTTGGTCTATGTGTTGGGTCTTGTCGGCCTGTAAAGGAGGAGAGGTGTCCGTAGCTTTGGTGTCAGACGTGCTGCCTGCCGAAGCACTGATGCCCGTCAACGCCGTGACCGCCAAAGCCATGAATGGGTGCTGGAGAAAGCAGGAGCAGAATGGAAGATGACGGCGTGGGAAGGTGGTGTGGTGTCCATAGGTTCGGGGTCTGAGGTGCTGCCTGCTGAAGCACCGATGCCCGCCAAAGCCGTAAATGGGGTGCTGGAGAAAACAGGAGCAGAACGGAAGATGACGGCGTGGGAAGGAGGCGTGGTGTCCATAGGTTCGGGGTCAGACGTGCTGCCTGCTGAAGCACCGATGCCCGGCAAAGGCGTAAATGGGGTGCTGGGGAAAACAGGAGCAGAATGGTAGATGATGGCGTGGGAAGGAGGTGTGGTGTCCATGGGTTCCATATCAGAGCTGCTGCGTGCCTGATCTGAGAGTAGAGAGTGACAGTGGGAGAGCTTCTCACTCCTTTTATATCTGACGGCTCCGCCTGCCTCTGTGACATGTCCATTGTACGTGTCACAGAGAAAGGGCGGGCGGGGCAGGGTGTGAGTCAGGGGGCACATGCGAGCCCAGCTGGTGGAGAAACCCCAGCCCAGAGGCAAAAGGCGGGGCCCCTTCTGGACTTTCTAGTGGCTGGGTCTTCTCGCTGTGGGTGGCAGGTGTTTGGCACGGGATGGGCCACCATGCAGAGACTGTTGGGGTCTGTGGAAGCCTTCTCCTTCAGAGCTCACCCTGCCTGGGCACCGGCTCTGCAGGCCCCTCAGCCGCACGTATGTATCTGCCAGCCCTTCCCCACTACGGGGCCCAGAGGCCAGAGCCTGCTCAGAGCTGAGGGCAGGAGGCACCCAGAGCTTGCCAGGGTGTGGGCCATCTCCTCCGGGGACCTCCCCAGCTTCTCTGCGAGGCCTGGAGACAGGATCGCCTTCTCCAGGGCTGCTCAGCTGCCAGCATCACCATGAGCCAGGTGGCGAAGGTTTCTGAGCAGGAGATGCAGAGCCCTGATCCGACTGCATGCTGCACCCCACGATGTCCCTTCCTGGCAGGTAGGTTCTTTCTTCACTTCTTTTTTGAAATTTGGTCAGACAACATTTAAACCTTGCGCCGTTCTTCAGGGTATACAGATGGTATTGGCTTAGCCGGGATTCGAAGCAAGCCTGTGTGATTCCAGAGCTCGTGTTCTGGACTGTGGTGCCACCTTATCATATATGCTTCATGTGTTACTTGTTTTGCATTTTTTCTTGTAGTCCTTATGGTACTTAGCCCTAAGTGCCATACCTGGAACGAACAGCTACACTGCCCTGTAGGAGGTCTTCTTTTGTTCAACACATGAATTGGTCATCCACCACACTGTGTTCTAATCTCAGAAGATACAGGTCAAAGACCACCAGTTGTCAGCTGGTGCTACCATTGGTGCTGCCATTCCACGTTTCTAACTGAGGCTTGAAGGCCGGATTTTCCCTTTGTCTAGTTTGAAGGATCCAGATATGTAAAGATTGTAGTCTAGATAAATCATGGGCTATCCTGAAAGAAATTCACCAGTGAATTGTTCCGTATGGATTAGAAGCCAGTTTCTCTGGCCTTCCTGGAGTATATCCAGCAAGGCGTCTCATTCATGTCTAGAAAGCAAATATATCCTTTATTGCAACTTCAGCGTGGAGCGATGTATTGGTTTAAAGTACGATCAGCACAATTTGGTCATAGTGAGTATGCCAGCTGGGTCCACTCTTTATTACACATATGTAACTCGAGAGATTCTTATGCCCAAGAGAGGAGACGTACTCTTGGGTGTCTAGGACAAGGGAAACATGTGTTGTTATTCAGGAGCTGGAAGCTGATGGTCTACACATCACTTGACCTTGTTTAAAACTTGTGTCTTTGGCTTGCTTCATTGGAGTGTTTTCTGTCTCCGGGGGCTGACATTGTGTGTTATGTATCACACAGGTGACATGTAGAAGTTTCAGAACCCAGAATCGTATAGATCAGTCACAATGTATTTCTATATTTTTGTTCAAAGTCTATGGAAAATAACACTGGGCATAATCCATATATTCCAAAATTAGTTGGACCCTCTGCTCACGAGATTCTTGTTATGGTATGTCACAGCAAATTTGGACTTCCATCCCCAAAAAACTTTGGGGTTGGAGGACACAAAAAGCTTTTGCTCACACCTAAATTATGTCTGAAAGAAAAGGGTAAATATTATAAGCCCTTTCTAACCTCTCCAAGAGCAGAAATGATTTACAGCTGTGGCATTGAACCCTAATTCCTCGATCTCATTTGAGAAGGGTTCAGTAAGAAACAATGTCTTGATTTTTGTTTGTTTGGCTTCTTCCCTGTTTTCTCATCTTGCTTACCAACAATCCATTGTAATTCATGAGTTAGTATGGCAGCAGGCTGAGTGTTCCCTGGAGCTCATTAAATGACCTTTTTTTCCTAAAATGACTTTTGTCTCCTTGTTTTCAGCCCCTCTTCTTTCCTCTGCCCTTTACTATAACCAGAGCTCAGCAAAAGCTGACTGGTTTTGTGCAGACCTTACTTAGGGTTAGTCTTTTCTTCATTATTTTACTCATGGCTCCTCCATTTCATTGTTTGCCTTCTCGAAATGTGTTGAAATCTTTCTGTGGTGGATGACTTCCAAAATGTCTTGGCTTTGATTGGTTGATTAATATTGGTATTTCTACAGTATTGTTTAAATATGGTTTCAGGAGGAACAGAAAGTGAATATGTTTCCTTGTCTTCCATCTTGAGCTGAAAATCCCTGTGGAGTTTAGCATCCAATGTTCCCATGGGAAAAAACCCAACCTTGGCATTACTAGATGTGACACTCAAGATTTCAGCTTTTCTTGGGCAATCACTGAGGATTGGAATATGTGGTCATTTCTAAAGGGAAAATAATAACTATCTCATGGAGTAGATTTGAGGATTAAATTAGAGAATGAACATGAAAATGCTTTGTAAGGCTTAAAAATCTATAAAAATGTTTTTGTTCTTATTTGATTTGTGGCTATTTCAACTTTCCTCGACAGTTGTTTATGACCTTGCATATGTGATAAAATGCCCCCTGGTTTATTGTTTTGAAAGCCAGAATATATTTTTCAATAGCTCGATGGAAATGGCATCATTTGTGAAGGTTAAGGGTGAAGGGATAAATGTTTCTTGACACCTATCCCTTTACAATGTTTTCAGGAACTAATTGACACATGTATTCCTCTTCCAAATTTTGTTGAGCACCTCCTACGAGCCACATGCTTTACATCAGGTGTTGGAAAGCATTTTCTGGATTTTAAATATCTTAGGCTTTGTGGGCCGTATACAGCTTCTGTAGCTTCTCCTCTTTCTTCTTCAAGAAGCTTTCTAAACGTGAGAACCATTATTAGCTCACAGTCCCACAGATCCAGGCTGAGAGCCTGATTTGATTTGTGGCCAGTATTTGCCGATTCCTGCTCTGCATCCTCACTGAGGAGGGGCACCATGTTTGAGTAATCACTTCTTTGAATCAACTCTTGGTCTTCTGGGGCTTGTCCTTACTCTCCTACACTGTCTAATCAACATGGCATCCAGAGAGATCCTGTTAAAACATAAGTCAGATCATGTCACTGAAATCTCTTCAATGGCTTCTTCACAGAAGAATCAAAGTCCTCAAAGTGCCTCCAGAGCCCTAGAACTGTGGACCTCTGTTTCGTGTCTGACTCTTTCCTTCTCCTCTCCACTTTGCTTGCTCTGTTTTCCACACACTGACATCCTTTCTGCTCCTTGGGTACTCCAGCCTACTCTTGCCTCATTGACTTTCCATCTGACTGTTCCCTCTACCTGTACTATTCACTTCCCAGATATGCTCCTTGCTCCCTCTTAAATTTTATCTTCCCCATGAAGTCCTCAGGGATCACTTAGTTTCACCTAGCAGCCTCCTCCTAGCAGCTAACAATCTCCATCTCCCTTCCCTGCTTGCTGTTTTTCTCCAGCACTTCCCTGATATATTCCCGCACTGTCGTGGCTCAGCTTCACTAAGTGATCATTGCCGCAGCGTGGCCTCGGGGACACTGGTTGCGGACACGATGCTCACACCTGCCTGGGGGCCCCGGCTCACCTCCCAGCCCCTCAGGTGCAGCGTGCGCAGGACCCGCGTTGCAGGCAGAAGACACAGGGCCACTGGCCCCAGCTAGGCAGGCCCCTCGATGCCGTGCTCACGTTGGCTCAGACCTCTTCGCTATCCGCACTGCAGTTCAAACCTGCGGGCAGCGCAAAGTGGGCGGGGATCGAAGACCTCCGCCCGCTCCTCTGTGTGTCAGCACGCAGCCCCGCCTCCCATGGGGACCCAGCCTGAGGAGCAGGGGTGGGAGATTTGAGACTAGGGTGGCGCGAAAGGTAGGAGGTGTGGAGAGTTTGGGGTTTACAAGAAGTGTTTGCTTACTGATCCAAAAAAAGTGAGACACGGATGTATCAACGCATTTAAAGAGTCATTAAAGTGCCGCTAAGTGTCTGTGCTCGCCCCGCCTAGGAGAGAGCGTGCACTCCGTGAGGGACACATGAAAGGCTGAGTGAACGCCTGCCTGTGGTCCGTTACCTGGTGCACGGGTGTGTGAATTTTTGCAGAGAGCTCTTAATTTCCGTTGTCTCTGCTGACTTGACACGGTGGTTGGCAAACGGTGACGTGTTCAGTGTATTCAGGACATGATCATGGTTACTAATAATCACTTTGTTTTGCACTGACACCTCCACAGAGAATTGACTACTGAATGTCCACTTTACAGAAGAGAAACTGAGGCGTAGGAAGTGAAGTGACTGAGTAAGAGGAAGGACTCAGACAATTGGTGTTAGTAAATTAACCCTGCAGGGGGCCGTTAGACTGTGGTGGCTCGAGTGATGCAGCCGCCTATGTAGAGCAAGGAAAATCTAAGCCTGTCAATGGCTCAGGGTGATGGACACCGCTGAGGACAACCAGTCACAAACCACCAACTAGGCTTTAAAGCTATAGCAAATCATTCATTTCCTTGCTTTGCTTCTGCCCTTTTAAAATAAACATCTCTGCAGCTCCTGTGGCTGGAGTGCTCCTCACCGCTTCCACTTTGGTGGTGCCTGAATTGAATCGAATTTTGCTCCCACAAAGTCTTAAAATTTTAAATATGCCTCAGTTTGTGTTTTAAGGTTGGCCGTAGAAGTTGGATTTGTGTCCAGTTTCTAGAACAGTGGTCGTCCTCTGGTCAGGCCTTAGGCGTTCTGTGTACAACGTTCCTCTTGTACCACCACCTTCTGGATGCCTCCACCCTCTACCAGCTCCCGTGCATCAGATCCCCTAGATGCTCACATTATAACGTCGCAGACACTCCTCTGTCTTCCAGCCAGCGTGTGAACTGAAACATTTCCATTCCTGTTGAAGAGTCTGGTGTGACCACTTTCCCAAACACAGCCACTCCCCCGCTGACCCTGGGTAACCACTCTTCTGAACTTGGTCTCCATCACTGGCATGGACGTCTTTCTATTTATGCTACATTTTTAAGTACTCGTAAACCGCATATAGTATTCTGTATTTTGTCTTCTTACTTGCTTTATTTAGTGTTATCTTTGCTAGGTTCATCCATGCTGACACGTAAAGATCTGTCTAGTTCATGTACTTTCCTCGCTATGTAGGATTCCCATGTATGGAAATACAATAATTTATATGTGCATTTTCCTGTTGATGGATATTTAAATTGTTTCCAATTTTCAGTATGATTTCTTTTAAAAACCTTTTTATATACTTTTTAAAAGGTTACTTTACATTTACAGTTATTACAAAATATTGCCTATATTCCCTGTGTTGTACAATACATCCTTGAGCCTATTGTGGACCTAGTAGTTTACATCTCTCACTTTCCGACCCCTGTATTGCCCCCTCCTCCCCCTCCGTGCTGGCAACCATTAGTTAGTTCTCTATATCTGTAACTCTCCTTCTGTTTTGTTATATTTGGTAGATTGTTGTATTTTTTAGATTCCATATATAGGTGATATCCTACAGTATTTGTTTCTGTTTGACTTATTTCACTTACCACAATGCCCTCCAAGTCCATCTATGTTGCTGCAAATGGCAAAATTTTGTTCTTTTGTAAGGCTGAGTAGTATGCCATTGGTTATATGTACCACATCTTCTTTACCTATTCATCTCTTGATGACACTTAGGTTGCTTCCATATCTTGGTCATTGTACACAAGGATGCTGTGAACATTGGGGTGCATGTATCTTTTCCAATACATGTTATTGAGAACACGTGTTTTTGGTTTTCTCAGATTTATACCTAAGAGTGGAGTTGTGAGGTCCTACAGTAGTTCTCTTTTTAGGTTTTGGAGAACCCTCTATACTGTTTTCCACAGTGACTGCACCAGTTTACGTCCCTACCAACAGTGTACCAGGGTTCCCTTTTTTCTCAAAATTGTAAATTTTCTTCCTAGTGGTAATTGAGATGATAGTTCAATAATAACATAAGATCAGGTGAAGTCTAAAGAAATTTTAGAACACCTGGATAAAGTAAGAAAACATCTGTTCTCTGGCATCTGAATGTTGGAGAGACACCAAGACATGTGGGCCAAGTTGTGGAGAGAAGGGAAACACAGACGCAAGCTTGACATTTGCTGCAGCTTTTCTCCTTGGGGCATTTGCTGATTCAAACCTTACAGCCTAGGAGCTGAAAAGCCAAAGAGTTCAAAAGGCTCTAACCACAGAAGCCAAACAGCAAGAGCCGTTTTACATTGATAAAAAGCATTTTAACTATGCCGAAGCAGAAAATGAAAAGAAAGAACTTTGCATTGCATTTAATAAAAGTTTAGGGAGATCTTTGTGGTATTTTAGTGAACTTATTGGCGGAAATTTAGCCATGTACATTGTGTTGGAGAGGCACCAAGAGTTCAAGAATTCTCACATTTTGAGGACACCATTACCTTACATGTTGGCCTGGTGGCAGCCATTTACATAACAATGATTTGGAGGATGTGGTGTTAGTCAGCTCTTGCTGTGATAATGCTTTGGAAGAAATCGCCCCAAAACTCAGTTACATAAACAAGAATTTATTTTCCTTGGACCTATGTGCTAGCTGCAGTGGCTCTCTTTTAGACCTCTAGATGGCTGGTTTTGCTCCGTGTTTTGGGTCAGTTTGAGGTCTGTCACTCACATCTTCCTCTGGAGCCCGAGTGTGAGGCCGCAGCTCCCAGGCCCTGTCTTCTCACAAAGTTCACTGAAACATAAGAGGTGCATGCAAATAGCAACCATAAGCATGCTGAAGTGGCTATACTGATACCAGAAAATATAGACTTTAAAACAAACCAAAAAGTTACTAGATATGAAAAGGGACATTTTATGATAAAAAAGGGAAGATACCAAAATTTTTAACATATTTGCCCTGAATAAGATAAAACCAAACTACATGAAGAAGAAAATACCAAAACCCATGAAGAATTGAAGGAAGAAATAGATAATTGCACAATATTAGGTAGAGGCTTCAGTAGTCCACGGTCAATAATGGATAGAACAATTAGGCAGAAGCTCAACAACGATATAGAAGACTTGGACAAGACTATGAATTAACAAGACCTACTAAATGTCTAGAGAACACTCAACCGAACAGTAAAATGCTCATCCTGCTCGACTACATGTGAAACGTTTCCCAGCATAGACGACATGCTAGGCTGTAAGACAAGAGATTAAAAGCCACATACATTGCTGGTGGGAATGTAAAATGGCGCGGCCATTTTACAAAACAGCTTGAGAGTTCCTGCAAGTGTTAAACACCGAGTTACCCTATGACCCAGCAGTTCCATTACTAAATATATACCTAAGAGAAATAAAAACTTATGTCTGCACAAAAGCTTGTACGTGAATGTTCAGAGAAGCATATTTCTAAAAACAAAAGGTGGAAATAATTCAAATGTCAATCTGATAAATGAAGAAACAAAATGTGGAAGAGCCGTACAATAGAATAGCATTGAGCTATAAAAAGGAATGAAATATTGATCCATGTTACAACATGAATGAACCATGAAAGCATTATGTAAAGTTAAAGCAGCCAATCACAAAAGATCACATATTGTATGGTGCCATTTCTATGAAATGCCCAGAATAGCCAATCTGTAGTGACAGGAAGTCGATTAGTGGTTGCCTAGGGCTGAGAGGGTTGAGGAGAATGAAAAAACCTTGTTAATGTGTAATGGGTTTTCTGTGGGGGGACAAAAATCTACAATTGGATTGTCGTGATGGTTCCACAAGTCTTTTAGTGGTTACACTAAGAACCACTGAATTGTATACATAAAAGAGTTGAAATTATGGTATGTAAATTACATCCCCATAAAGCTGTTAAAATTATGATAATTTTATAGTTATAAATTTGAAAATTCATCCAAAATTACACAATCTTAACAAATGCAACCTAACAAGACTAACCCAACAAAGAAAAAATATCTAAAACACCTGTCTCTACTCAAAAAGTTGTTTGTATAGTTAAGTACCTTTACAGAAAATGATTTCCAGGGATAAATGGGTTTCCACGTAACTTCTTCCAAATATTTAGGGAAGAAGTATTGGTAATCTTACATAAAAATCTTCCAGGAAACAGAAAACTATATATTGCTCAAAGTATTTATAAGGCCAACATGAGCTTCAGATCAAAAGTAAAAAGAAGGGCTTCCCTGATGGTGCAGTGGTTAAGAATCCGCCTCCCAATGCAGGGGACACGGGTTCGAGCCCTTGTGGGGGAAGATCCCACATGCCGTGGAGCAACTACGCCCACGTGCCACAACTGCTGAGCCAGCGCTCTGGAGCCTGCGAGCCACAACTGCTGAGCCCGTGTGCCGCAACTACTGAAGCCTGCAGGCCTAGAACCCGTGCTCCACAACAAGACAGGCCACCGCAAGGAGAAGCCTACTCACCACGACAAAGAATAGCCCCCCGCTCACCGCAACTACAGAAAGCTCGCGTGCAACAATGAAGACCCAATGCAGCCAAAAATAAATAAATAAAAAATAAAGTATAGAATCTTAAAAACAAAACAAAACAAAATCTATAAAGCATATGACAAGAATAGAATCACAGGCCAGTTTCTCTTTTGAAAATGCATGCAAAATGTGTAAACAGAAGCACAAACTGTACCCATGGTATGTAAAACAATCATATATCAGAATCAAAGTAGCTTTATTTTGGTAATGCCAGGTTGCTTTAATGTTCAAACATGAAATTCATCCCAGGAATGAATTAGAGTGGGAAAAGAAGTCATTTAAAACAGAAGCCTTGGGAATCCCCTGGTTTTCCAGTGGTTAGAACTTGGCGCTTTCACTGCTGGGGCCCTGGGGTCCAATCCCAGGTCAGGGAAATAAGATCCTCCAAGACATGAGGCCAGGGCCCGAAAAAAAAATAATGAAGTCTTAACCAGGAGAAGCACAAGATCGAATAAACATAACAGATAACACCTTATGAAAAGTAGGTGAAGATTATGGAATATTCTAAAATTTAAAACAAAAAGAAACTTTTAAAGATTCCAAAGAATGTGACTAATATTGTACATAGGCAAAAAATAAAATGAAATAAAATATACAAATGATGGGAGCCCCAAAATCCAGATGCCCAAGTCCTGTCTCTGAAGATTCTCATTCAATGGGTTCTGGATTTCCTCTATGTTTCAAAACCTACAGGTGATTCTGATACGACTCACAGACACAATGTAAAGCTTCTGCTTTGCAGGAGAGAATACCAGATTATTCTGTTATTTTATAGTTATACTAACAGGTTGTACTATGGACGGATAAGTCTGATGTCAAAATGCACTCCCCACTAGGGATAAAAAAGGAACTAGTAGTCTCTACTGCTACTTGGTGGCAGCATGCATGTATTGCAAGAGCAATTATTGTAGGAATCCAAATTAGGGGAACATTTTAGAATTGGAAAACTACATACAGATCATCTAGTCAAGCTTCCAGCTGTTATAGTTGTAAAAACGAAGGCCCATATAAGTGAAATGATTTATCTCCAAAGAGTGTTAGTGAAAGAGTATGAAATAAAAAATATCTCTGAACTTTTAATTTAGTGCTGTTTTTATTAATCTCAAGTACTAACTTAAACTTCAGTGTGAGAGATTTGGGATTGAATTCTTGCTCAGATTTACTGATTGTGTGCCTTTTAGTAAGTTACTAAAACACGATTTATTTTTTAACAGGTTTATTTATTTATTTATTTTTGGCTGCATAGGCTCGTCATTGCTGTGCGCGGGCTTTCTCTAGTTGCAGTGAGCGGGGGCTACTCTTTGTTGCAGTGTGCAGGCTTCTCATTGGGGTGGCTTCTCGTTGTTGCTGAGCATGGAGTGTAGGTGTGTGGGCTTCAGTAGTTTTGGTTCACGGGCTCTAGAGCGCAGGCTCGGTAGTTGTGGCGCACGGTCTTAGTTGCTCCGTGGCATGTGCAGTCTCATTTGCAGGTTCTGGGGAGGATTAAATGAGCTCATATGATATCCAATTGACTGAGGCAGAGTAGGCTTGGGATGAATCTTTGCTTGGTTTTCATTAGCTGCGGAGAAGACGATGACGGCTTGGTGCCTCGCCAAATTTCACATGGGTGTGCCTCCCTTGGGGATCTTGTTAAATGCAGGTTGGTATTCAGTAGTTCTCGGTGGGGCCTGGATTCTGTCCTTCTAAGAAGCTCCTAGGTGACAGTGATGCTGAGGGCAAGGGTCCAGCTCCCGCATTTCTCCCTTTCCTGAAGAGCAGGACATCTGCTCCCCGGGAGGAGAAAACATCCACAAAGTGACTACTAGGCACCAGCTTCCCTTACAGGCAAGGGACCTTTACCACTGCTCCCAACCATTGTGTCTGAGGCGCAGCAAGCCAAAACACTGCGATGCTGAGGTTTGCAGCAAAGAGGAGGTTTATTCACAGGGCAGCCATGCGAGGAAGTGACGTGAAAATAGGTCTCCAATCCTCCTTCCCGAAAGCAAGGGGCTTGGGGTATCTGTAGGATAAAGAATAAAGCAGCAGGGCAGTATGGGTCATGGGGAGCTTGAGGCAAAGTGATTGGAAAAAGATGTGCTCCTCATTGTTCTGAGCTGGTGTAATAGGCTACAGGGCTCAGCACATTCTCAGGCTGGAGTTTTGGGCCCTCTGATGGCAGAAGGTCAAAAGGCACTTGCCCAGGTGGAAGATCGGTGGTCCTCTCCACTCTAAACCAGCTCCGCCTAACTAGGCACAGCTGATTCCAAGTTCCTGGACAATACCGGGGCAAACATCTTTTTGCTTATGCTACATGCTACTTGGAGGACGTGCAAGTGTTCAAGGTACCTTGATGAGTGAAGACAGGATTTCACTAATCATGACACATGGTTTCACTTCCAGGTGAGCAGAAGAGACCTGTAGGCTGAGTCTGGCTCCTGGCACCTGGCATTGGAGGCAGATGGTTTAAAAACGGGCTCCCCCACCCTCTGTGTGATCTTAGGTAGATAGACTATTGATCCTTTTCTCCAATTAAAATGTGTGACTGGAAACACACTTAGTGGCATGTCTGACACACAGCAGTTCTGCTACCGTAGGTCCTTCTTGGAAACTGAAGCCGTGGTTTTGAGGGATCATCAAAACCAGTACAATGCTTGCCATGTTTCTCCTTGTTCATCCTGGTGACAAACCTGGTAGAGAGAGCTCCATCCTCTCCCACAGGACCACACCCCTAGTACTTAGAGTGAAGTGGTTATGTCTCACTTAAGGCACCTTTTCCTTTTCCTTCCTTCTTTTTCCTTCACTAATCTTCATCCAACTGGCCTTTCTAAATTTTACACAAAACAAAACCATTTCTCAATGGATTCAGATACTACCCCAAGTGAATATTCCAACCAAGTTCTTGATCTTCCGGGTCTCATCATCAGAAATTTCTGAGCCTAAATCTTCTCTAGTTTCTAGGATCACTCATTTTCTCATTTCTCCCTTCTCCTTTGAGTTCAGAGTCTTGCCAATTTAGTCCCTTCCCTAACCACAACTTATAATAAGGTGACACAGCAAAGTGATGAAAGTCTAGACGGTCTGGTTTTACTCCTGGGTTTTTGCCACCTACTTACTGTGTGGCATTAGGCAAGCTATTCAACGTCTCTGGGCCTCAGTTTCCCCCGAAAAGTGAATATTATGAATATTACCTGCCGGGCTTCCATAGTGGTGCAGTGGTTGGGAGTCTGCCTGCTGATGCAGGGGGCACGGGTTCGTGCCCCGGTCCGGGAGGATCCCACATGCCGTGGAGCGGCTGGGCCCGTGAGCCACGGCCGCTGAGCCCGCGCGTCCAGAGCCTGTGATCTGCAGCGGGAGAGGCCACAACAGTGAGAGGCCTGCGTACCACAAAAAAAAAGAACATTACCTGCCTATAGGGTTGCCATTATGAGGAATATGTGGGTAAATATTTGGTAAGAACTTAGAATAGTACTTGTTATAGTCTAAGCACTACAGTTGTGCTTTTTAATAATAATAAATGAAATTCCAAAAGTATACCTTACTCAACTTTCTGTCATAACTTTGAAGTGTTTGTCTATGTGTTGGGTCTTGTCGGCCTGTAAAGGAGGAGAGGTGTCCGTAGCTTTGGTGTCAGACGTGCTGCCTGCCGAAGCACCGATGCCCGTCAACGCCGTGGCAGCCAAAGCCATGAACGGGTGCTGGAGAAAGCAGGAGCAGAATGGAAGATGACGGCGTGGGAAGGAGGTGTGGTGTCCATAGGTTCGGGGTCTGAGGTGCTGCCTGCTGAAGCACCGATGCCCGCCAAAGCCGTAAATGGGGTGCTGGAGAAAACAGGAGCAGAACGGAAGATGACGGCGTGGGAAGGAGGCGTGGTGTCCATAGGTTCGGGGTCAGACGTGCTGCCTGCTGAAGCACCGATGCCCGGCAAAGGCGTAAATGGGGTGCTGGGGAAAACAGGAGCAGAATGGTAGATGATGGCGTGGGAAGGAGGTGTGGTGTCCATGGGTTCCATATCAGAGCTGCTGCGTGCCTGATCTGAGAGTAGAGAGTGACAGTGGGAGAGCTTCTCACTCCTTTTATATCTGACGGCTCCGCCTGCCTCTGTGACATGTCCATTGTACGTGTCACAGAGAAAGGGCGGACGGGGCAGGGGGTGAGTCAGGGGGCACATGCGAGCCCAGCTGGTGGAGAAACCCCAGCCCAGAGGCAAAAGGCGGGGCCCCTTCTGGACTTTCTAGTGGCTGGGTCTTCTCGCTGTGGGTGGCAGGTGTTTGGCACGGGATGGGCCACCATGCAGAGACTGTTGGGGTCTGTGGAAGCCTTCTCCTTCAGAGCTCACCCTGCCTGGGCACCGGCTCTGCAGGCCCCTCAGCCGCACGTATGTATCTGCCAGCCCTTCCCCACTACGGGGCCCAGAGGCCAGAGCCTGCTCAGAGCTGAGGGCAGGAGGCACCCAGAGCTTGACAGGGTGTGGGCCACCTCCTCCGGGGACCTCCCCAGCTTCTCTGCGAGGCCTGGAGACAGGATCGCCTTCTCCAGGGCTGCTCAGCTGCCAGCATCACCATGAGCCAGGTGGCGAAGGTTTCTGAGCAGGAGATGCAGAGCCCTGATCCGACTGCATGCTGCACCCCACGATGTCGGCTGGCCGCGTCGGGCGGCAGCGGCGGCGGCGGGCGGCGGCGGGCGGTGGGCGGCGGCGGGCCGTAGCGGCGGCGGGCAGCGGCGGCCCATGCCCGTCTCCATAAGCCCTTTCTAACCTCTCCAAGAGCAGAAATGATTTACAGCTGTGGCATTGAACCCTAATTCCTCGATCTCATTTGAGAAGGGTTCAGTAAGAAACAATGTCTTGATTTTTGTTTGTTTGGCTTCTTCCCTGTTTTCTCATCTTGCTTACCAACAATCCATTGTAATTCATGAGTTAGTATGGCAGCAGGCTGAGTGTTCCCTGGAGCCTATTAAATGACCTTTTTTTCCTAAAATGACTTTTGTCTCCTTGTTTTCAGCCCCTCTTCTTTCCTCTGCCCTTTACTATAACCAGAGCTCAGCAAAAGCTGACTGGTTTTGTGCAGACCTTACTTAGGGTTAGTCTTTTCTTCATTATTTTATTCATGGCTCCTCCATTTCATTGTTTGCCTTCTCGAAATGTGTTGAAATCTTTCTGTGGTGGATGACTTCCAAAATGTCTTGGCTTTGATTGGTTGATTAATATTGGTATTTCTACAGTATTGTATAAATATGGTTTCAGGAGGAACAGAAAGTGAATATGTTTCCTTGTCTTCCATCTTGAGCTGAAAATCCCTGTGGAGTTTAGCATCCAATGTTCTCATGGGAAAAAACCCAACCTTGGCATTACTAGATGTGACACTCAAGATTTCAGCTTTTCTTGGGCAATCACTGAGGATTGGAATATGTGGTCATTTCTAAAGGGAAAATAATAACTATCTCATGGAGTAGATTTGAGGATTAAATTAGAGAATGAACATGAAAATGCTTTGTAAGGCTTAAAAATCTATAAAAATGTTTTTGTTCTTATTTGATTTGTGGCTATTTCAACTTTCCTCGACAGTTGTTTATGACCTTGCATATGTGATAAAATGCCCCCTGGTTTATTGTTTTGAAAGCCAGAATATATTTTTCAATAGCTCGATGGAAATGGCATCATTTGTGAAGGTTAAGGGTGAAGGGATAAATGTTTCTTGACACCTATCCCTTTACAATGTTTTCAGGAACTAATTGACACATGTATTCCTCTTCCAAATTTTGTTGAGCACCTCCTACGAGCCACATGCTTTACATCAGGTGTTGGAAAGCATTTTCTGGATTTTAAATATCTTAGGCTTTGTGGGCCGTATACAGCTTCTGTAGCTTCTCCTCTTTCTTCTTCAAGAAGCTTTCTAAACGTGAGAACCATTATTAGCTCACAGTCCCACAGATCCAGGCTGAGAGCCTGATTTGATTTGTGGCCAGTATTTGCCGATTCCTGCTCTGCATCCTCACTGAGGAGGGGCACCATGTTTGAGTAATCACTTCTTTGAATCAACTCTTGGTCTTCTGGGGCTTGTCCTTACTCTCCTACACTGTCTAATCAACATGGCATCCAGAGAGATCCTGTTAAAACATAAGTCAGATCATGTCACTGAAATCTCTTCAATGGCTTCTTCACAGAAGAATCAAAGTCCTCAAAGTGCCTCCAGAGCCCTAGAACTGTGGACCTATGTTTCGTGTCTGACTCTTTCCTTCTCCTCTCCTCTTTGCTTGCTCTGTTTTCCACACACTGACATCCTTTCTGCTCCTTGGGTACTCCAGCCTACTCTTGCCTCATTGACTTTCCATCTGACTGTTCCCTCTACCTGTACTATTCACTTCCCAGATATGCTCCTTGCTCCCTCTTAAATTTTATCTTCCCCAGGAAGTCCTCAGGGATCACTTAGTTTCAGCTAGCAGCCTCCTCCTAGCAGCTAACAATCTCCATCTCCCTTCCCTGCTTGCTGTTTTTCTCCAGCACTTCCCTGATATATTCCCGCACTGTCGCGGCTCAGCTTCACTAAGTGATCATTGCCGCAGCGTGGCCTCGGGGACACTGGTTGCGGACACGATGCTCACACCTGCCTGGGGGCCCCGGCTCACCACCCAGCCCCTCAGGTGCAGCGTGCGCAGGGCCCGCGTTGCAGGCAGAAGACACAGGGCCACTGGCCACAGCTAGGCAGGCCCCTCGATGCCGTGCTCACGTTGGCTCAGACCTCTTCGCTATCCGCACTGCAGTTCAAACCTGCGGGCAGCGCAAAGTGGGTGGGGATCAAAGAACTCCGCCCGCTCCTCTGTGTGTCAGCACGCAGCCCCGCCTCCCATGGGGACCCAGCCTGAGGAGCAGGGGCGGGAGATTTGAGACTAGGGTGGCGCGAACGGTAGGAGGTGTGGAGAGTTTGGGGTTTACAAGAAGTGTTTGCTTACTGATCCAAAAAAAGTGAGACATGGATGTATCAACGCATTTAAAAAGTCATTAAAGTGCCGCTAAGTGTCTGTGCTCGCCCCGCCTAGGAGAGAGCGTGCACTCCGTGAGGGACACATGAAAGGCTGAGTGAACGTCTGCCTGTGGTCCGTGACCTGGTGCACGGGTGTGTGAATTTTTGCAGAGAGCTCTTAATTTCCGTTGTCTCTGCTGACTTGACACGGTGATTGGCAAACGGTGACGTGTTCAGTGTATTCAGGACATGATCATGGTTACTAATAATCACTTTGTTTTGCACTGACACCTCCACAGAGAATTGACTACTGAATGTCCACTTTACAGAAGAGAAACTGAGGCGTAGGAAGTGAAGTGACTGAGTAAGAGGAAGGACTCAGACAATTGGTGTTAGTAAATTAACCCTGCAGGGGGCCGTTAGACTGTGGTGGCTCGAGTGATGCAGCCGCCTATGTAGAGCAAGGAAAATCTAAGCCTGTCAATGGCTCAGGGTGACGGACACCGCTGAGGACAACCAGTCACAAACCACCAACTAGGCTTTAAAGCTATAGCAAATCATTCATTTCCTTGCTTTGCTTCTGCCCTTTTAAAATAAACATCTCTGCAGCTCCTGTGGCTGGAGTGCTCCTCACCGCTTCCACTTTGGTGGTGCCTGAATTGAATCGAATTTTGCTCCCATAAAGTCTTAAAATTTTAAATATGCCTCAGTTTGTCTTTTAAGGTTGGCCGTAGAAGTTGGATTTGTGTCCAGTTTCTAGAACAGTGATCGTCCTCTGGTCAGGCCTTAGGCGTTCTGTGTACAACGTTCCTCTTGTACCACCACCTTCTGGATGCCTCCACCCTCTACCAGCTCCCGTGCATCAGATCCCCTAGATGCTCACATTATAACGTCGCAGACACTCCTCTGTCTTCCAGCCAGCGTGTGAACTGAAACATTTCCATTCCTGTTGAAGAGTCTGGTGTGACCACTTTCCCAAACACAGCCACTCCCCCGCTGACCCTGGGTAACCACTCTTCTGAACTTGGTCTCCATCACTGACATGGACGTCTTTCTATTTATGCTACATTTTTAAGTACTCGTAAACCGCATATAGTATTCTGTATTTTGTCTTCTTACTTGCTTTATTTAGTGTTATCTTTGCTAGGTTCATCCATGCTGACACGTAAAGATCTGTCTAGTTCATGTACTTTCCTCGCTATGTAGGATTCCCATGTATGGAAATACAATAATTTATATGTGCATTTTCCTGTTGATGGATATTTAAATTGTTTCCAATTTTCAGTATGATTTCTTTTAAAAACCTTTTTATATACTTTTTAAAAGGTTACTTTACATTTACAGTTATTACAAAATATTGCCTATATTCCCTGTGTTGTACAATACATCCTTGAGCCTATTGTGGACTTAGTAGTTTACATCTCTCACTTTCCGACCCCTGTATTGCCCCCTCCTCCCCCTCCGTGCTGGCAACCATTAGTTAGTTCTCTATATCTGTAACTCTCCTTCTGTTTTGTTATATTTGGTAGATTGTTGTATTTTTTAGATTCCATATATAGGTGATATCCTACAGTATTTGTTTCTGTTTGACTTATTTCACTTACCACAATGCCCTCCAAGTCCATCTATGTTGCTGCAAATGGCAAAATTTTGTTCTTTTGTAAGGCTGAGTAGTATGCCATTGGTTATATGTACCACATCTTCTTTACCTATTCATCTCTTGATGACACTTAGGTTGCTTCCATATCTTGGTCATTGTACACAAGGATGCTGCGAACATTGGGGTGCATGTATCTTTTCCAATACATGTTATTGAGAACACGTGTTTTTGGTTTTCTCAGATTTATACCTAAGAGTGGAGTTGTGAGGTGCTACAGTAGTTCTCTTTTTAGGTTTTGGAGAACCCTCTATACTGTTTTCCACAGTGACTGCACCAGTTTACGTCCCTACCAACAGTGTACCAGGGTTCCCTTTTCTCTCAAAATTGTAAATTTTCTTCCTAGTGGTAATTGAGATGATAGTTCAATAATAACATAAGATCAGGTGAAGTCTAAAGAAATTTTAGAACACCTGGATAAAGTAAGAAAACATCTGTTCTCTGGCATCTGAATGTTGGAGAGACACCAAGACATGTGGGCCAAGTTGTGGAGAGAAGGGAAACACAGACGCAAGCTTGACATTTGCTGCAGCTTTTCTCCTTGGGGCATTTGCTGATTCAAACCTTACAGCCTAGGAGCTGAAAAGCCAAAGAGTTCAAAAGGCTCTAACCACAGAAGCCAAACAGCAAGAGCCGTTTTACATTGATAAAAAGCATTTTAACTATGCCGAAGCAGAAAATGAAAAGAAAGAACTTTGCATTGCATTTAATAAAAGTTTAGGGAGATCTTTGTGGTATTTTAGTGAACTTATTGGCGGAAATTTAGCCATGTACATTGTGTTGGAGAGGCACCAAGAGTTCAAGAATTCTCACATTTTGAGGACACAATTACCTTACATGTTGGCCTGGTGGCAGCCATTTACATAACAATGATTTGGAGGATGTGGTGTTAGTCAGCTCTTGCTGTGATAATGCTTTGGAAGAAATCGCCCCAAAACTCAGTTACATAAACAAGAATTTATTTTCCTTGGACCTATGTGCTAGCTGCAGTGGCTCTCTTTTAGACCTCTAGATGGCTGGTTTTGCTCCGTGTTTTGGGTCAGTTTGAGGTCTGTCACTCACATCTTCCTCTGGAGCCCGAGTGTGAGGCCGCAGCTCCCAGGCCCTGTCTTCTCACAAAGTTCACTGAAACATAAGAGGTGCATGCAAATAGCAACCATAAGCATGCTGAAGTGGCTATACTGATAACAGAAAATATAGACTTTAAAACAAACCAAAAAGTTACTAGATATGAAAAGGGACATTTTATGATAAAAAAGGGAAGATATCCAAATTTTTAACATATTTGCCCTGAATAAGATAAAACCAAACTACATGAAGAAGAAAATACCAAAACCCATGAAGAATTGAAGGAAGAAATAGATAATTGCACAATATTAGGTAGAGGCTTCAGTACTCCACGGTCAATAATGGATAGAACAATTAGGCAGAAGCTCAACAACGATATAGAAGACTTGGACAAGACTATGAATTAACAAGACCTACTAAATGTCTAGAGAACACTCAACCGAACAGTAAAATGCTCATCCTGCTCGACTACATGTGAAACGTTTCCCAGCATAGACGACATGCTAGGCTGTAAGACAAGAGATTAAAAGCCACATACATTGCTGGTGGGAATGTAAAATGGCGCGGCCATTTTACAAAACAGCTTGAGAGTTCCTGCAAGTGTTAAACACCGAGTTACCCTACGACCCAGCAGTTCCATTACTAAATATATACCTAAGAGAAATAAATCTTATGTCTGCACAAAAGCTTGTACGTGAATGTTCAGAGAAGCATATTTCTAAAACCAAAAGGTGGAAATAATTCAAATGTCAATCTGATAAATGAAGAAACAAAATGTGGAAGAGCCGTACAATAGAATAGCATTGAGCTATAAAAAGGAATGAAATATTGATCCATGTTACAACATGAATGAACCATGAAAGCATTATGTAAAGTTAAAGCAGCCAATCACAAAAGATCACATATTGTATGGTGCCATTTCTATGAAATGCCCAGAATAGCCAATCTGTAGTGACAGGAAGTCGATTAGTGGTTGCCTAGGGCTGAGAGGGTTGAGGAGAATGAAAAAAAACTTGTTAATGTGTAATGGGTTTTCTGTGGGGGGACAAAAATCTACAATTGGATTGTCGTGATGGTTCCACAAGTCTTTTAGTGGTTACACTAAGAACCACTGAATTGTATACATAAAAGAGTTGAAATTATGGTATGTAAATTACATCCCCATAAAGCTGTTAAAATTATGATAATTTTATAGTTATAAATTTGAAAATTCATCCAAAATTACACAATCTTAACAAATGCAACCTAACAAGACTAACCCAACAAAGAAAAAATATCTAAAACACCTGTCTCTACTCAAAAAGTTGTTTGTATAGTTAAGTACCTTTACAGAAAATGATTTCCAGGGATAAATGGGTTTCCAAGTAACTTCTTCCAAATATTTAGGGAAGAAGTATTGGTAATCTTACATAAAAATCTTCCAGGAAACAGAAAACTATATATTGCTCAAAGTATTTATAAGGCCAACATGAGCTTCAGATCAAAAGTAAAAAGAAGGGCTTCCCTGATGGTGCAGTGGTTAAGAATCCGCCTCCCAATGCAGGGGACACGGGTTCGAGCCCTTGTGGGGGAAGATCCCACATGCCGTGGAGCAACTACGCCCACGTGCCACAACTGCTGAGCCAGCGCTCTGGAGCCTGCGAGCCACAACTGCTGAGCCCGTGTGCCGCAACTACTGAAGCCTGCAGGCCTAGAACCCGTGCTCCACAACAAGACAGGCCACCGCAAGGAGAAGCCTACTCACCACGACAAAGTATAGCCCCCCGCTCACCGCAACTACAGAAAGCTCGCGTGCAACAATGAAGACCCAATGCAGCCAAAAATAAATAAATAAAAAATAAAGTATAGAATCTTAAAAACAAAACAAAATCTATAAAGCATATGACAAGAATAGAATCACAGGCCAGTTTCTCTTTTGAAAATGCATGCAAAATGTGTAAACAGAAGCACAAACTGTACCCATGGTATGTAAAACAATCATATATCAGAATCAAAGTAGCTTTATTTTGGTAATGCCAGGTTGCTTTAATGTTCAAACATGAAATTCATCCCAGGAATGAATTAGAGTGGGAAAAGAAGTCATTTAAAACAGAAGCCTTGGGAATCCCCTGGTTTTCCAGTGGTTAGAACTTGGCGCTTTCACTGCTGGGGCCCTGAGGTCCAATCCCAGGTCAGGGAAATAAGATCCTCCAAGACATGAGGCCGGGCCCCGAAAAAAAAATAATGAAGTCTTAACCAGGAGAAGCACAAGATCGAATAAACATAACAGATAACACCTTATGAAAAGTAGGTGAAGATTATGGAATATTCTAAAATTTAAAACAAAAAGAAACTTTTAAAGATTCCAAAGAATGTGACTAATATTGTACATAGGCAAAAAATAAAATGAAATAAAATATACAAATGATGGGAGCCCCAAAATCCAGATGCCCAAGTCCTGTCTCTGAAGATTCTCATTCAATGGGTTCTGGATTTCCTCTATGTTTCAAAACCTACAGGTGATTCTGATACGACTCACAGACACAATGTAAAGCTTCTGCTTTGCAGGAGAGAATACCAGATTATTCTGTTATTTTATAGTTATACTAACAGGTTGTACTATGGACGGATAAGTCTGATGTCAAAATGCACTCCCCACTAGGGATAAAAAAGGAACTAGTAGTCTCTACTGCTACTTGGTGGCAGCATGCATGTATTGCAAGAGCAATTATTGTAGGAATCCAAATTAGGGGAACATTTTAGAATTGGAAAACTACATACAGATCATCTAGTCAAGCTTCCAGCTGTTATAGTTGTAAAAACGAAGGCCCATATAAGTGAAATGATTTATCTCCAAAGAGTGTTAGTGAAAGAGTATGAAATAAAAAATATCTCTGAACTTTTAATTTAGTGCTGTTTTTATTAATCTCAAGTACTAACTTAAACTTCAGTGTGAGAGATTTGGGATTGAATTCTTGCTCAGATTTACTGATTGTGTGCCTTTTAGTAAGTTACTAAAACACGATTTATTTTTTAACAGGTTTATTTATTTATTTATTTTTGGCTGCATAGGCTCGTCATTGCTGTGCGCGGGCTTTCTCTAGTTGCAGTGAGCGGGGGCTACTCTTTGTTGCAGTGCGCAGGCTTCTCATTGGGGTGGCTTCTCGTTGTTGCTGAGCATGGAGTGTAGGTGTGTGGGCTTCAGTAGTTTTGGTTCATGGGCTCTAGAGCGCAGGCTCGGTAGTTGTGGCGCACGGTCTTAGTTGCTCCGTGGCATGTGCAGTCTCATTTGCAGGTTCTGGGGAGGATTAAATGAGCTCATATGATATCCAATTGACTGAGGCAGAGTAGGCTTGGGATGAATCTTTGCTTGGTTTTCATTAGCTGCGGAGAAGACGATGATGGCTTGGTGCCTCGCCAAATTTCACATGGGTGTGCCTCCCTTGGGGATCTTGTTAAATGCAGGCTGGTATTCAGTAGTTCTCGGTGGGGCCTGGATTCTGTCCTTCTAAGAAGCTCCTAGGTGACAGTGATGCTGAGGGCAAGGGTCCAGCTCCCGCATTTCTCCCTTTCCGGAAGAGCAGGACATCTGCTCCCCGGGAGGAGAAAACATCCACAAAGTGACTACTAGGCACCAGCTTCCCTTACAGGCAAGGGACCTTTACCACTGCTCCCAATCATTGTGTCTGAGGCGCAGCAAGCCAAAACACTGCGATGCTGAGGTTTGCAGCAAAGAGGAGGTTTATTCACAGGGCAGCCATGCGAGGAAGTGACGTGAAAATAGGTCTCCAATCCTCCTTCCCGAAAGCAAGGGGCTTGGGGTATCTGTGGGATAAAGAATAAAGCAGCAGGGCAGTATGGGTCATGGGGAGCTTGAGGCTAGGTGATTGTAAAAAGATGTGCTCCTCATTGTTCTGAGCTGGTGTAATAGGCTACAGGGCTCAGCACATTCTCAGGCTGGAGTTTTGGGCCCTCTGATGGCAGAAGGTCAAAAGGCACTTGCCCAGGTGGAAGATCGGTGGTCCTCTCCACTCTAAACCAGCTCCGCCTAACTAGGCACAGCCGATTCCAAGTTCCTGGACAATACCGGGGCAAACATCTTTTTGCTTATGCTACATGCTACTTGGAGGACGTGCAAGTGTTCAAGGTACCTTGATGAGTGAAGACAGGATTTCACTAATCATGACACATGGTTTCACTTCCAGGTGAGCAGAAGAGACCTGTAGGCTGAGTCTGGCTCCTGGCACCTGGCATTGGAGGCAGATGGTTTAAAAACGGGCTCCCCCACCCTCTGTGTGATCTTAGGTAGATAGACTATTGATCCTTTTCTCCAATTAAAATGTGTGACTGGAAACACACTTAGTGGCATGTCTGACACACAGCAGTTATGCTACCGTAGGTCCTTCTTGGAAACTGAAGCCGTGGTTTTGAGGGATCATCAAAACCAGTACAATGCTTGCCATGTTTCTCCTTGTTCATCCTGGTGACAAACCTGGTAGAGAGAGCTCCATCCTCTCCCACAGGACCACACCCCTAGTACTTAGAGTGAAGTGGTTATGTCTCACTTAAGGCACCTTTTCCTTTTCCTTCCTTCTTTTTTCTTCACTAATCTTCATCCAACTGGCCTTTCTAAATTTTACACAAAACAAAACCATTTCTCAATGGATTCAGATACTACCCCGAGTGAATATTCCAACCAAGTTCTTGATCTTCCGGGTCTCATCATCAGAAATTTCTGAGCCTAAATCTTCTCTAGTTTCTAGGATCACTCATTTTCTCATTTCTCCCTTCTCCTTTGAGTTCAGAGTCTTGCCAATTTAGTCCCTTCCCTAACCACAACTTATAATAAGGTGACACAGCAAAGTGATGAAAGTCTAGACTGTCTGGTTTTACTCCTGGGTTTTTGCCACCTACTTACTGTGTGGCATTAGGCAAGCTATTCAACGTCTCTGGGCCTCAGTTTCCCCCGAAAAGTGAATATTATGAATATTACCTGCCGGGTTTCCATAGTGGTGCAGTGGTTGGGAGTCTGCCTGCTGATGCAGGGGGCACGGGTTTGTGCCCCGGTCCGGGAGGATCCCACATGCCGTGGAGCGGCTGGGCCAGTGAGCCATGGCCGCTGAGCCCGCGTGTCCAGAGCCTGTGATCTGCAGTGGGAGAGGCCACAACAGTGAGAGGCCTGCGTACCACAAAAAAAAAGAACATTACCTGCCTATAGGGTTGCCATTATGAGGAATATGTGGGTAAATATTTGGTAAGAACTTAGAATAGTACTTCTTATAGTCTAAGCACTACAGTTGTGCTTTTTAATAATAATAAATGAAATTCCAAATGTATACCTTACTCAAGTTTCTGTCATAACTTTGAAGTGTTGGTCTATGTGTTGGGTCTTGTCGGCCTGTAAAGGAGGAGAGGTGTCTGTAGCTTTGGTGTCAGACGTGCTGCCTGCCGAAGCACTGATGCTCGTCAACGCCGTGACTGCCAAAGCCGTGAACGGGTGCTGGAGAAAGCAGGAGCAGAATGGAAGATGACGGCGTGGGAAGGAGGTGTGGTGTCCATAGGTTCTGGGTCTGAGCTGTTGCCTGCTGAAGCACCAATGCCCGCCAAAGCCGTAAATGGGGTGCTGGAGAAAACAGGAGCAGAACGGAAGATGACGGCGTGGGAAGGAGGCGTGGTGTCCATAGGTTCGGGGTCAGATGTGCTGCCTGCTGAAGCACCGATGCCCGGCAAAGGCATAAATGGGGTGCTAGGGAAAACAGGAGCAGAATGGTAGATGATGGCATGGGAAGGAGGTGTGGTGTCCATGGGTTCCATATCAGAGCTGCTGCGTGCCTGATCTGAGAGCAGAGAGTGACAGTGGGAGAGCATCTCACTCCTTTTATATCTGATGGCTCCGCCTGCCTCTGTGACAAGTCCATTGTACCTGTCACAGAGAAAGGGCGGGCGGGGCAGGGGGTGAGTCAGGGGGCACATGCGAGCCCAGCTGGTGGAGAAACCCCAGCCCAAAGGCAAAAGGCGGGGCCCCTTCTGGACTTTCTAGTGGCTGGGTCTTCTAACTGTGGGTGGCAGGTGTTTGGCACGGGATGGGCCACCATGCAGAGACTGTTGGGGTCTGTGGAAGCCTTCTCCTTCAGAGCTCACCCGGCCTGGGCACCGGCTCTGCAGTCCCCTCAGCCGCACGTATGTATCGGCCAGCCCTTCCCCACTACGGGGCCCAGAGGCCAGAGGCTGCTCAGAGCTGAGGGCAGGAGGCACCCAGAGTTTGACAGGGTGTGGGCCACCTCCTCCGGGGACCTCCCCAGCTTCTCT
The DNA here is from genome assembly GCF_025265405.1 of Mesoplodon densirostris. Lineage (NCBI taxonomy): Eukaryota > Metazoa > Chordata > Mammalia > Artiodactyla > Ziphiidae > Mesoplodon > Mesoplodon densirostris. Next base: position 133,824,397 of record NC_082662.1, on the reverse strand, counting down.
ACGAGGCCTGGAGACAGGATTGCCTTCTCCAGGGCTGCTCAGCTGCCAGCATCACCATGAGCCAGGTGGCGAAGGTTTCTGAGCAGGAGATGCAGAGCCCTGATCCGACTGCATGCTGCACCCCACGATGTCCCTTCCTGGCAGGTAGGTTCTTTCTTCACTTCTTTTTTGAAATTTGGTCAGACAACATTTAAACCTTGCACCGTTCTTCAGGGTATACAGATGGTAGTGGCTTAGCCGGGATTCGAAGCAAGCCTGTGTGATTCCAGAGCTCGTGTTCTGGACTGTGGTGCCACCTTATCATATATGCTTCATGTGTTACTTGTTTTGCATTTTTTCTTGTAGTCCTTATGGTACTTAGCCCTAAGTGCCATACCTGGAACGAACAGCTACACTGCCCTGTAGGAGGTCTTCTTTTGTTCAACACATGAATTGGTCATCCACCACACTGTGTTCTAATCTCAGAAGATACAGGTCAAAGACCACCAGTTGTCAGCTGGTGCTACCATTGGTGCTGCCAATCCACGTTTCTAACTGAGGCTTGAAGGCCGGATTTTCCCTTTGTCTAGTTTGAAGGATCCAGATATGTAAAGATTGTAGTCTAGATAAATCATGGGCTATCCTGAAAGAAATTCACCAGTGAATTGTTCCGTATGGATTAGAAGCCAGTTTCTCTGGCCTTCCTGGAGTATATCCAGCAAGGCGTCTCATTCGTGTCTAGAAAGCAAATATATCTTTTATTGCAAGTTCAACGTGGGGCGATGTATTGGTTTAAAGTACGATCAGCACAATTTGGTCATAGTGAGTATGCCAGCTGGGTCCACTCTTTATTACACATATGTAACTCGAGAGATTCTTATGCCCAAGAGAGGAGACATATTCTTGGGTGTCTAGGACAAGGGAAACATGTGTTGTTATTCAGGAGCTGGAAGCTGATGGTCTACACATCACTTGACCTTGTTTAAAACTTGTGTCTTTGGCTTGCTTCATTGGAGTGTTTTCTGTCTCCTGGGGCTGACATTGTGTGTTATGTATCACACAGGTGACATGTAGAAGTTTCAGAACCCAGAATCGTATAGATCAGTCACAATGTATTTCTATATTTTTGTTCAAAGTCTATGGAAAATAACACTGGGCATAATCCATATATTCCAAAATTAGTTGGACCCTCTGCTCATGAGATTCTTGTTATGGTATGTCACAGCAAATTTGGACTTCCATCCCCAATAAACTTTGGGGTTGGAGGACACAAAAAGCTTTTGCTCACACCTAAATTATGTCTGAAAGAAAAGGGTAAATATTATAAGCCCTTTCTAACCTCACCAAGAGCAGAAATGACTTACAGCTGTGGCATTGAACCCTAATTCCTCGATATCATTTGAGAAGAGTTCAGTAAGAAACAATGTCTTGATTTTTGTTTGTTTGGTTTCTACCCTGTTTTCTCATCTTGCTTACCAACAATCCATTGTAATTCATGAGTTAGTATGGCAGCAGGCTGAGTGTTCCCTGGAGCTCATTAAATGACTTCTTTTTCCGAAAATGACTTTTGTCTCCTTGTTTTCAGCCCCTCTTCTTTCCTCTGCCCTTTACTATAACCAGAGCTCAGCAAAAGCTGACTGGTTTTGTGCAGACCTTACTTAGGGTTAGTCTCTTCTTCATTATTTTATTCCTGGCTCCTCCATTTCATTGTTTGCCTTCTCGAAATGTGTTGAAATCTTTCTGTGGTGGATGACTTCCAAAATGTTTTGGCTTTGATTGGTTGATTAATTTTGGTATTTCTACAGTATTGTTTAAATATGGTTTCAGGAGCAACAGAAAGTGAATATTTTTCCTTGTCTTCCATCTTGAGCTGAAAATCCCTGTGGAGTTTAGCATCCAATGTTCCCATGGGAAAAAACCCAACCTTGGCATTACTAGATGTGACACTCAAGATTTCAGCTTTTCTTGGGCAATCACTGAGGATTGGAATATGTGGTCATTTCTAAAGGGAAAATAATAACTATCTCATGGAGTAGATTTGAGGATTAAATTAGAGAATGAACATGAAAATGCTTTGTAAGGCTTAAAAATCTATAAAAATGTTTTTGTTCTTATTTGATTTGTGGCTATTTCAACTTTCCTCGACAGTTGTTTATGACCTTGCATATGTGATAAAATGCCCCCTGGTTTATTGTTTTGAAAGCCAGAATATATTTTTCAATAGCTCGATGGAAATGGCATCATTTGTGAAGGTTAAGGGTGAAGGGATAAATGTTTCTTGACACCTATCCCTTTACAATGTTTTCAGGAACTAATTGACACATGTATTCCTCTTCCAAATTTTGTTGAGCACCTCCTACGAGCCACATGCTTTACATCAGGTGTTGGAAAGCATTTTCTGGATTTTAAATATCTTAGGCTTTGTGGGCCGTATACAGCTTCTGTAGCTTCTCCTCTTTCTTCTTCAAGAAGCTTTCTAAACGTGAGAACCATTATTAGCTCACAGTCCCACAGATCCAGGCTGAGAGCCTGATTTGATTTGTGGCCAGTATTTGCCGATTCCTGCTCTGCATCCTCACTGAGGAGGGGCACCATGTTTGAGTAATCACTTCTTTGAATCAACTCTTGGTCTTCTGGGGCTTGTCCTTACTCTCCTACACTGTCTAATCAACATGGCATCCAGAGAGATCCTGTTAAAACATAAGTCAGATCATGTCACTGAAATCTCTTCAATGGCTTCTTCACAGAAGAAGCAAAGTCTTCAAAGTGCCTCCAGAGCCCTAGAAATGTGGACCTCTGTTTCGTATCTGACTGTTTCCTTCTCCTCTCCACTTTGCTTGCTCTGTTTTCCACACACTGACATCCTTTCTGCTCCTTGGGTACTCCAGCCTACTCTTGCCTCATTGACTTTCCATCTGACTGTTCCCTCTACCTGTACTATTCACTTCCCAGATATGCTCCTTGCTCCCTCTTAAATTTTATCTTCCCCAGAAAGTCCTCAGGGATCACTTAGTTTCAGCTAGCAGCCTCCTCCTAGCAGCTAACAATCTCCATCTCCCTTCCCTGCTTGCTGTTTTTCTCCAGCACTTCCCTGATATATTCCCGCACTGTCGCGGCTCAGCTTCACCAAGTGATCATTGCCGCAGCGTGGCCTCGGGGACACTGATTGCGGACACGATGCTCACACCTGCCTGGGGGCCCCGGCTCACCTCCCAGCCCCTCAGGTGCAGCATGCACAGGACCCGAATTGCAGGCAGAAGACACAGGGCCACTGGCCCCAGCTAGGCAGGCCCCTTGATGCTGTGCTCACGTTGGCTCAGACCTCTTCACTCTCCGTGCTGTGGTTCAAACCTGTGGGCAGCACAGTGTGGGCGGGTATTGAAGCCCTCCGCCCGCTCCTCTGTGTGTCAGCACGCAGCCCCGCCTCCCATGGGGACCCAGCCTGAGGAGCAGGGGCGGGAGATTCGAGACTAGTGTTGCACGAAGGATAGGAGGTGTGGAGAGTTTGCGGTTTACAAGAAGTGTTTGCTTACTGATCCAAAAAATGTGAGACATGGATGTATCAACGCATTTAAAAAGTCATTAAAGTGCCGCTAAGTGTCTGTGCTCGCCCCGCCTAAGAGAGAGCGTGTACTCGTGAGGGACACATGAAAGGCTGAGTGAACGTCTGCCTGTGGTCCATTAGCTGGTGCACGAGTGTGTGAATTTTTGCAGAGAGTTCTTAATTTCTGTTGTCTCTGCTGACTTGACACGGTGGTTGGCAAACGGTGACGTGTTCAGTGTATTCAGGACATGATCATGGTTAGTAAAAATCACTTTGTTTTGCACTGACACCTCCACAGAGAATTGACTACTGAATGTCCACTTTACAGAAGAGAAACTGAGGCGTAGGAAGTGAAGTGACTGAGTAAGACGAAGGACTCAGACAATTGGTGTTAGTAAATTAACCCTGCAGGGGGCCGTTAGACTGTGGTGGCTCTAGTGATGTGGCCGCCTATGTACAGCAAGGAAAATCTAAGCCTGTCAATGGCTCAGTGTGATGGACACCGCTGAGGACAACCAGTCACAAACCACCAACTAGGCTTTAAAGCTATAGCAAATCATTCATTTCCTTGCTTTGCTTCTGCCCTTTTAAAATAAACATCTCTGCAGCTCCTGTGGCTGGAGTGCTCCTAACTGCTTCCACTTTGGTGGTGCCTGAATTGAATCGAATTTTGCTCCCATAAAGTCTTAAAATTTTAAATATGCCTCAGTTTGTCTTTTAAGGTTGGCCGTAGAAGTTGGATTTGTGTCCAGTTTCTAGAACAGTGGTCGTCCTCTGGTCAGGCCTTAGGCGTTCTGTGTACAACGTTCCTCTTGTACCACCACCTTCTGGATGCCTCCACCCTCTACCAGCTCCCGTGCATCAGATCCCCTAGATGCTCACATTATAACGTCACAGACACTCCTCTGTCTTCCAGCCAGCGTGTGAACTGAAACATTTCCATTCCTGTTGAAGAGTCTGGTGTGACCACTTTCCCAAACACAGCCACTCCCCAGCTGACCCTGGGTAACCACTCTTCTGAACTTGGTCTCCATCACTGACATGGACGTCTTTCTATTTATGCTACATTTTTAAGTACTCATAAACCGCATATAGTATTCTCTATTTTGTCTTCTTACTTGCTTTATTTAGTGTTATCTTTGCTAGGTTCATCCATGCTGACAGGTAAAGTTCTGTCTAGTTCATGTACTTTCCTCGCTATGTAGGATTCCCAAGTACGGAAATACAATAATTTATATGTGCTTTTTCCTGTTGATGGATATTTAAATTGTTTCCAATTTTCAGTATGATTTCTTTTAAGAACCTTCTTGAAGGGCCCCGGAGGAAGATCCGGAAGAGTAAGACGCGGAGATCACCTTCCTCCCCACAGATACATCAGAAATTCATCTACACGTGGAACAACTCCTACAGAACACCTACTGAATGCTGACAGAAGACCTCAGACCCCCTAAAAGGCAAGAAACTCCCCACATACCTGGGTAGCGCAAAAGAAAAAAAAGAATAAACAGAGACAATAGGATAGGGACGGGACCTGCACCAGTGGGAGGGAGCCATGAAGGAGGGAAGGTTTCTACACACTACAAGCCCCTTCGTGGGAGGAGACTGCAGGTGGCGGAGGGGGAATGCTTTGCAGTAGCGGAGGAGAGCACAGCAACAGGGTTGTGGAGGGCAAAGCGGAGAGATTCCGGCACAGAGGATCGGTGCCCTCAGGCACACACCAGCCCGAGAGGCTTGTGTGCTCGGCTGCTGTTGCGGGCAGGGCTGGGAGCTGAGGCTTGGGTATTGGCTTTCAGTCAGAGAGCAGGGAGAGGACTGGGGCTGGGGGCAGGAAGAGAGCCTGAAGGGGTTAGTGCACCACGGCTAGCCCGGAGGGAGTCCGGGGAAAGGGTCTGGAGTTGCTGAAGAGGCAAGAGTCTTTTTTCACTTTCACTTTCGTTTCCTGGTGTGCGAGGAGAGGGCATTAAAAGGGCTGCTTAGGGAAGCGCTGGAGACAGGCGCGAGCCGCGGGTAAGGCATGGACCTCGGAGACGGGCGTGGGCCGCCGCCGCCGCCGCCCACCGCCCGCCTCCGCCCACCGCCCGCCGCCGCCTGCCGCCGCCGCAGCCGCGGGGCCTGTGTGCGAGCGCGGGTCACTGTCTGCCCCGCCTTCCGGGGGACCTGTGCACCCCGCCACTGCCGGGGTCCCGAGACCCGGGGACGGCTCTCCCGGGAAAGCGCACGGAGCGCCACGGGCTGCTGCAACGTCACGCCGGCCTCTGCCGCAGCAGGCCCACCCCAAACTGCACGCCCCTCCCTCCCCTCTGCATGAGTGAGCCAGAGCCCCCGAATCAGCGGCTCCTTTAAACCCGTCCTGTCTGAGCGAAGAACAGACGCCCTCCGGTGACCTACGCACAGAGGCGGGGCCAGGTCCAGGGCTGAGACCCGGGAGCTGTGAGAGCAGAGTCAGGGAAATCTCTCTGTGCAGCCTCGGAGGCAGCGGATTAAAGCTCCACGGTCCATTTGATGTGCCCTGCGTCTGTGGAGTGCATAAGTGGACAGCGAATCATCCCAAATTGAGGAAGTGGACTTTGAGGACAAGATTTAAGACTTTCCCCCCTTTTCCTCTTTTTACAACGAATTATTCCAAAGTAAGGAGGTGGACTTAGAGAGCAAGATTTCAGACTTCTTGCCCTTTTCCTCTTTTTACAACGAATTATCCCAAATTGAGGGGGTGGGCTTGGAGAGCAAGATTTTTGATTTTTCCCCCTGCTCTCTTTTTGTGAATGTGTATGTGTAATCTTCTGTGTAAGATTCTCTCTGTATAGCTTTGCTTCCACCATATGTCCCAGGGTTCTATCGGTCCGTTTGTTTTTTCTTTTTTTTCTTTTCAATAATTACTTTCTAATTTTAATAACGCTACTATATTTCATACTTTATTCTATTTTACTTTACCTGCTCTTTCTTTTTTTCCTACCTTCCCTTCCTCCCTCCCTCCCTCCGCTCTTCCTTTCCTTCTTTCTTTTTCTTTCCTCCCTCCCTCCCACCCTTCTTTTTTCCACTTTCTTTTTCTTTCCTTCCTCCCTCCCTCCCTCCTGTCTTTCTTTCTTTCTTTCCTTCCTCCCTCCCTCCCTCCCTTCTTCCATTCACTATTCCTTTTGCTTTCATTGCTCCCTCCCTCCCTCCTTTCCTTCTTTCTTTCCATCCTTCCTCACTCCCTCCCTCCTTTCTTTCTTCCTTCCTTCCTTCCTTCCTTTCTTCCCTTCTTCCTTTCTTTCCCTCTCTCTTTCTTTCTTCTACTAATTCTTTCTTTCTGCTTTTTCTCCCTGTTATTCTGAGCTGGGTGGATGAAAGGCCCTTGGTGCTGCAGCCAGGAGCCAGTGCTGTGCCTCTGAATTGGGAGAGCCAACTTCAGGACACGGGTCCACAAGAGACCTCCCAGCTCCACATAATATCAAAGAGCGAAAATCTCCCAGAGATCTCCATCCCAACACCAGCACCCAGCTTCAGTCAACGACCAGCAAGCTACAGTGCTGGTCACCCTATGCCAAGCAACTAGCAAGGCAGGAACACAACCCCACCCATTAGCAGAGAAGCTACCTAAAAACATAATAAGGCCATAGGCACCCCAAAACACACCACCAAACGTGGACCTGTCTACCAGAAAGACAAGATCGAGCCTCAACCACCAGAACACAGGCATTAGTCCCCCCCCCCACCAGGAAGCCTATACAACCTACTGAAACAACCTTAGCCACTGGGGTCAGACACGAAAAACAACGGGAACTACGAATCTGCAGCCTGCAAAAAGGAGACCCCAAACACAGTAACATAAGCAAAATGAGAAGACAGAAAAACACACAGCAGGTGAAGGAGCAAGATAAAAACCTACCAGACCTAACAAATGAAGAGGTAATAGGCAGTCTACCTGAAAAAGAATTCAGAATAATGATGGTAAAGATGATCCAAAATCTTGGAAATAGAATAGACAAAATGCAAGAAACAGTTAACAAGGACCTAGAAGAACTAAAGATGAATCAAGCATCGATTAAAAACACAATACATGAAATAAAAAATACTCTAGATGGGATCAATAGCAGAATAACTGAGGCAGAAGAACGGATAAGTGAGGTGGAAGATAAAATAGTGGAAATAACTGATGCACAGCAAAATAAAGAAAAAAGAATGAAAAGAACAGAGGACAGTCTCAGAGACCTCTGGGACAACATTAAACGCACCAACATTCGAATTATAGGGGTTCCAGAAGAAGAAGAGAAAAAGAAAGGGACTGAGAAAATATTTGAAGAGATTATAGTTGAAAACTTCCCCAATATGGGAAAGGAAATAGTTAATCAAGTCCAGGAGGCACAGAGAGTCCCATACAGAATAAATCCAAGGAGAAATACACCAAGACACATATTAATCAAACTGTCAAAAATTAAACACAAAGAAATCATATTAAAAGCAGCAAGGGAAAAACAACAAATAACACACAAGGGAATCCCCATCAGGTTAACAGCTGATCTCTCAGCAGAAACTCTACAAGCCAGAAGGGAGTGGCAGGACATAATTAAAGTGATGAAGGAGAGAAACCTGCAGCCAAGATTACTCTACCCAGCAAGGATCTCATTCAGATTTGATGGAGAAATTAAAACCTTTACAGACAAGCAAAAGCTGAGAGAGTTCAGCACCACCAAACCAGCTTTACAACAAATGCTAAAGGAACTTCTCTAGGCAAGAAACACAACAGAAGGAATATACCTACAATAACGAACCCAAAGCAATTAAGGAAATGGGAATAGGAACATACATATCAATAATTACCTTAAATGTAAATGGACTAAATGCTCCCACCAAAAGACACAGAGTGGCTGAATGGATACAAAAACAAGACCCATATATATGCTGTCTACAAGAGACCCACTTCAGACCTAAAGACACATACAGATTGAAAGTAAGGGGATGGAAAAAGATATTCCATGCAAATGGTAATCAAAAGAAAGCTGGAGTAGCAATTCTTATATCAGACAAAATAGACTTTAAAATAAAGACTATTAGAAGAGACAAAGAAGGACACTACATAATGATCAAGGGATCAATCCAAGAATAAGATATAACAATTGTAAATATTTATGCACCCAACATAGGAGCACCTCAATACATAAGGCAAATACTAACAGCCATAAAAGGGGAAATCGACAGTAACACAATCATAGTAGGGGACTTTAACACCCCACTTTCACCAATGGACAGATCGTCCAAAATGAAAATAAATAAGGAAACACAAGCTTTAAATGATACATTAAACAAGATGGACTTAGTTGATATTTATAGGACATTTCATCCAAAAACAACAGAATACATATTTTTCTCAAGTGCTCATGGAACATTCTCCAGGATAGATCATATCTTGGGTCACAAATCAAGCCTTGGTAAATTTAAGAAAATTGAAATTGTATCAAGTATCTTTTCCGACCACAGTGCTATGAGACTAGACATCAATTACAGGAAAAGATCTGTAAAAAATACAAACACATGGAGGCTAAACAATACACTACTCAATAATGAAGTGATCACTGAAGAAATCAAAGAGGAAATTAAAAAATACCTAGAAACAAATGACAATGGAGACACGACAACCCAAAACCTATGGGATGCAGCAAAAGCAGTTCTAAGGGGGAAGTTTATAGCAATACAATCCCACCTTAAGAAACAGGAAACATTTCGAGTAAACAACCTGACCCAGCACCTAAAGCAATTAGAGAAAGAAGAACAAAAAACCCCCAAAGCTAGCAGAAGGAAAGAAATCATAAAGATCAGATCAGAAATAAATGAAAATGAAATGAAGGAAACGATAGCAAAGATCAACCAAACTAAAAGCTAGTTCTTTGAGAAGATAAACAAAAGTGACAAACCATTAGCCAGACTCATCAAGAAAAGAAGGGAGAAGACTCAAATCAATAGAATTAGAAATGAAAAAGGAGAAGTAACAACTGACACTGCAGAAATACAAAAGATCATGAGAGATTACTACAAGCAACTCTATGCCAATAAAATGGACAACCTGGAAGAAATGGACAAATTCTTAGAAATGCACAACCTGCCAAGACTGACTCAGGATGAAATAGAAAATATGACTAGACCAATCACAAGCACTGAAATTGAAACTGTGATTAAAAATCTTCCATCAAACAAAAGCCCAGGACCAGATGGCTTCACAGGCGAATTCTATCAAACATTTAGAGAAGAGCTAACACCCATCCTTCTCAAACTCTTCCAAAATATAGCAGAGGGAGGAACACTCCCAAACTCATTCTACGAGGCCACCATCACCTTGATACCAAAACCAGGCAAGGATGTCACAAAGAAAGAAAACTACAGGCCAATATCACTGATGAACATAGATGCAAAAATCCTCAACAAAATACCAGCAAACAGAATCCAACAGCACATTAAAAGGATCATACACCATGATCAAGTGGGGTTTATTCCAGGAATGCAAGGATTCTTCAATATACGCAAATCAATCAATGTGATACACCATATTAACAAGTTGAAGGAGAAAAACCATATGATCATCTCAATAGATGCAGAGAAAGCTTTCGACAAAATTCAACACCCATTTATGATAAAAACCCTGCAGAAAGTAGGCATAGAGGGATCTTTCCTCAACATAATAAAGGCCATATATGACAAACCCACAGCCAACATTGTCCTCAATGGTGAGAAACTGAAACCATTTCCACTAAGATCAGGAACAAGACAAGGCTGCCCACTCTCACCACTCTTATTCAACCTAGTTTTGGAAGTTTTAGCCACAGCAATCAGAGAAGAAAAGGAAATAAAAGGAATCCAAATCGGAAAAGAAGAAGTAAAGCTGTCATTGTTTGCAGATGACATGATACTATACATAGAGAATCCTAAAGATGCTACCGAAAAACTACTAGAGCTAATCAATGAATTTGGTAAAGTAGCAGGTTACAAAATTAATTCACAGAAATCTCTGGCATTCCTGTACACTAATGATGAAAAATCTGAAAATGAAATCAAGAAAACACTCCCATTTACCATTGCAACAAAAAGAATAAAATATCTAGGAATAAACCTACCTAAGGAGACAAAAGACCTGTATGCAGAAAATTATAAGACACTGATGAAAGAAATTTAAGATGATACAAACAGATGGAGAGATATACCATGCTCCTGGATTGGAAGAATCAATATTGTGAAAATGACTCTACTACCCAAAGCAATCTACAGATTCAATGCAATCCCTATCAAACTACCACTGGCATTTTTCACAGAACTAGAACAAAAAATTTCAAAATTTGTTTGGAAAAACAAAAGACCCCGAATAGCCAAAGCAATCTTGAGAACGAAAAAAGGAGCTGGAGGAATCAGGCTCCCTGACTTCAGACTATACTACAAAGCTACAGTAATTAAGACAGTGTGGTACTGGCATAAAAACAGAAAGATAGATCAGTGGATCAGAATAGAAAGCCCAGAGATAAACCCACGCACATATGGCCAACTTATCTTTGATAAAGGAGGCAGGAATGTACAGTGGAGAAAGGACAGCCTCTTCAATAAGTGGTGCTGGGAAAACTGGACAGGGACATGTAAAAGTATGAGATTAGATCATTCCCTAACACCATACACAAAAATAAGCTCAAAATGGATTAAAGACTTAAATGTAAGGCCAGACACTATCAAACTCTTAGAGGAAAACATAGGTAGAACACTCTATGACATAAATCACAGCAAGATCCTTTTGGACCCACCTCCTAGAGAAATGGAAATAAAAACAAAGATAAACACATGGGACCTAATGAAACTTCAAAGCTTTTGCACAGCAAAGGAAACCATAAACAAGACCAAAAGACAACCCTCAGAATGGGAGAAAATATTTGCAAATGAAGCAACTGACAAAGGATTAATCTCCAAAATTTATAAACAGCTCATGCAGCTCAATAGCAAAAAAACAAACAACCCAATCCAAAAATGGGCAGAAGACTTAAATAGGCATTTCTCCAAAGAAGATATACAGACTGCCAACAAACACATGAAAGAATGCTCAACATCATTAATCATTAGAGAAATGCAAATCAAAACTACAATGAGATATCATCTCACACCAGTCAGAATGGCCATCATCAAGAAATCTAGAAACAATAAATGCTGGAGAGGGTGTGGAGAAAAGGGAACACTCTTGCACTGCTGGTGGGAATGTGAATTGGTACAGCCACTATGGAGAACAGTATGGAGGTTCCTTAAAAAACTAAAAATAGTACTACCATATGATCCAGCAATCCCACTACTAGGCATATACCCTGAGAAAACCATAATTCAAAAAGAGACGTACCAAAATGTTCATTGCAGCTCTATTCACAATAGCCCGGAGCTGGAAACAACCTAAGTGTCCATCATCAGATGAATGGATAAAGAAGATGTGGCACATATATACAGTGGAATATTACTCAGCCATAAAAAGAAACGAAACTGAGCTATTTGTAATGAGGTGGATAGACCTAGAGTCTGTCATACAGAGTGAAGTAAGTCAGAAAGAGAAAGACAAATACCGTATGCTAACACATATATATGGAATATAAGAAAAAAAATGTCATGAAGAACCTAGGGGTAAAACGGGAATAAAGACACAGACCTACTTGAGAATGGACTTGAGGATATGGGGAGGGGGAAGGGTAAGCTGTGACAAAGCGAAAGAGAGGCATGGACATATATACACTACCAAACGTAGGGTAGATAGATAGTGGGAAGCAGCCGCAGAGCACAGGGAGATCAGCTCGGTGCTTTGTGACTGCCTGGAGGGGAGGGATGGGGAGGGTGGGAGGGAGGGAGATGCATGAGGGAGGGGATGTGGGAACAGATGTATATGTATGACTGATTCACTTTGTTATAAAGCAGAAACTAATAAAAAAAATAGAAAAAAAATCCTTAAAAAAAAAAAAGTAAATTGTCCCAATTCCCTTATTCTGGAATACTGAAACAAAATGCTACAGCAGAGGAAGCCTCATAAACACACAGCACCTGCCAGGGTTTACCCCAGCCTTGGAAGAACTGGGAAGGATAAGACCAAGGCAGGCCTGAGGAAAGGTCTGAGGGTAGGCAGATCTCGGGTGTGGGGAGCAGGGGCAGGGCTGTCTGGACGGAGCATTGGGTTGTAAGAAGAGCAGTGACCCTGGGTCCTGCTGCCCTGAGTCCGTGTCCTGGGCCTGGTCAACTACAGGAGACCAGGTCAGCAGGGCTGTGAAAGCAAGTGTGTGAAGAAGCCAAGCAAACCCTTCACACAGCCCTCTAGAATTTCTGCTGCCCATGGAGGGTGTCTAGGGCAGCTGGAGGTGGACCCCTCTCAAATGGAAGAATGTCAGCACATCAGCCTTGGGGAAGTGCAGTGGCTGAGATGAGCTCAAGGAGCCTGAACACATGCAATGATCCCAGAGCACGTGTTCTGTGATGCATCCATCTCTGGGTCTGTCCTTTATAAGAGGAACAAACAGTGAGCACAAAACATGAGGTGAAGCCACAAGTCCTGAAAGTGCAGAGGGAGACCGTTCACTTCTCATCCACCACCTCACCCTTTCTAGAAGAACTTGGTCTCAAGTTTCAAGGGCCCATGGGAGTTTTGACGCACAGGTTCTGTCCATCATAGGTCAATATGCAAAAGAAAACAAACTCTCCTGTGCACAATACCCTAGATGTGCTAAGCAGAAAACCAACTTCCATATTAGGCAGTGACAAGCACAAGAAAGAGCAGCTCATGTGCAAAAGATCAGTTTTGATGAGCAAATCAAGAAAAGGTGATTATAGAGCACAGTCACATCTAAGGACACAATTTCTCTCTATTGTATCATTAAAATGTGAAAAAAACAAGTCAGAACTCTACATATATTTCATTCTTCTTTCTGATTTCATATCCACCTTCCTCAGTCTCCAAAGCAGGAGATATAACCCTAAAGTTCCAGGCACCCTCTGCCATTAGATCCTACCTAAGTGTTGTTCCTACCTGTATCATTTTCTTTATCATGGCCACAAATGCTATTCAAAGTCAATTCTATAGAAACACGAACATGAATTTACAAGTCTTATGGATACAGTAAAATGTGACTAATGTGACTGAGTAATTGGATATTTTATTGGTTTTCTTTTAATACACTGAGTTAATCATTGATTGAATTAAATAAATTATAACAGGAACAACTAGCTAGTGGCTACCACACTGTAATACACATCTCTCTCTCTCTCTCTCTCTCTCTCTCTCTCTCTCTCTCTCTCTCTCTCCATATATATATATATATATATATATATATATATATATATATATAAAATATATGGAGGATGTTACCACTGATCCCCTTGTTATTCCGCTCTGTATGGTCTACCCATTCAAGATGGCTGTTTGCTGATGGTTTATGAAATGAAAATCTTCTGGCCTGTGAAGGTACATAGCCCAAGGGGTAAGAGGTATGTGTCCCTCTGCTGGTTTCCCTGGTAACCGATGAGCCCATCTGCTGTCAATTCCCCCTTTAACTGGTAGCCTGCCTATTCCGACCAGAGTGAAGAATGCTGCTACTGCTGCTGCTGCGTTCTGCCTGCCATCGCCTATCTACAGTGGGATGTCTCTCCAGGACTACTTTGCTTCTGATGTGAAAGATCTCCCATCTATTAAACCATGAATGTCTCTGTCCCTGACTCCGGGCTCTTTCTTTAGCCCTGAGCCTGAGCAAGTACAGGGCTTGCAGGCGTGAGAGGTGCAGCCCAACACCTTCTGCAGGGCAGTTTGCTGGCCAGGTGTGAAGATTCATTTGTAGGTGTTTCCTAGGCTCATGCACACTTGCCAGGCACTCATGAGACCTTGGGGACACTGAAACAGTAATGTCAACACCCAGATCCTAGAGGAATTCCAGACAGGTGTTCCACTTGAGGGGAGAGGTAATGAGCATGGCCCAGTGCACCTGTGCTAGACATAATCAGTGAGCAGGTGCAGAAGAGAGGGAGGGACATTCACTCACTTCATGAGGCCATCCTTCTCACCACTGCCTCTGAAACATCCAGGGAAGGAAGGGACAAAATGCCCTTAGAAGGTAAATGGCTTGTACACTAAAAACTACAAACCACTGCTGAAAGTATTAAACAAGGAACAAATAATTGAAATGATATATCATATTCATAGACTGGAGACTTATTATTGTTGACATTTCTACACTACCCAAAGGTAAGTATAAATTCATTTTAATACCTATCAAGATCCCAATGTCATTTTCAAAGAAATTAAAAAAAAAACGATCCTAAAATACATATGGAACCACTAAGGACTCCAAACAGACAAAACAATCCTGAGAACAAAGAACATAGACTGAGGCTTCTCACTTCCTGACTTCAAAACACATTACAAAGCCACAGGAATCAAAACTGTATGGTACTGACATAGAAACAGATACATTGCCCTAAAGACCAGAATAAAGAACCCCCAAGAAAACTCATAGATACATGGCCAAATGAAATTCAGCAAGCTTCTAAGACAACAAATAGGGAAAGTATAGTTTTTTCAACAGTCAATAGGATGAAAATATAACTTACAGAAAGATTACAAACATATATCAGAAAAGGAGCTAATGTCCAAAACATCTAAGAAAAACACTACAAATCAAATGCAAACTAAGTTAAAAAATTAAAAAGGGCAAATAACTGGGTTCAGAAATGTGCAAAGATTTAAATAAGACATTTCCTGAAAAAGACATACAAATGGCTAACAAATATAGGAAAATGTTCTAAACCTCACTAATCATCAGGGCAATGCAAATCAACACCTCATACCTGTTACGCTGTGTATTATAAACAAAAAACTTAACAGTTTAAGGCCAAGATGTGGTGAATTGGAAACTTTGTACACTGCTGGTGGGAATGTAAAATGGTGCCGCTATTATGAAAAAGTGTATGTGTGTTCCTTTTAAAGTTATAAACAGAAATATCATATGATTCAGCAATCACAGTTCTGGGTATATAGCCAAAGGAAATTAAATCAGTATCACAATGAGATGAACTTAGGTTCATTGCGGCATTCTCCACAATAGCCTAGATATGCAACCAACTTCACAAAACAAGTAAGTGTCCTGTGCCTGAGCTAACCTTAGGTACTTCAAAACAACTCTGTAAGTCTCTTAGCCCCTTAGAGAGGATGAAAGCAATATTAGAGCTAACAGTAACTTGTCCCAATTCCCTTAGTCTGGAATACTGAAACAAAAGTTCTACAGCAGGGGAAGCCTCCTAAACACACAGCACCTGCCAGGGTTTGCCCCAGCCTTGGAAGAACTGGGAAGGATAAGACCAAGGCAGGCCTGAGGAAAGGTGAGAGGACTGGAGCAGGACTGGAGTGAGGGGAGCAGGGGCAGGGATGTCCGGATGGAGCAGTGGGTTTTAAGAAGAGCAGTGACCCTGGGTCCTGCTGCCCTGAGTCTCTGTCCTGGGCCTGGTGAATTCCAGGAGACCAGGTTAGCAGGGCTGTGAGAGCCAGTGTGTGAAGCGAGCCCAGCAGCTCCTTCACACAGCCCTCTAGAATACCTTCCGGGCATGAAGGGTCTTTAGGGGCAGCTGGACATGGAGCCCTCTCAAATGGAAGCATGTCAGCACATCAGCCTTGGGAGGTGCTGAGGCTGAAATGAGGAGACTGGGCACAAGCAGTGATCCCAAGGAACGTGTTCTGTGACTCATCCATCTCTGAGAGTGTGCTTTCCATGAGGAATAAACAGTGAGGACAAAAGTAAGGTGAAGCTACAATTCCTGAAAGTATAGAGGGAGAGAGTTCAAGTCTCATCCACCACCTGACACTTACTATAAGAACTTGTTCTCCGGTGGCAACTGACTATGAGAGTTTTCTTCCCACTAGGATATGGCCATCATACGTCAATGTAAAAAGGAAACCAAAATCCTGGTGCAAAATACCCTCCCGCTATCAAACAGAAATGAACCTTTCATCTTTGGCAGTGAAAAAGCAATGAAAGAGTAGTCTTGTGAGAAAGAAAATTTCTGAATGGCAAAGCAAGAAAAGATGACTATAAGCACAGTACAGTCAAAGAACATGGACACCATAACTCTATTATATCATTAAAATTTGGAAAGGACAAATCAGAATTCTACACATATTTCCTTCTTCTTCCTGATTTCATACTCACCTTCCTTAGTTTCTAAAGAAGTGGGTGGAACCCAAGTGTTCTAGGAATTGTCTCGCTTTAGATCCTACCTGAGAGTTCTTCCCTACCTGAATCGTCATCAAAATCGCTGCTATGTATGCTCTCCACGATCCATTCTGTACAAACACAACCATGAGCATAAAGTTATTATACAAGTTGACACACGCATTTCTCCTACTCGACGTGCTGGCTCACACAGCATTGCCCTGGTCTTCCCTCCATGTTCTCAGACCTCCCCTGTGCTCTGTGCAGAGTCCTTCAATAAGATATTGATCACAGTTGAAAATTTCAAATGAGGGAGAGATGCTGAGAAAATCACCTTTCGACCCCTCACTTCTATAGACCCATTTATAGATTTCACCGTCAACCTTACCAACCTGAAATTCCAGATGTTACAGACACACTTGAAACATGGCTAGTGTGACCAAGCAATTGTGTGTTTTTTGTATTTTTTAATAGAATGAGTTAATTATTGTTTGCACTAAATTAATTATAAATAGACACATTTGGTTAGTGGCTACCACACTGGAAAGCTCAGCTCTAAGTAATCCAAAGATGAGAAAGAGGCAACCAGCCACCCCTCCCCTGGTTGTTCTTTACTGCAGAAAATTTGATGGCCTGATGTGATCATTCGTATGTAGGTATATCTTGGGCTCTTGGACCCACACCAGGCATTGCGAGAGACCTTGTGGACACTGAAATAGTACAGTCAACACTCAGATCCAAGAGGAATTCCCAGCAAGGGGCCCACTTGTAGACAGAGGTGAAGGGCATGGCCCAGTACACCTGTATTAGACATAATCAGAGAGTAGGTGCAGAGGGGAGGGAGGGATTTCACTCTCTCCATGAGTACATCCTTCTCACCCCTGACTCTAGAAGACCTGAGGAAGGCAGTAGAAAAGGCCCCATAGGAGGTGAAAAATTTGTATACTGAAAACTACAGGACATTGCGGAAAGAAATTAAAGAAGAGACAAGTAATTGGAATGACATACCATGTTCATAGACTGGATTATTAAATACTGTTGGCATTTCTATACTACATAAAGGGATGTACACATATATCACAACAACCCACAAAATTCCATGTCATTATTATAGAAGTGGACAGAATCCTAAAATACATGTGGAACCACCCCAAGTAGATAAAACAATCTTGAGAGCAAAGAGCAATGATGGAGATTATCACTTCCTGAACTCAAAACACATAACAATGCCACAGTAGTCAAAAGAGTCTGCTACTGGCATCAAGACAGTGAGATAGACCAATGAAATATAATAGAGAGACCCCAAATAAACACACATATATATGGCCAACTGATCTTTGCCAAGGTTCTAAGATAACCAAGTGAAGAAAGGATAGTTCTTCAACAATCAACAGAATGAAAAGGCAACCTAAAGGATGGGTGGAAATATGTGTAAACCTTGTATCTGAATAAGGGACCAATATCCAGAATATATGAGACTAAAACAAGTCAATGTCAGAAAAACTGCAGGGAAATAATTGAGCTTAAATATGGGTAAAAAAGTGCTTCCCTGGTGGGGCAGTGGTTGGGAGTCCGCCTGCCGATGCAGGGTACGTGGGTTCGTCCCCCAGCCCGGGAGGATCCCGCATGCCGCAGAGCGGCTGGGACCGTGAGCCATGGCCGATGGGCCTGCACGTCCGGAGCCTTTTCTCCGCAATGGGAGAAACCACAACAGTGAGAGGCCAGCGTATCACCAAAAAAAAAAAGGGTAAAAATCTTCACTAGGCATTTTTCCATAAAGACATACAAGTGGTCAATCTACATATGAAAATTTGCTCAACATTGCTAAGCATCAGGGAAATGGAAATCAAGCCACAAGGAGATATCACTCACACCTCTTAGGATGTGTATTATAAAAAGACAATTAGGGCTTCACTGGTGGCACAGAGGTTGAGAGTCCGCCTGCCGATGCAAGGGACACATGTTCGTGCCCCGGTCTGGGAGGATCCCACATGCCGCTGCGCGGCTGGGCCCATGAGCCATGGCCACTGAGCCTGTGCCTTTGGAGCCTGTGCTCCACAACGGGAGAGCCCACGACAATGAGAGGTCCGTGTACTGCAAAAAAAAAAAAAAAAAAAAAAAAAAAAAAGAAAAGAAAAGAAAGAAAATTAATGGATGTGCCAAAGATGTGAAGAAGTGGAACTTCTGTACCCTGTAGCAATGTAAAATGGTGTAGCCATTATGGAAAACAGAATGGAGGTCCCCCAAATATTATTAAGAGAACTCTCATAAAATCCAGCAATCACTCATTTAGGTTTATATACAAAGGAGATAAAACAAGAATGTCCAAGAGATATCTACAGTCTCATGTCCATTGCAGCATTATATACAATACACAATATAGGAAAACTGCCTAGTGTCCATGGGAAGATGAATTAATAAAGAAAATGTGGTGTATACATACAGTGGAATGTCATTCAGTCTTTGAAAAAGAAGGAAATCCTGCCATTTTCAGCAACACGAAAGAACTTGGGGACATTTGTAAGAGTGAAATAAGCCAGTCACAGAAGGTCAAAAACTGAAAGAAAACTCCGAGAAGCAGAGAGTAGAAGGGTGGTTCCAAGAGCTGCCAGGAGGTTGACATGGGAAGTCTCTGTTCAATGGTTAGAATGTGTTATTTGCAAAATGGAAAAGTTCTAGACACATGCTGTACAACAAGGTGCATGTAGTCAACAGGACTGACTGGACATTTCAAAACTTGTTAAGACGTTTGATTTCATTGTATGAGTACTTTTACAACAATAAAATATACATATGTAAAATAAATACAAAGTGGAAAAAGGGGGAAAAAGAAGAAAAATAAGGAAAGGGAGTCAACAGAAGGAAAGAAGAAAGGAGGAAGGGTCTCGAATGTACACAGGTATCAAGAGATAATGGGTGAGAAGCTCCTCTCCCCAGGCTTTAAAGAAGACATCTCTCCAGAGTTCACTCCAGCAGGAGGGGGATGTCCTTTCTCTTCCCCATTCAACCAGAAGTGCCAATAGCATCCTAAATGTGGCCCAGGCTGTTCTCAGGTGTACAATTTTCCTTGATCTCTAAACCAATCACCCCTGACTCCCCATGGCTCAGGTGCCCTTCCTGTATCTCCTTCCACTTCTCTAAAGCATTTCCCTCTTCAAGTCCAGCCCGAGGCTCCAATCCTGTCCTCACACGTGGGGTCCACTGGGCGGGTCTCTGAGTTCTTAAGAGCCTCCCTGTGAGTAGCAGGCACTGAATCGCACACCAGGGTTCCCCTCAGCACCATCAGGAAACTACGACCTAGCGATTGAGGATTTCTAGAACAACATTACTCATACACAGTCTCTTGGGTAAACAAGTGACATTTTACAATCAAGCATTTTCAGTTTTTTCTTTGGTGTGGAAAATATTGACACATATAAGGCAATCATATTCTATTAAAGTATGTATTTCTCAAAGGACTCACTATCGAAAAAGAATTTTTAAGTATAACTTTCCATGTTTTAATTGACTTTACTCCCATACTTGTTTGCTTGCAAAAGCCTTCAGAAAATACCAAGAACCTACTTCATCTGGCAGTTTGCACAGCAACATGTGTGGAGATCCTCTTCTCACAGTGCTTGGTTTCTCTGTCCCACCTTGCAAAGCACAACCTCCTCTCCGCCCTCCTGGGAAGGGAGCCAGTGCCCACCCTGAGCTCAATCCCTGGGGTAGATCTCTTGGTTCTGTCTTCACTGTATGCAGTGTTTCTTGCCCAGCACACAGAAACAGGGCGGGCACAAGTGATGGAAGACAGACTTTCCACAGGAGAAGGACATTTCATTTCCTTAGCACAGAATCCGATAGTGAATATTAGCCTCAAAGGAGAAAGGTGGAGTGAATTTCCTCCATCTACTCCTGGAGGCTCCTTCTTTCTCGGATTCCTCCAGAACTGGGTGTGGCATGTGGGTACAAGCATGGGCTCCCTGCAAAAGGAAGGAGGCCTGCCTAGCACTAGGTGCTTCAGGTAAGAGGGGAGGACTCATCCCGAGGCTCTAATAGGAAACAGTTAGAATGTGGGAAGTGGCAGAGAGATGTATCATAACCATTCAGAATGCTATGAGACCTAATAAGAGATGAGATTTCTTATTAAATGAAGTTGTAATTGACCCAGTAGTAGGGATGCTGAAACCCAGTTTTGTTCATTAAGAATCCAGCCATGGAGCAACTAAGTCCGTGCACCACAACTACTAAGCCTGTGCTCTAGAGCCCGCAAGTCACAACTACTGAGCCCACGTGCCACAACTATTGAACCCCATGCACCTAGAGCCCATGCTCTGGAACAACAGAAGCCACCGAAATGAGAAGCCCGTGCACTGCAACGAAGACCCAACACAGCCAAAAAATAATAATAATAATAGTAATCCAGTAAACATTTGCCTGGGTGGTGATAGGATTTGTTTTCCTGGTTAAATGAGGCTCACTTGGTATAAAATCAAAGCACACACTGAAAGTGTACAGTTTATTTACTTTTATATCCATACCCATTCATGATGCAGTGGTGATGGGAATAGTGTCTAGAAAGTTGGCACCAGTAACAGTGATGTTTAGGGGAACATAAATCAAGGGAAACACAACACAAAAAGTTCACATACACACACAGACTCACACCACTCATTTCCCATACAGACACACCCAGTCTCATGCACACAAACCTACACCACCTAACCGTAATACAGCTTCTTCCTGGGACTATAGTAATTGGTCACGTTACTTGTAAATCACTTTCTATCACCAGGACCCCTACTCTCATTCCCAGTACAAATTTGGAATCAGTTTGCCCTCTACACTAAAACCAGCAAGAATGTCCCACTTTCTCATCTTCAAAGTTCTTCCTCCCCAAGTGACTGATTCCAGAATACATACCGTTTTCACGTTCTGGGAAGGCCACCTGCAATTACAGAAGAGAAATCACTATGAGGATAAGATCACAGTGATGCTCAGGTCTTTTGTTCATTTGCTGACAGTAGAAAACTTCATAAGAAACAGTGGTCCAGGGAACCCAGCAAGGGTTATCAAAGCAAACCTACTCAGGCTGAAAGGCAAGAACTTTGCTGGGAGGATGGAACTTCCAAGTCCATTTAGGTTGGAAATTACAGAATTCTTTTCCTAGAAGAAAAATCGCTGCAGGAGAGAGAGCTCCATACTCTACAGGCTGTAATGGATGCTGTCAATTTTAATATCCGGTGGAATCAGGCACCATGAATTGGTAATAGACTCTCACTCCACATTATCCCAACCAAGGGAATTGTATGTATCTGGAAGGAATACCCTCAAATATACATAACTCAATTCTATTGAAAGAGAAATAAAGCAATATTTCTACCTCAGGCCAGAAAAAAATCCAGCTAACCTTGATTTTCCACGGAGGCATTTCTTCTGTCCTATCACGGTGCAGGTCATCTGCCACAACCTCAGGGAGACCTGGAGGAACACAGAGTAACTGTCAGGACACTGGTGATGCGGCTCAGGAATTACTCAGGGGCTTTCTTCTCGATGAGGACATGGGGTGGTGTGTATGGATGTGGGAGGTTAGTAAGTGTGGGCTGAGCTGGTGTTGGGCCATCCTCTTTGGGGGATAAAGGAAGGCAAAGGACAAGAGGAAGGAAATGAAAACAGAGTTTTGGCTTTCTAGCT
Source organism: Mesoplodon densirostris (assembly GCF_025265405.1). NCBI lineage: Eukaryota > Metazoa > Chordata > Mammalia > Artiodactyla > Ziphiidae > Mesoplodon > Mesoplodon densirostris. Next base: position 133,802,032 of record NC_082662.1, on the reverse strand, counting down.
AAGGGGAGCCTCATCAGAAGGGAAGGGTCGATCTAAAAAATGGTAAACACTAAATTGCATGCTCTGTTTCAATGACACAGACCCATGACCCATCCTGCCTCTTTTGAGTTTCTGCTAAATTGCCACTGTCTCTTGATTTTTCCCAGATCACTCTTTCCCCAGCATCCACAATGCCAGCTACTGCATTTGTCATGTCTTCTATTGTATAATATTTTATACTTGATTAACAGCAACCTCCATTAAAGGACTGAATTCAGTCCTAGATAAAATATGCTATATTTATTCACTAATCACTTGTCTTAAGGAAAATCAAATACAGAAGATTTGACAAAACTGAAATCCTACCATTTAGATACAGCCACTATCAATCGTATCATATTTTTCTCCCAGTCTTTGTTTTCTATACAATGTATGTATGCCCACTGAGTCAGGGGCTGCCCATACTCTAGGGAGCTCTTCTATATGTGGGACAGTTCGTTATGAAGAGTCAGCAAAGACTGAGCACAGCCTGTCTCTAACCCAGCTGTGCAGGAGAAGTGTACAGGCTAACAGTCAGGTTCCACTTTGAGTCCTTGGGTGTGGGCTACAGGAATTGACCAATTCTAAGGCTTATGGTAACGTTATCCAATACAATAAAATAGCTCCCTGATTCTTATCTGCTTTTGGCCTTGTTTAAGCAGTGATACCAGCACTGACAGATATGACCTGTACTGTATACATGGAGTCTCACACCTCTCAGAATCTGTGAGCTGACCAGGAGAATGCAGGTCCTGAGGTTTATTTCACATTAATGACTGTGCAAAGTCAACTGATAAGCCCACCCATAGCTTCCCTGGATTCTGTGACCACTAAGGCCACCTGATGGGCAAGGTCTGGACCTTTGGAGATGCGAGGACTTCCAGCCAAGGATACGGATGCAGGGACTCCCTTGCTCCATGACTGAGGACACCTTGGCTAAGTGGTAAGTGCAGGTCAGTGATCAAGTGCATCCACATTGGGACCCACCCCTGGGTTCTCAGTATGGCTGTTCCACATAGGAGGTCAAGAGCTTAGAACATTTATCTCTGCACCATCTCCTTCCGAGGAAAAGAAGTATTAACCAAACCTGGGCAACAGCTGTGTTGAGGGAAGAACATGCAAACAACTTCACAAAACAAGTTAGGGTCCTGTGGCTCAGCTAACCTTAGGTACTTCAAAACTACTCCCTAAGTATCTTAGCCCCTTAGAGCAGATGAAAGTAATATTAGAGTTAAAAGTAACTTGTCCCAATTCCCTTATTCTGGAATACTGAAACAAAATGCTACAGCAGAGGAAGCCTCATAAACACACAGCACCTGCCAGGGTTTACCCCAGCCTTGGAAGAACTGGGAAGCATAAGACCAAGGCAGGCCTGAGGAAAGGTCAGAGGGTAGGCAGGACTGGGGTGTGGGGAGCAGGGGCAGGGCTGTCTGGACGGAGCATTGGGTTGTAAGAAGAACAGTGACCCTGGGTCCTGCTGCCCTGAGTCTGTGTCCTGGGCCTGGTCAACTACAGGAGACCAGGTCAGCAGGGCTGTGAAAGCAAGTGTGTGAAGAAGCCCAGCAGCCCCTTCACACAGCACTCTAGAATTTCTGCTGCCCATGGAGGGTGTCTAGGGCAGCTGGAGGTGGACCCCTCTCAAATAGAAGCATGTCAGCACATCAGCCTTGGGGAAGTCCAGTGGCTGAGATGAGCTCAAGGAGACTGAGCACATGCAATGATCCCAGAGCACGTGTTCTGTGACTCATCCATCTCTGGGTCTGTCCTTTATAAGAGGAACAAACAGTGAGCACAAAACATGAGGTGAAGCCACAAGTCCTGAAAGTGCAGAGGGAGACCGTTCACTTCTCATCCACCACCTCACCCTTTCTAGAAGAACTTGGTCTCAAGTTTCAAGGGCCCATGAGAGTTTTGACGCACAGGTTCTGTCCATCATAGGTCAATATGCAAAAGAAAACAAACTCTCCTGTGCACAATACCCTAGATGTGCTAAGCAGAAAACCAACTTCCATATTAGGCAGTGACAAGCACAAGAAAGAGCAGCTCATGTGCAAAAGATCAGTTTTGATGAGCAAATCAAGAAAAGGTGATTATAGAGCACAGTCACATCTAAGGACACAATTTCTCTCTATTGTATCATTAAAATGTGAAAAAAACAAGTCAGAACTCTACACATATTTCATTCTTCTTTCTGATTTCATATCCACTTTCCTCAGTTTCCAAAGCAGGAGATATAACCCTAAATTTCCAGGAACCCTCTGCCATTAGATCCTACCTAAGTGTTGTTCCTACCTGTATCCTTTTCTTTATCATGGCCACAAATGCTATTCAAAGTCAATTGTGTAGAAAAACGAACATGAATTTACAAGTCTTTTGGATACAGTAAAATGTGACTAATGTGACTGAGTAATTGGATATTTTATTGGTTTTCTTTTAATACACTGAGTTAATCATTGATTGAATTAAAAAAATTATAACAAGCACAACTAGCTAGTGGCTACCACACTGTAATACACATATCTCTCTCTCTCTCTCTCTCTCTCTCTCTCCATATATACACACACACACACATATATATATATATATATATATATATATATATATATATATATATATAAAATATATGGAGGATGTTACCACGGCTCCCCTGGTTATTCCCTTCTGTATGGTCTACCCATTCAAGATGGCTGTTTGCTGATGTTTTACCAAAGGAAAAACATCTGCCCCGTGAAGTTACTTAGCCCAAGGGGTAAGAGGGATGCCTCCCTCTGCTGGTTTCCCTGGTAACCGATAAGCCCATCTGCTGTCAATTCCCCCTTTAACTGGTAGCCTGCCTATTCCGCCCAGAGAGAAGCATGCTGCTACTGCTGCTTCTGCCTTCTGCCTGCCATCGCCTATCTACAGTGGGATGTCTCTCCAGGACCACTTTGCTTCTGACGTGAAAGATCTCCCATCTATTAAACCATGAATGTCTCTGTCCCTGACTCCGGGCTCTTTCCTTAGCCCTGAGGCTGAGCAAGTACAGGGCTTGCAGGCGTGAGAGGTGCAGCCCAACATCTTCTGCAGGGCAGTTTGCGGGCCACATTTGATGATTCCTTTGTAGGTGTTTCCTAGGCTCATGCACACTTGCCAGAAACTCATGAGACCTTGGGGACACTGGACCAGTAATGTCAACACCCAGATCCTAGAGGAATTCCCGACAGGTGTTCCACTTGAGGGGAGAGGTAATGAGCATGGCCCAGTGCACCTGTGCTAGACATAATCAGCGAGCAGGTGCAGAAGGGAGGGAGGGACATTCACTCACTTCATGAGGCCATCCTTCTCACCACTGCCTCTGAAAAATCCAGGGAAGGAAGGGACAAAATGCCCTTAGAAGGTAAATGGCCTGTACACTGAAAACTACAAACCACTGCCGAAAGAATTAAACAAGGAACAAATCATTGAAATGACATATCATATTCATAGACTGGAGACTTATTATTGTTGACATTTCTACACTACCCGAAGGTAAGTATTAATTCATCGTAATACCTATCAAAATCCCAATGTCATTTTCAAAGTAAAAGAAAAAAAACGATCCTAAAATACATATGGAACCACTAAGGACTCCAAACAGACAAAACAATCCTGAGTACAAAGAACATAGATGGAGGCTTCTCACTTCCTGACTTCAAAACACATTACAAAGCCACAGGAATCAAAACTGTATGGTACTGGCATAGAAACAGATATACAGGCCTAAAGACCAGAATAAATAATCCCCAAGAAAACTCATAGATACATGGCCAAATGAAATTCATCAAGCTTCTAAGACAACAAATAGGGAAAGTATAGTTTTTTCAACAGTCAATAGGATGAAAATATAACTTACAGAAAGTTTACAAACATATATCAGAAAATGAGCTAATGTCCAAAACATCTAAGAAAAACACTACAACTCAAATGCAAAGTAAGTTAAAAAATTCAAAAGGGTAAATAACTGGGTTCAGAAATGTGCAAAGATTTAAATAAGACATTTCCCAAAAAAGACATACAAATGGCTAACAAATAGAGGAAAAGGTTCTCAACCTCACTAATCATCAGGGCAATGCAAATCAACACCTCATACCTGTTAGGCTGTGTATTATAAAGAAAAAAATTAACAGTTTAAGGCCAAGATGTGGGGAATTGGAAACTTTGTACACTGCTGGTGGGAATGTAAAATGGTGCCGCTATTATGAAAAAGAGTATGGGGGTTCCTTATAAAATTATAAACAGAAATATCATATGATTCAGCAATCACAGTTCTGGGTATATAGCCAAAGGAAATTAAATCAGTATCACAATGAGATGAACATAGGTTCATTGCAGCATTCTCCACAATAGCCTAGATATGCAACCAACTTCACAAAACAAGTAAGTGTCCTGTGCCGGAGCTAACCTTAGGTACTTCAAAACAACTCCGTAAGTCTCTTAGCCCCTTAGAGAGGATGAAAGCAATATTAGAGTTAAAAGTAACTTGTACCAATTCCCTTAGTCTGGAATACTGAAACAAATGTTCTACAGCAGGGGAAGCCTCATAAACTCACAGCACCTGCCAGTGTTTACCCCAGCCTTGGAAGAAGTGGGAAGGATAAGACCAAGGCAGGCCTGAGGAAAGGTCCAAGGGTAGGCAGGACTGGAGTGTGGGGAGCAGGGACAGGGCTGTCCGGATAGAGCAGTCGGTTGTAAGAAGAGAAGTGACCCTGGGTCCTGCTGCCCTGAGTCTCTGTCTTGGGCCTCTTCAATTCCAGACCAGGTTAGCAGGGCTATGAGAGCCAGTGTGTGAAGCGAGCCCAGCAGCCCCTTCACACAGTCCTCTAGAATTCCTGCTGGCCATGAAGCGTCTGTAGGGGCAGCTGGAAGTGTGACCCTCTCAAATGGAAGCATGTCAGCACATCAGCCTTGGGAGGTGCTGAGGCTGAAATCAGGAGACTGAGCACATGCTGTGATCCCAAAGCATGTGTTCTGTGACTCTTCCACCTCTGGGAGTGCAGTTTCCTTGAGGAATAAACAGTGAGGACAAAAGTAAGGTGAAGCTACAAGTCCTGAAAGTGTAGAGGGAGAGAGTTCAAGTCTCATCCACCACCTGACACTCACTATAAGAACTTGTTCTCCAGTGTCAAGTGACTATGAGAGCTTTGTTCCCACTAGGATATGGCCATCATACGTGAATGTAAAAAGGAAACCAAAACCCCTGGTGCAAATACCCTCCAGGTACCAAACAGAAACGAAGCGTTCATCTTTGGCAGTGAAAAAGCAATGAAAGAGTAGTCTTGTTAGAAAGCAAATTTCTGAATGGCAAAGCAAGAAAAGAAGCACAGTACAGTCAAAGGTCATGAATACAATAACTCTATTATATCATTAAAATTGCGAAAGAACAAATCAGAATTCTACACATATTTCCTTCTGCTTCCTGATTTCATATTCACCTTCCTTAGTTTCTAAAGAAGTGGGTGGAACCCAAGTGTTCTAGGAAGTGTCTCGCTTTAGATCCTATCTGAGAGTTGTTCGCTATGTGAATCGTCCTCAGCATCACTGCTATGTATGCTCTCCAAGATCCATTCTCTACAAACACAACCATGAGCATAAAGTTTTTATACAAGGTGACCCACCCATTTCTTCTACTCGACTTGCTGGCTCACACAGCATCACCCTGGTCTTCCCTCCAGGTTCTGAGAACTCCCCTGTGCTCTGTGCAGACAGAGTCCTTCAATGAGATATTGATCACAGAGGAAAATTGCAAATGACGGAGAGATGCCGAGAAAATCACCTTTCGACCCCTCACTTCTATAGACCCATTTATAGCTTTCACCTTCAACCTTACCAACCTGAAATTCCAGATGTTACAGACACACTTGAAACATGGCTAGTGTGACCAAGCAGTTGTGTGGTTTTAGCATTTTTTAATAGAATGAGTTAATTATTGTTTGAACTAAATTAATTATAAATATACACATTTGGTTCGTGGCTACGACACTGGAAAGCTCAGCTGTAAGATATCCAAAGATGAGAAAGAGGCAACCAGCCACCCTTCCCCTGGTTGTTCTTTACTGCAGAAAATTTGATGGCCTGATCTAATCATTTGTATGTAGGTATATATTGGGCTCTTGGACCCACGCCACCCATTGGGAGAGTCCTTGTGGACACTGAAATAGTACAGTCAACACTCAGATCCAAGAGGAATTCCCAGCAAGGGGCCCACTCATAGACAGAGGTGAAGGGCATGGCCCAGTACACCTGTATTAGACATAATCAGAGAGTAGGTGCGAGGGAGGGAGGGATTTCACTCTCTCCATGAGTCCATCCTTCTCACCCCTGACTCTAGAAGACCTGAGGTAGGCAGTGGAAAATGCCCAGTAGGAGGTGAAAAATTTGTATACTGAAAACTACAGGACATTGCGGAAAGAAATTAAAGAAGAGACAAGTAATTGGAATGACATACCATGTTCATAGACTGGATTATTAAATACTGTTGGCATTTCTGTATTACATAAAGTGATGTACAAATATATCGCAATAACCCACAAAATTCCATGTCAGTATTATAGAAGAAGACAGAATCCTAAAATACATATGGAACCGCACACAAGTAGATAAAACAATCTTGAGAGCAAAGAGCAATGATGGAGATTAACACTTCCTGAACTCAAAACACATAACAATGCCACAGTAGTCAAAACAGTCTGCTACTGGCATCAAGACAGTGAGATAGACCAATGAAATATAATAGAGAGTCCCCAAATAAATGCACGTATATATGGCCAACTGATCTTGGCCAAGGTTCTAAGATTACCAAGTGAAGAAAGGATAGTCTCTTCAACAATCAACAGAATGAAAAGGCAACCTATAGGATGGGAGGAAATATGTGTAAACCTTGTATCTGAATAAGGGACCAATATCCAGAATATATAAGAAACTACAACAAGTCAATTTCAGAAAAACAGCGGGCAAATAACTGAGTTTAAAAATGGGTAAAAAGCTTCACTAGATATTTCTCCATAAAGACATACAAGTGGTCAATCTACATATGAAAATTTGCTCAACATCGCTAAGCATCAGGGAAATGGAAATCAAGCCACAAGGAGATATCACTCACACCTGTTAGGACGTGTATTATAAAAAGACAATTAGGGCTTCCCTGGTGGCACAGTGGTTGAGAGTCCACCTGCCGAAGCAGGGGACACATGTTCGTGCCCCGGTCTGGGAGGATCCCACATGCTACTGAACGGCTGGGCCCATGAGTCATGGCCACTGAGCCTGTGCTTTTGGAGCCTGTGCTCCACAATGGGAGAGCCCACAACAATGAGAGGCCCATGTACTGCAAAAAAAAAAAAAAAAAAAGAAAGAAAATTAATGGATGCTGGCAAAGATGTGAAGACGTGGAACTTCTGTACCCTGTTTTGTACATTGTAGTAATGTAAAATGGTGTAGCCATTATGGAAAACAGAATGGAGGTCCCCCAAATATTATTAAGATATCTAGCATAAAATCCAGCAGTCACTCATTTAGGTTTATATACAAAAGAGATAAAACAAGAATGTCCAAGAGATATCTACAATCTCATGTCCATTGCAGCATTATACACAATACACAACATAGGAAAACTGCCTAGTGTCCATGGGAAGATGAATTAATAAAGAAAATGTGTGTATACATACAGTGCAATGTCATTCAGTCTTTGAAAAAGAATGAAATCCTGCCATTTGCAGCAACAAGAAAGAACTTGGAGGACATTAGTAAGAGTGAAATAAGCCAGTCACAGAAGGTCAAAAACTGAAAGAAAACTCCGAGAATCAGAGAGTGGAAGGGTGGTTCCAAGAGCTGGCAGGAGGTTGACATGGGAAGTCTCTGTTCAAGGTTAGAATGTGTTATTGGCAAAATGGAAAAGTTCTAGACACTTGCTGTACAACAAGGTGCATGTAGTCAACAGGACTGCCTGGACATTTCTAAATTTTAGGGGAATATAAATCAAGGGATACAAAACAAAAAATATTCACATACACACACAGAATCATACCACTCATTTCACATACAGACACACCCAGTCTCATGCACACAAACCTACACCACCTAACCGTAATACAGCTTCTTCCTGGGACTATAGTAATTGGTCACATTACTTGTAAATCACTTTCTATCACCAGGACCCCTACTCTCATTCCCAGCACAAATTTGGAATCTGTTTGCCCACTACACTAAAACCAGCAAGAATGTCCCACTTTCTCATCTTCAAAGTTCTTCCTCCCCAAGTGACTGATTCCAGAATACATACCGTTTTCACCTTCTGGGAAGGCCACCTGCAATTACAGAAGAGAAAACACTATGAGGATAAGATCGCAGTGATGCTCAGGTCTTTTGTTCATTTGCTGACAGTAGAAAACCTGATAAGAAACAGTGGTCCAGGGAACCCAGCAAGGGTTATCAGAGCAAACCTACTCAGGCTGAAAGGCAAGAACTTTGCTGGGAGGATGGAACTTCCAAGTCCATTTAGGTTGGAAATTACAGAATTCTTTTCCTAGAGGAAAAATAACTCCAGGAGAGAGAGCTCCGTACTCTACAGGCTGTAATGGATGCTGTCAATTGTAATGTCCTGTGGAATCAGGCACCATGAGTTGGTCATAGACTCTCACTCCACATTCTCCCAACCAAGGGAATTGTATGTATCTGGAAGGAATACCCTCAAATATTCATAACTTAATTCTATTGAAAGAGAAATAAAGCAATATTTCTATCTCAGACCAGAAAAAATCCAGCTTACATTGATGATCCACGGAGGCTTTACTTCTGTCCTATCATGGTGCAGGTCATTCGCCACATCCTCAGAGAGAGCTGGAAGGACACAGAGTAACTGTCAGGACACTGGTGATGCGGCTCAGGAATTACTAAGGGCCTTTCTTCTCGATGAGGACATGGGGTGGTGTGTATGGATGTGGGAGGTTAGTAAGTGTGGGCTGAGCTGGTGTTGGGCCATCCTCTTTGGGGGATGAAGGAAGGCAAAGGACAAGAAGAAGGAAGTGAAAACAGAGCTTTGGCTTTCTAGCTAAGGGGAATCTAATCAGAAGGGAAGGGTCGATTTAAAAAATGGTAAACACTAAAATGCATGCTCTGTTTCAATGACACAGACCCATGACCCATCCTGCCTCTTTTGAGCTTCTGCTCAATTGCCACTGTCGCTTGATTTTTCCCAGATCACTCTTTCCCCAGCATCCACAATGCCAGCTACTGCATTTATCATGTCTTCTGTTGTATGATATTTTATACTTGATTAACAGCAACCTCCATTAAAGGACTGAATTCAATCCTAGACAAAATATGCTATATTTATTCACTAATCACTTGTCTTAAAGAAAATCAAATACACAAGATTTGACAAAACTGAAGTCCTACCATTTAGATACAGCCACTATCAATCGTATCATATTTTTCCCCCAGTCTTTGTTTTCTATACAATGTACGTATGCCCACTGAGTCAGGGGCTGTCCATACTCTAGGGAGCTGTTCCATAAGTGGGACACTTCGTTATGAAGAGGGAGCCCGGACTGAGCACAGCCTGTCTCTAACCCAGCTGTGCAGGAGAAGTGTACAGGCTAACAGTCAGGTTCCACTTTGAGTCCTTGGGTGTGGGCTAAAGGAACTGACCAATTCTACGGCTTATGGTAATGTTATCCAATACAATAAAATAGCTCCCTGATTCTTATCTGCTTTTGGCCTTGTTTAAGCAATGACACCAGCACTGACAGATATGACCTGTACTGTATACATGGGGTCTCACACCTCTCAGAATCTGTGAGCTGACCAGGAGAATGCAGGTCCTGAGGTGAATTTCACATTAATGACTGTGCCAAAGTCAACTGATAAGCCCACCCATAGCTGCCCTGGATTCTGTGACCACTAATGCCACCTGATGGGCAAGGTCTGGACCTTTGGAGATGCGAGGACTTCCAGCCAAGGATACGGATGCAGGGATTCCCTTGATCCATGACTGAGGATCCCTTGGCTGAGTGGTAAGTGCAGGTCAGGGATCCAGAGCACCCACATTGGGACCCACCCCTGGGTTCTCAGTTTGGCTTTTCCACTTAGGAGGTCAAGAGCTTAGAACATTTATCTCTGCACCATCTCCTTCTGAGGAAAAGGAATATTAACCAAATCTGGGCAACAGCTGTGTTGAGGGAAGAACAAGGTAGTGTACAGACAGTGTGCAGTGGTGATGAGCTTTGTTGACAGGTGAATTGTGCTGTGTAAGAGGGAAATTTCTCATCAGGAAACACACACACGCTCACGCATGCAGGTTCACAATCACACCACATAGACCCCAACCACATAGACACATGGACCCCACCCCAACCCTGATACACACAAACCCACATCATCTAAATGATGCAGTTACTTCCAAGACCATAGAACTTGGGCATGGCTCTTTACTGGGAAATCACTCTCTATCTCTACACCCCCAGCCCTCATCCCTGTAGGGACCCTGAATCAGGGTGTCTCTCCAAGCAAAGCCAGCAAAAGAGTCCCACCTTCTTCATCATCTAGATTGTTCCTCAGCACAGGGGTGAACTCTGAATACATACCGTTTTTGTTTGCTGTCCAATCCACCTGTGATTAGAGAAGAGAAAACAGTGTAAGGATCTCAGCATCCTGTGCTCTGTGGACACAGGTATTTCATCTCTTTTTTTGTCCTCAGAAAACCAAATGGGAAACGGTTGTTGAGTCAATGGCCCCAAAAGAAACCAGAGAAGACAGCTGTGGGAAAGGCTGGAGCTTTGCCTGGAAGATCTCTCAGGTCCACTTTGAGGAGCAAATACAAAAGTCTATTTCAAGGAGGGAAATTTTCTGCTGAGGAAAGTGTGTCTGACTCTACAGTTTCTAACTGGTGTTGCCATTTTTTAAATGGCCTTTTGAATGAGTTATCTGTTGGGAAAGACCTTCACTCAGCATTCATCCAACCAAGCAAAATTGTATCCATCAGCTGTCTTGAACATTGTAGATCTTCAGATCTGAAATCAATTGGAAAAGAAAGAAATGAAGCAAACTTTTAATCTCTGATAAATAAGGGGAGCTTACCCTGGAGGTAGCAGGAGCCACTTTGATTGTCCTCACATGGGGCAGTTTCTCCAACAGGTCCTCAGGGGGCTCTAGGAGGACACAGAGTAAGTGTCAGGACACTGGTGATGCTGCTCAGGAATTACTCAGAGAGCCTCGTTAATGTGGACACAGGGTGGGAGTATATGGATGCAGGTGGTTACTGAGTGTGGACTGAGGTGCTGTTGGACAAACCTCCCTGGTGGGTGGAGGAAGGCAAAGGGGTGGAACATTTCAGAAATGAGGAAGAGAACCTTTAGCTTTCTAGCTGTAGGGAACCTAATCAATTTGAAAGTGTCAGTCTGAAAAAGCTTAAACACTAACATTGCACTATGTTTCAGTATAGAGTCCCACGGCCCCTCTGCCCATTTCAAAGTCCCTCCAAATCCCCCTTCTTCTTGAAATGTTACAAGACTCTTTCAGCTTCCTTCTAATCAAATATATTGTTCCTTCATTCATCGTCCATTCTGTTGGATTTTTGACTTATTTTATTGTGATGAAATATACATATTTATGCTTTTCATAATTTTGAAGTATACAGTTCACTAGCATTTCTTACTTTCACAATGCTGTGTACCCATCAACACAATCTACATCTTAATCTTTTTCATCATTTCAACGTAACCTCTGTACCCATTAAATCATAATCCACCTTACTCCTGCCTCCTGACCTTGGTAATTTCTACTTCCGGTGTCTGTGAGTTTGCCTACACTAGGTACCTCATACAAGTGGAATCATATAATATTGGTCTTTCTGCGCCTGCCTTATTTCACTAACAATAATATATTTTTATATTATTTGGATCATTCATTTTGTAGCATAAGTCAATCTTTAATTCCTTTTTATGGTTGAAAATTATTCCATTCCGTGTATATATCACATTTTATTTATCCATTCATCACCTCATGGACTTTGGATTGTTTCTATCTTTTGGCTACTAAGAATAATGCGACTGTGAACATTAGTGTACACATTTCTGTATGGCACCATAATGGTGACAAATAATATTGTACATATTTCAAATATCATTGAATATAACAACACAAGGTGTGACTCTGAGGTGAACTATGGACTTTTCATTAGTAAAAATATACTTACATTGTTTCACTAATTGTAACAAATGTACTTCACCTATGCTATATATTATTAATAGCTGAAACTGGAGTGATAGGATACAGGAATTTTCTGTATTGCATGTACATGTTTTATGTCAATATATTCCTGTTCTAAATAATGTCTAATAATTTAAAGAAATCTCAAAACATGGTTTCAGGGAGGGATGTGTTGTTGCTGACATTCAAAAATCAGCTAATGTCTAAACCATAAGTAGAGACCATGTTCCCTCTTAAACATGAACCAAATGTTGAATTTTAAATTCTTTATTTATTTTTTTTTTTTTGCATTACACGGGCCTCTCACTGTGGTGGCCTCTCCCATTGCGGAGCACAGGCTCTGGTCGCGCAGGCTCAGTGGCCATAGCTCACGGGGCCAGCCGCTCCGCGGCATGTGGTATCTTCCCGGACCGGGGCACGAACCCGCGTCCCCTGCATCGGCAGGCGGACTCTCAACCACTAAGCCACCAGGGAAGCCCCCAAATGTTGAATTTTAAATGCATGCTGCAGAGCACAGGGAGAACAGCTCGGTGCTTTGTGACCGCCTGGAGGGGTGGGATGGGGAGGGTGGGAGGGAGGGAGATGCATGAGGGAAGGGATGTGGGAACAGATGAATATGTATGACTGATTCACTTTGTTATAAAGCAGAAACTAATAAAAAAAATAAAATTCAATAAATAAATAAATAAATAAATAAATGCATGTTTACTTCCATGGTTAAAACAGTACCAGCTGGCTTAGTAAGTTTCAATTTGAACACATGGAATAAAAGAAGAATACTGCTTAATATTTCATAGCTTTTTCTTAAATATGAGGCACTGAATCAACTAGAATAATTATTCTTGTGTGAACCGAACGAGACATTTTCCACAGTACCTTCAGCTGGGTCATTTATAGGGTGCATCCTAAAATGTGGCCGGATGCGGATCTTTTTCAGCCAGCCTGGGGTTGATATTCTTGACCTCTGATGAGTGTTTCTTCTTCTCACAATGTGGGAGCAGCATCCTGGGAAATGCATTACAATAGAGACAACTATTGACATCTTGCTGGCAGAAGACCATGGGGAAATTAGCAATAATTTATTCACAGTTCAATCCTTTGGTCCCTTTCCTCACCAGCGGCCCAGCAGAGCCTCCTGAATCAAAGTTGGACTTAGGAAGATCTTGCAGTTTGGTATGCAGTGAAAACACCCAACAGACAGGTTTTGTGGGCAAATATCTTTATTTAACTGAGAATGTCTAGAAACTCAGCAAACCATTGGGACCATGACTGATGGACTGGATTCAAATCCCGTTTAGAAGAAGCATGTACTTGGGAAAGATATGTAGATCCCTCTTTGCCTCAGTTCCCTGTTCTGAGAAGTAGAAATGTTAATATAGCCTACATTTAGCATTATGTCATGTGGCCAAAAATGATTGAATACAGGTAAAATGTTTGAAAAATAAAGGACCGGTGCTTCACAAATGCTCTATAAGTGTTCAATCCTGAATGATGGCAAGAAGAAGCTGGATATTTTGTAGCTGTTGCAAGGAGAGAAGGGATTTGACGGCTCCATGTAAAGGGGGATTCAAGCTTAATCCTTAGCTTTTTCATGGGAACAATGCTTTACAGCTCATAGAGAATATCCATTATCATGTCTGACACCCAGCCCTGTTGGGGGTGAAGGGGAGGGCAAAGTGGGGGCTGTAACCCATATGTTATGGTGGAGGGTGTGGAAATTTAGAGAGATAAGTGACTGTCCAAGAGTCACAACCATGATGAATGATGGATCACGGACAGGACAGACAGAGCCAGTGCCTACCCTGAGCTCAATCCCTGGGGTAGATCTCTTGGTTCTGTCTTCACTGTATGCAGTGTTCCTTGCCCAGCACACAGAAACAGGGCCGGCACAAGTGATGGAAGACAGACTTTCCAGAGGAGAAGGACATTTCGTTTCCTTAGCACAGAATCCGATAGTGAATATTAGCCTCAAAGGAGAAAGGTGGAGTGAATTTCCTCCATCTACTCCTGGAGGCTCCTTCTTTCTCGGATTCCTCCAGAACTGGGTGTGGCATGTGGGTACAAGCATGGGCTCCCTGCAAAAAGAAGGAGGCCTTCCTAGCACTAGGTGCTTCAGGTAAGGGGGGAGGACTCATCCCGAGGCTCTAATAGGAAACAGTTAGAATGAGGGAAGTGGCAGAGAGATGTATCATAACCATTCAGAATGCTATGAGACCTATTAAGAGATGAGATTTCTTATTAAATGAAGTTGTAATTGACCCAGTAGTAGGGATGCTGAAACCCAGTTTTGTTCATTAAGAATCCAGCCATGGAGCAACTAAGCCCGTGCACCACAACTACTAAGCCTGTGCTCTAGAGCCCGCAAGTCACAACTACTGAGCCCACGTGCCACAACTATTGAAGCCCATGCACCTAGAGCCCGCGCTCTGGAACAACAGAAGTCACCGAAATGAGAAGGCCGCACAGGGCAACGAAGACACAACACAGCCAAAAAAAAAAAAAAAGAATCCAGTAAACTTTTGCCTGGGTGGTGATAGGATTTGTTTTCCAGGTTAAATGAGGCTCACTTGGTATAAAATCAATGCACACATTGAAAGTGTACAGTTTATTTACTTTTATATCCATACCCATTCATGATGCAGTGGTGATGGGAATATTTTCTAGAAAGTTGGCACCAGTAACAGTGATGTTTAGGGGAACATAAATCAAGGGAAACACAACACAAAAAGTTCACATACACACAGAGAATCGTACCACTCATTTCACATACAGACACACCCAGTCTCATGCACACAAACCTACACCACCTAACCGTAATACAGCTTCTTCCTGGGACTATAGTAATTGGTCACGTTACTTGTAAATCACTTTCTATCACCAGGACCCCTACTCTCATTCCCAGTACAAATTTGGAATCAGTTTGCCCTCTACACTAAAACCAGCAAGAATGTCCCACTTTCTCATCGTCAAAGTTCTTCCTCCCCAAGTGACTGATTCCAGAATACATACCGTTTTCAACTTCTGGGAAGGCCACCTGCAATTACAGAAGAGAAAACACTATGAGGATAAGATCACTGTGATGCTCAGGTCTTTTGTTCATTTGCTGACAGTAGAAAACCTGATAAGAAACAGTGGTCCAGGGAACCCAGCAAGGGTTATCAGAGCAAACCTACTCAGGCTGAAAGGCAAGAACTTTGCTGGGAGGATGGAACTTCCAAGTCCATTTAGGTTGGAAATTACAGAATTCTTTTCCTAGAAAAAAAATCGATGCAGGAGAGAGAGCTCCATACTCTACAGGCTGTAATGGATGCTGTCAATTGTAATGTCCTGTGGAATCAGGCACCATGAGTTGGTCATAGACTCTCACTCCACATTCTCCCAACCAAGGGAATTTTATGTATCTGGAAGGAATACCCTCAAATATTCATAACTTAATTCTATTGAAAGAGAAATAAAGCAATATTTCTATCTCAGACCAGAAAAAATCAAGCTTACCTTGGGGATCCACGGAGGCTTTTCTTCTGTCCTATCACAGTGCAGGTCATCCGCCACATCCTCAGGGAGAGCTGGAGGGACACAGAGTAACTGTCAGGACACTGGTGATGCGGCTCAGGAATTACTCAGGGGCTTTCTTCTCGATGAGGACATGGGGTGGTGTGTATGGATGTGGGAGGTTAGTAAGTGTGGGCTGAGCTGGTGTTGGGCCATCCTCTTTGGGGGATGAAGGAAGGCAAAGGACAAGAGGAAGGAAGTGAAAACAGAGCTTTGTCTTTCTAGCTGAGGGGAATCTAATCAGAAGGGAAGGGTCGATTTAAAAAATGGTAAACACTAAAATGCATGCTCTGTTTCAATGACACAGACCCATGACCCATCCTGCCTCTTTTGAGCTTCTGCTCAATTGCCACTGTCGCTTGATTTTTCCCAGATCACTCTTTCCCCAGCATCCACAATGCCATCTACTGCATTTATCATGTCTTCTGTTGTATGATATTTTATACTTGATTAACAGCAACCTCCATTAAAGGACTGAATTCAATCCTAGACAAAATATGCTATATTTATTCACTAATCACTTGTCTTAAAGAAAATCAAATACACAAGATTTGACAAAACGGAAGTCCTACCATTTAGATACAGCCACTATCAATCGTATCATATTTTTATCCCAGTCTTTGTTTTCTATACAATGTACGTATGCCCACTGAGTCAGGGGCTGTCCATACTCTAGGGAGCTGTTCCATAAGTGGGACACTTCGTTATGAAGAGGGAGCCCGGACTGAGCACAGCCTGTCTCTAACCCAGCTGTGCAGGAGAAGTGTACAGGCTAACAGTCAGGTTCCACTTTGAGTCCTTGGGTGTGGGCTAAAGGAACTGACCAATTCTACGGCTTATGGTAATGTTATCCAATACAATAAAATAGCTCCCTGATTCTTATCTGCTTTTGGCCTTGTTTAAGCAATGACACCAGCACTGACAGATATGACCTGTACTGTATACATGGGGTCTCACACCTCTCAGAATCTGTGAGCTGACCAGGAGAATGCAGGTCCTGAGGTGAATTTCACATTAATGACTGTGCCAAAGTCAACTGATAAGCCCACCCATAGCTGCCCTGGATTCTGTGACCACTAATGCCACCTGATGGGCAAGGTCTGGACCTTTGGAGATGCGAGGACTTCCAGCCAAGGATACGGATGCAGGGATTCCCTTGATCCATGACTGAGGATCCCTTGGCTGAGTGGTAAGTGCAGGTCAGGGATCCAGAGCACCCACATTGGGACCCACCCCTGGGTTCTCAGTTTGGCTTTTCCACTTAGGAGGTCAAGAGCTTAGAACGTTTATCTCTGCACCATCTCCTTCTGAGGAAAAGGAATATTAACCAAATCTGGGCAACAGCTGTGTTGAGGGAAGAACAAGGTAGTGTACAGACAGTGTGCAGTGGTGATGAGCTTTGTTGACAGGTGAATTGTGCTGTGTAAGAGGGAAATATCTCCTCAGGAAACACACACACGCTCACGCATGCAGGTTCACAATCACACCACATAGACCCCAACCACATAGACACATGGACCCCACCCCAGCCCTGATACACACAAACCCACATCATCTAAATGATGCAGTTACTTCCAAGACCATAGAACTTGGGCATGGCTCTTTACTGGGAAATCACTCTCTAGTTCTACACCCCCAGCCCTCATCCCTGTAGGGACCCTGAATCAGGGTGTCTCTCCAAGCAAAGCCAGCAAGAGAGTCCCACCTTCTTCATCATCTAGATTGTTCCTCAGCACAGGGGTGAACTCTGAATACATACCGTTTTTGTTTGCTGTCCAATCCACCTGTGATTAGAGAAGAGAAAACAGTGTAAGGATCTCAGCATCCTGTGCTCTGTGGACACAGGTATTTCATCTCTTTTTTTGTCCTCAGAAAACCAAATGGGAAACGGTTGTTGAGTCAATGGCCCCAAAAGAAACCAGAGAAGACAGCTGTGGGAAAGGCTGGAGCTTTGCCTGGAAGATCTCTCAGGTCCACTTTGAGGAGCAAATACAAAAGTCTATTTCAAGGAGGGAAATTTTCTGCTGAGGAAAGTGTGTCTGACTCTACAGTTTCTAACTGGTGTTGCCATTTTTTAAATGGCCTTTTGAATGAGTTATCTGTTGGGAAAGACCTTCACTCAGCATTCATCCAACCAAGCAAAATTGTATCCATCAGCTGTCTTGAACATTGTAGATCTTCAGATCTGAAATCAATTGGAAAAGAAAGAAATGAAGCAAACTTTTAATCTCTGATAAATAAGGGGAGCTTACCCTGGAGGTAGCAGGAGCCACTTTGATTGTCCTCACATGGGGCAGTTTCTCCAACAGGTCCTCAGGGGGCTCTAGGAGGACACAGAGTAAGTGTCAGGACACTGGTGATGCTGCTCAGGAATTACTCAGAGAGCCTCGTTAATGTGGACACAGGGTGGGAGTGTATGGATGCAGGTGGTTACTGAGTGTGGACTGAGGTGCTGTTGGACAAACCTCGCTGGTGGGTGGAGGAAGGCAAAGGGGAGGAACATTTCAGAAATGAGGAAGAGAACCTTTAGCTTTCTAGCTGTAGGGAACCTAATCAATTTGAAAGTGTCAGTCTGAAAAAGCTTAAACACTAACATTGCACTATGTATCAGTATAGAGTCCCACGGCCCCTCTGCCCATTTCAAAGTCCCTCCAAATCCCCCTTCTTCTTGAAATGTTACAAGACTCTTTCAGCTTCCTTCTAATCAAATATGTTGTTCCTTCATTCATCATCCATTCTGTTGGATTTTTGACTTATTTTATTGTGATGAAATATACATATTTATGCTTTTCATAATTTTGAAGTATACAGTTCACTAGCATTTCTTACTTTCACAATGCTGTGTACCCATCAACACAATCTACATCTTAATCTTTTTCATCATTTCAACGTAACCTCTGTACCCATTAAATCATAATCCACCTTACTCCTGCCTCCTGACCTTGGTAATTTCTACTTCCGGTGTCTGTGAGTTTGCCTACACTAGGTACCTCATACAAGTGGAATCATATAATATTGGTCTTTCTGCGCCTGCCTTATTTCACTAACAATAATATATTTTTTATATTATTTGGATCATTCATTTTGTAGCATAAGTCAATCTTTAATTCCTTTTTATGGTTGAAAATTATTCCATTCGGTGTATATATCACATTTTATTTATCCATTCATCACCTCATGGACTTTGGATTGTTTCTATCTTTTGGCTACTAAGAATAATGCGACTATGAACATTAGTGTACACATTTCTGTATGGCACCATAATGGTGACAAATAATATTGTACATATTTCAAATATCATTGAATATAACAACACATTGTGTGACTCTGAGGTGAACTATGGACTTTTCATTAGTAAAAATATACTTACATTGTTTCACTAATTGTAACAAATGTACTTCACCTATGCTATATATTATTAATAGCTGAAACTGGAGTGATAGGATACAGGAATTTTCTGTATTGCATGTACATGTTTTATGTCAATATATTCCTGTTCTAAATAATGTCTAATAATTTAAAGAAATCTCAAAACATGGTTTCAGGGAGGGATGTGTTGTTGCTGATGTTCAAAAATCAGCTAATGTCTAAACCATAACTAGAGACCATCTTCCCTCTTAAACATGAACCAAATGTTGAATTTTAAATGCATGCTGCAGAGCACAGGGAGAACAGCTCGGTGCTTTGTGACCGCCTGGAGGGGTGGGATGGGGAGGGTGGGAGGGAGGGAGATGCATGAGGGAAAGGATGTGGGAACAGATGTATATATATGACTGATTCACTTTGTTATAAAGCAGAAACTAATAAAAAAATAAAATTTAATAAATAAATAAATAAATAAATAAATAAATAAATAAATAAATAAATGCATGTTTACTTCCATGGTTAAAACAGTACCAGCTGGCTTAGTAAGTTTCAATTTGAACACATGGAATAAAAGAAGAATACTGCTTAATATTTCATAGCTTTTTCTTAAATATGAGGCACTGAATCAACTAGAATAATTATTCTTGTGTGAACCGAATGAGACATTTTCCACAGTACCTTCAGCTGGGTCATTTATAGGGTGCATCCTAAAATGTGGCCGGATGCGGATCTTTTTCAGCCAGCCTGGGGTTGATATTCTTGACCTCTGATGAGTGTTTCTTCTTCTCACAATGTGGGAGCAGCATCCTGGGAAATGCATTACAATAGAGACAACTATTGACATCTTGCTGGCAGAAGACCATGGGGAAATTAGCAATAATTTATTCACAGTTCAATCCTTTGGTCCCTTTCCTCACCAGCGGCCCAGCAGAGCCTCCTGAATCAAAGTTGGACTTAGGAAGATCTTGCAGTTTGGTATGCAGTGAAAACACCCAACAGACAGGTTTTGTGGGCAAATATCTTTATTTAACTGAGAATGTCTAGAAACTCAGCAAACCATTGGGACCATGACTGATGGACTGGATTCAAATCCCGTTTAGAAGAAGCATGTACTTGGGAAAGATATGTAGATCCCTCTTTGCCTCAGTTCCCTGTTCTGAGAAGTAGAAATGTTAATATAGCCTACATTTAGCATTATGTCATGTGGCCAAAAATGATTGAATACAGGTAAAATGTTTGAAAAATAAAGGACCAGTGCTTCACAAATGCTCTATAAGTGTTCAATCCTGAATGATGGCAAGAAGAAGCTGGATATTTTGTAGCTGTTGCAAGGAGAGAAGGGATTTGACGGCTCCATGTAAAGGGGGATTCAAGCTTAATCCTTAGCTTTTTCATGGGAACAATGCTTTACAGCTCATAGAGAATATCCATTATCATGTCTGACACCCAGCCCTGTTGGGGGTGAAGGGGAGGGCAAAGTGGGGGCTGTAACCCATATGTTATGGTGGAGGGTGTGGAAATTTAGAGAGATAAGTGACTGTCCAAGAGTCACAACCATGATGAATGATGGATCACGGACAGGACAGACAGAGCCAGTGCCTACCCTGAGCTCAATCCCTGGGGTAGATCTCTTGGTTCTGTCTTCACTGTATGCAGTGTTCCTTGCCCAGCACACAGAAACAGGGCCGGCACAAGTGATGGAAGACAGACTTTCCAGAGGAGAAGGACATTTCGTTTCCTTAGCACAGAATCCGATAGTGAATATTAGCCTCAAAGGAGAAAGGTGGAGTGAATTTCCTCCATCTACTCCTGGAGGCTCCTTCTTTCTCGGATTCCTCCAGAACTGGGTGTGGCATGTGGGTACAAGCATGGGCTCCCTGCAAAAAGAAGGAGGCCTTCCTAGCACTAGGTGCTTCAGGTAAGGGGGGAGGACTCATCCCGAGGCTCTAATAGGAAACAGTTAGAATGAGGGAAGTGGCAGAGAGATGTATCATAACCATTCAGAATGCTATGAGACCTATTAAGAGATGAGATTTCTTATTAAATGAAGTTGTAATTGACCCAGTAGTAGGGATGCTGAAACCCAGTTTTGTTCATTAAGAATCCAGCCATGGAGCAACTAAGCCCGTGCACCACAACTACTAAGCCTGTGCTCTAGAGCCCGCAAGTCACAACTACTGAGCCCACGTGCCACAACTATTGAAGCCCATGCACCTAGAGCCCGCGCTCTGGAACAACAGAAGTCACCGAAATGAGAAGGCCGCACAGGGCAACGAAGACACAACACAGCCAAAAAAAAAAAAAAAGAATCCAGTAAACATTTGCCTGGGTGGTGATAGGATTTGTTTTCCAGGTTAAATGAGGCTCACTTGGTATAAAATCAATGCACACATTGAAAGTGTACAGTTTATTTACTTTTATATCCATACCCATTCATGATGCAGTGGTGATGGGAATATTTTCTAGAAAGTTGGCACCAGTAACAGTGATGTTTAGGGGAACATAAATCAAGGGAAACACAACACAAAAAGTTCACATACACACAGAGAATCGTACCACTCATTTCACATACAGACACACCCAGTCTCATGCACACAAACCTACACCACCTAACCGTAATACAGCTTCTTCCTGGGACTATAGTAATTGGTCACGTTACTTGTAAATCACTTTCTATCACCAGGACCCCTACTCTCATTCCCAGCACAAATTTGGAATCAGTTTGCCCTCTACACTAAAACCAGCAAGAATGTCCCACTTTCTCATCGTCAAAGTTCTTCCTCCCCAAGTGACTGATTCCAGAATACATACCGTTTTCAACTTCTGGGAAGGCCACCTGCAATTACAGAAGAGAAAACACTATGAGGATAAGATCACTGTGATGCTCAGGTCTTTTGTTCATTTGCTGACAGTAGAAAACCTGATAAGAAACAGTGGTCCAGGGAACCCAGCAAGGGTTATCAGAGCAAACCTACTCAGGCTGAAAGGCAAGAACTTTGCTGGGAGGATGGAACTTCCAAGTCCATTTAGGTTGGAAATTACAGAATTCTTTTCCTAGAAAAAAAATCGATGCAGGAGAGAGAGCTCCATACTCTACAGGCTGTAATGGATGCTGTCAATTGTAATGTCCTGTGGAATCAGGCACCATGAGTTGGTCATAGACTCTCACTCCACATTCTCCCAACCAAGGGAATTTTATGTATCTGGAAGGAATACCCTCAAATATTCATAACTTAATTCTATTGAAAGAGAAATAAAGCAATATTTCTATCTCAGACCAGAAAAAATCAAGCTTACCTTGGGGATCCACGGAGGCTTTTCTTCTGTCCTATCACAGTGCAGGTCATCCGCCACATCCTCAGGGAGAGCTGGAGGGACACAGAGTAACTGTCAGGACACTGGTGATGCGGCTCAGGAATTACTCAGGGGCT
Organism: Mesoplodon densirostris; assembly: GCF_025265405.1. Taxonomy (NCBI): domain Eukaryota; kingdom Metazoa; phylum Chordata; class Mammalia; order Artiodactyla; family Ziphiidae; genus Mesoplodon; species Mesoplodon densirostris. Next base: position 133,779,446 of record NC_082662.1, on the reverse strand, counting down.
TTCTTCTCGATGAGGACATGGGGTGGTGTGTATGGATGTGGGAGGTTAGTAAGTGTGGGCTGAGCTGGTGTTGGGCCATCCTCTTTGGGGGATGAAGGAAGGCAAAGGACAAGAGGAAGGAAGTGAAAACAGAGCTTTGTCTTTCTAGCTGAGGGGAATCTAATCAGAAGGGAAGGGTCGATTTAAAAAATGGTAAACACTAAAATGCATGCTCTGTTTCAATGACACAGACCCATGACCCATCCTGCCTCTTTTGAGCTTCTGCTCAATTGCCACTGTCGCTTGATTTTTCCCAGATCACTCTTTCCCCAGCATCCACAATGCCATCTACTGCATTTATCATGTCTTCTGTTGTATGATATTTTATACTTGATTAACAGCAACCTCCATTAAAGGACTGAATTCAATCCTAGACAAAATATGCTATATTTATTCACTAATCACTTGTCTTAAAGAAAATCAAATACACAAGATTTGACAAAACGGAAGTCCTACCATTTAGATACAGCCACTATCAATCGTATCATATTTTTATCCCAGTCTTTGTTTTCTATACAATGTACGTATGCCCACTGAGTCAGGGGCTGTCCATACTCTAGGGAGCTGTTCCATAAGTGGGACACTTCGTTATGAAGAGGGAGCCCGGACTGAGCACAGCCTGTCTCTAACCCAGCTGTGCAGGAGAAGTGTACAGGCTAACAGTCAGGTTCCACTTTGAGTCCTTGGGTGTGGGCTAAAGGAACTGACCAATTCTACGGCTTATGGTAATGTTATCCAATACAATAAAATAGCTCCCTGATTCTTATCTGCTTTTGGCCTTGTTTAAGCAATGACACCAGCACTGACAGATATGACCTGTACTGTATACATGGGGTCTCACACCTCTCAGAATCTGTGAGCTGACCAGGAGAATGCAGGTCCTGAGGTGAATTTCACATTAATGACTGTGCCAAAGTCAACTGATAAGCCCACCCATAGCTGCCCTGGATTCTGTGACCACTAATGCCACCTGATGGGCAAGGTCTGGACCTTTGGAGATGCGAGGACTTCCAGCCAAGGATACGGATGCAGGGATTCCCTTGATCCATGACTGAGGATCCCTTGGCTGAGTGGTAAGTGCAGGTCAGGGATCCAGAGCACCCACATTGGGACCCACCCCTGGGTTCTCAGTTTGGCTTTTCCACTTAGGAGGTCAAGAGCTTAGAACGTTTATCTCTGCACCATCTCCTTCTGAGGAAAAGGAATATTAACCAAATCTGGGCAACAGCTGTGTTGAGGGAAGAACAAGGTAGTGTACAGACAGTGTGCAGTGGTGATGAGCTTTGTTGACAGGTGAATTGTGCTGTGTAAGAGGGAAATATCTCCTCAGGAAACACACACACGCTCACGCATGCAGGTTCACAATCACACCACATAGACCCCAACCACATAGACACATGGACCCCACCCCAGCCCTGATACACACAAACCCACATCATCTAAATGATGCAGTTACTTCCAAGACCATAGAACTTGGGCATGGCTCTTTACTGGGAAATCACTCTCTAGTTCTACACCCCCAGCCCTCATCCCTGTAGGGACCCTGAATCAGGGTGTCTCTCCAAGCAAAGCCAGCAAGAGAGTCCCACCTTCTTCATCATCTAGATTGTTCCTCAGCACAGGGGTGAACTCTGAATACATACCGTTTTTGTTTGCTGTCCAATCCACCTGTGATTAGAGAAGAGAAAACAGTGTAAGGATCTCAGCATCCTGTGCTCTGTGGACACAGGTATTTCATCTCTTTTTTTGTCCTCAGAAAACCAAATGGGAAACGGTTGTTGAGTCAATGGCCCCAAAAGAAACCAGAGAAGACAGCTGTGGGAAAGGCTGGAGCTTTGCCTGGAAGATCTCTCAGGTCCACTTTGAGGAGCAAATACAAAAGTCTATTTCAAGGAGGGAAATTTTCTGCTGAGGAAAGTGTGTCTGACTCTACAGTTTCTAACTGGTGTTGCCATTTTTTAAATGGCCTTTTGAATGAGTTATCTGTTGGGAAAGACCTTCACTCAGCATTCATCCAACCAAGCAAAATTGTATCCATCAGCTGTCTTGAACATTGTAGATCTTCAGATCTGAAATCAATTGGAAAAGAAAGAAATGAAGCAAACTTTTAATCTCTGATAAATAAGGGGAGCTTACCCTGGAGGTAGCAGGAGCCACTTTGATTGTCCTCACATGGGGCAGTTTCTCCAACAGGTCCTCAGGGGGCTCTAGGAGGACACAGAGTAAGTGTCAGGACACTGGTGATGCTGCTCAGGAATTACTCAGAGAGCCTCGTTAATGTGGACACAGGGTGGGAGTGTATGGATGCAGGTGGTTACTGAGTGTGGACTGAGGTGCTGTTGGACAAACCTCGCTGGTGGGTGGAGGAAGGCAAAGGGGAGGAACATTTCAGAAATGAGGAAGAGAACCTTTAGCTTTCTAGCTGTAGGGAACCTAATCAATTTGAAAGTGTCAGTCTGAAAAAGCTTAAACACTAACATTGCACTATGTTTCAGTATAGAGTCCCACGGCCCCTCTGCCCATTTCAAAGTCCCTCCAAATCCCCCTTCTTCTTGAAATGTTACAAGACTCTTTCAGCTTCCTTCTAATCAAATATGTTGTTCCTTCATTCATCATCCATTCTGTTGGATTTTTGACTTATTTTATTGTGATGAAATATACATATTTATGCTTTTCATAATTTTGAAGTATACAGTTCACTAGCATTTCTTACTTTCACAATGCTGTGTACCCATCAACACAATCTACATCTTAATCTTTTTCATCATTTCAACGTAACCTCTGTACCCATTAAATCATAATCCACCTTACTCCTGCCTCCTGACCTTGGTAATTTCTACTTCCGGTGTCTGTGAGTTTGCCTACACTAGGTACCTCATACAAGTGGAATCATATAATATTGGTCTTTCTGCGCCTGCCTTATTTCACTAACAATAATATATTTTTTATATTATTTGGATCATTCATTTTGTAGCATAAGTCAATCTTTAATTCCTTTTTATGGTTGAAAATTATTCCATTCGGTGTATATATCACATTTTATTTATCCATTCATCACCTCATGGACTTTGGATTGTTTCTATCTTTTGGCTACTAAGAATAATGCGACTATGAACATTAGTGTACACATTTCTGTATGGCACCATAATGGTGACAAATAATATTGTACATATTTCAAATATCATTGAATATAACAACACATGGTGTGACTCTGAGGTGAACTATGGACTTTTCATTAGTAAAAATATACTTACATTGTTTCACTAATTGTAACAAATGTACTTCACCTATGCTATATATTATTAATAGCTGAAACTGGAGTGATAGGATACAGGAATTTTCTGTATTGCATGTACATGTTTTATGTCAATATATTCCTGTTCTAAATAATGTCTAATAATTTAAAGAAATCTCAAAACATGGTTTCAGGGAGGGATGTGTTGTTGCTGATGTTCAAAAATCAGCTAATGTCTAAACCATAACTAGAGACCATCTTCCCTCTTAAACATGAACCAAATGTTGAATTTTAAATGCATGCTGCAGAGCACAGGGAGAACAGCTCGGTGCTTTGTGACCGCCTGGAGGGGTGGGATGGGGAGGGTGGGAGGGAGGGAGATGCATGAGGGAAAGGATGTGGGAACAGATGTATATATATGACTGATTCACTTTGTTATAAAGCAGAAACTAATAAAAAAATAAAATTTAATAAATAAATAAATAAATAAATAAATAAATAAATAAATGCATGTTTACTTCCATGGTTAAAACAGTACCAGCTGGCTTAGTAAGTTTCAATTTGAACACATGGAATAAAAGAAGAATACTGCTTAATATTTCATAGCTTTTTCTTAAATATGAGGCACTGAATCAACTAGAATAATTATTCTTGTGTGAACCGAATGAGACATTTTCCACAGTACCTTCAGCTGGGTCATTTATAGGGTGCATCCTAAAATGTGGCCGGATGCGGATCTTTTTCAGCCAGCCTGGGGTTGATATTCTTGACCTCTGATGAGTGTTTCTTCTTCTCACAATGTGGGAGCAGCATCCTGGGAAATGCATTACAATAGAGACAACTATTGACATCTTGCTGGCAGAAGACCATGGGGAAATTAGCAATAATTTATTCACAGTTCAATCCTTTGGTCCCTTTCCTCACCAGCTGCCCAGCAGAGCCTCCTGAATCAAAGTTGGACTTAGGAAGATCTTGCAGTTTGGTATGCAGTGAAAACACCCAACAGACAGGTTTTGTGGGCAAATATCTTTATTTAACTGAGAATGTCTAGAAACTCAGCAAACCATTGGGACCATGACTGATGGACTGGATTCAAATCCCGTTTAGAAGAAGCATGTACTTGGGAAAGATATGTAGATCCCTCTTTGCCTCAGTTCCCTGTTCTGAGAAGTAGAAATGTTAATATAGCCTACATTTAGCATTATGTCATGTGGCCAAAAATGATTGAATACAGGTAAAATGTTTGAAAAATAAAGGACCAGTGCTTCACAAATGCTCTATAAGTGTTCAATCCTGAATGATGGCAAGAAGAAGCTGGATATTTTGTAGCTGTTGCAAGGAGAGAAGGGATTTGACGGCTCCATGTAAAGGGGGATTCAAGCTTAATCCTTAGCTTTTTCATGGGAACAATGCTTTACAGCTCATAGAGAATATCCATTATCATGTCTGACACCCAGCCCTGTTGGGGGTGAAGGGGAGGGCAAAGTGGGGGCTGTAACCCATATGTTATGGTGGAGGGTGTGGAAATTTAGAGAGATAAGTGACTGTCCAAGAGTCACAACCATGATGAATGATGGATCACGGACAGGACAGACAGAGCCAGTGCCTACCCTGAGCTCAATCCCTGGGGTAGATCTCTTGGTTCTGTCTTCACTGTATGCAGTGTTCCTTGCCCAGCACACAGAAACAGGGCCGGCACAAGTGATGGAAGACAGACTTTCCAGAGGAGAAGGACATTTCGTTTCCTTAGCACAGAATCCGATAGTGAATATTAGCCTCAAAGGAGAAAGGTGGAGTGAATTTCCTCCATCTACTCCTGGAGGCTCCTTCTTTCTCGGATTCCTCCAGAACTGGGTGTGGCATGTGGGTACAAGCATGGGCTCCCTGCAAAAAGAAGGAGGCCTTCCTAGCACTAGGTGCTTCAGGTAAGGGGGGAGGACTCATCCCGAGGCTCTAATAGGAAACAGTTAGAATGAGGGAAGTGGCAGAGAGATGTATCATAACCATTCAGAATGCTATGAGACCTAATAAGAGATGAGATTTCTTATTAAATGAAGTTGTAATTGACCCAGTAGTAGGGATGCTGAAACCCAGTTTTGTTCATTAAGAATCCAGCCATGGAGCAACTAAGCCCGTGCACCACAACTACTAAGCCTGTGCTCTAGAGCCCGCAAGTCACAACTACTGAGCCCACGTGCCACAACTATTGAAGCCCGTGCACCTAGAGCCCGCGCTCTGGAACAACAGAAGCCACCGAAATGAGAAGGCTGTACAGGGCAACGAAGACACAACACAGCCAAAAAAAAAAAAAAAAAAAGAATCCAGTAAACATTTGCCTGGGTGGTGATAGGATTTGTTTTCCTGGTTAAATGAGGCTCACTTGGTATAAAATCAAAGCACACACTGAAAGTGTACAGTTTATTTACTTTTATATCCATACCCATTCATGATGCAGTGGTGATGGGAATAGTGTCTAGAAAGTTGGCACCAGTAACAGTGATGTTTAGGGGAACATAAATCAAGGGAAACACAACACAAAAAGTTCACATACACACACAGACTCACACCACTCATTTCACATACAGACACACCCAGTCTCATGCACACAAACCTACACCACCTAACCGTAATACAGCTTCTTCCTGGGACTATAGTAATTGGTCACGTTACTTGTAAATCACTTTCTATCACCAGGACCCCTACTCTCATTCCCAGTACAAATTTGGAATCAGTTTGCCCTCTACACTAAAACCAGCAAGAATGTCCCACTTTCTCATCTTCAAAGTTCTTCCTCCCCAAGTGACTGATTCCAGAATACATACCGTTTTCACGTTCTGGGAAGGCCACCTGCAATTACAGAAGAGAAAACACTATGAGGATAAGATCACAGTGATGCTCAGGTCTTTTGTTCATTTGCTGACAGTAGAAAACTTCATAAGAAACAGTGGTCCAGGGAACCCAGCAAGGGTTATCAAAGCAAACCTACTCAGGCTGAAAGGCAAGAACTTTGCTGGGAGGATGGAACTTCCAAGTCCATTTAGGTTGGAAATTACAGAATTCTTTTCCTAGAAGAAAAATCGCTGCAGGAGAGAGAGCTCCATACTCTACAGGCTGTAATGGATGCTGTCAATTTTAATATCCGGTGGAATCAGGCACCATGAATTGGTAATAGACTCTCACTCCACATTATCCCAACCAAGGGAATTGTATGTATCTGGAAGGAATACCCTCAAATATACATAACTCAATTCTATTGAAAGAGAAATAAAGCAATATTTCTACCTCAGGCCAGAAAAAAATCCAGCTAACCTTGATTTTCCACGGAGGCATTTCTTCTGTCCTATCACGGTGCAGGTCATCCGCCACAACCTCAGGGAGACCTGGAGGAACACAGAGTAACTGTCAGGACACTGGTGATGCGGCTCAGGAATTACTCAGGGGCTTTCTTCTCGATGAGGACATGGGGTGGTGTGTATGGATGTGGGAGGTTAGTAAGTGTGGGCTGAGCTGGTGTTGGGCCATCCTCTTTGGGGGATAAAGGAAGGCAAAGGACAAGAGGAAGGAAATGAAAACAGAGTTTTGGCTTTCTAGCTAAGGGGAGCCTCATCAGAAGGGAAGGGTCGATCTAAAAAATGGTAAACACTAAATTGCATGCTCTGTTTCAATGACACAGACCCATGACCCATCCTGCCTCTTTTGAGTTTCTGCTAAATTGCCACTGTCTCTTGATTTTTCCCAGATCACTCTTTCCCCAGCATCCACAATGCCAGCTACTGCATTTGTCATGTCTTCTATTGTATAATATTTTATACTTGATTAACAGCAACCTCCATTAAAGGACTGAATTCAGTCCTAGATAAAATATGCTATATTTATTCACTAATCACTTGTCTTAAGGAAAATCAAATACAGAAGATTTGACAAAACTGAAATCCTACCATTTAGATACAGCCACTATCAATCGTATCATATTTTTCTCCCAGTCTTTGTTTTCTATACAATGTATGTATGCCCACTGAGTCAGGGGCTGCCCATACTCTAGGGAGCTCTTCTATATGTGGGACAGTTCGTTATGAAGAGTCAGCAAAGACTGAGCACAGCCTGTCTCTAACCCAGCTGTGCAGGAGAAGTGTACAGGCTAACAGTCAGGTTCCACTTTGAGTCCTTGGGTGTGGGCTACAGGAATTGACCAATTCTAAGGCTTATGGTAACGTTATCCAATACAATAAAATAGCTCCCTGATTCTTATCTGCTTTTGGCCTTGTTTAAGCAGTGATACCAGCACTGACAGATATGACCTGTACTGTGTACATGGAGTCTCACACCTCTCAGAATCTGTGAGCTGACCAGGAGAATGCAGGTCCTGAGGTTTATTTCACATTAATGACTGTGCAAAGTCAACTGATAAGCCCACCCATAGCTTCCCTGGATTCTGTGACCACTAAGGCCACCTGATGGGCAAGGTCTGGACCTTTGGAGATGCGAGGACTTCCAGCCAAGGATACGGATGCAGGGACTCCCTTGCTCCATGACTGAGGACACCTTGGCTAAGTGGTAAGTGCAGGTCAGTGATCAAGTGCATCCACATTGGGACCCACCCCTGGGTTCTCAGTATGGCTGTTCCACATAGGAGGTCAAGAGCTTAGAACATTTATCTCTGCACCATCTCCTTCCGAGGAAAAGAAGTATTAACCAAACCTGGGCAACAGCTGTGTTGAGGGAAGAACATGCAAACAACTTCACAAAACAAGTTAGGGTCCTGTGGCTCAGCTAACCTTAGGTACTTCAAAACTACTCCCTAAGTATCTTAGCCCCTTAGAGCAGATGAAAGTAATATTAGAGTTAAAAGTAACTTGTCCCAATTCCCTTATTCTGGAATACTGAAACAAAATGCTACAGCAGAGGAAGCCTCATAAACACACAGCACCTGCCAGGGTTTACCCCAGCCTTGGAAGAACTGGGAAGCATAAGACCAAGGCAGGCCTGAGGAAAGGTCAGAGGGTAGGCAGGACTGGGGTGTGGGGAGCAGGGGCAGGGCTGTCTGGACGGAGCATTGGGTTGTAAGAAGAACAGTGACCCTGGGTCCTGCTGCCCTGAGTCTGTGTCCTGGGCCTGGTCAACTACAGGAGACCAGGTCAGCAGGGCTGTGAAAGCAAGTGTGTGAAGAAGCCCAGCAGCCCCTTCACACAGCACTCTAGAATTTCTGCTGCCCATGGAGGGTGTCTAGGGCAGCTGGAGGTGGACCCCTCTCAAATAGAAGCATGTCAGCACATCAGCCTTGGGGAAGTCCAGTGGCTGAGATGAGCTCAAGGAGACTGAGCACATGCAATGATCCCAGAGCACGTGTTCTGTGACTCATCCATCTCTGGGTCTGTCCTTTATAAGAGGAACAAACAGTGAGCACAAAACATGAGGTGAAGCCACAAGTCCTGAAAGTGCAGAGGGAGACCGTTCACTTCTCATCCACCACCTCACCCTTTCTAGAAGAACTTGGTCTCAAGTTTCAAGGGCCCATGAGAGTTTTGACGCACAGGTTCTGTCCATCATAGGTCAATATGCAAAAGAAAACAAACTCTCCTGTGCACAATACCCTAGATGTGCTAAGCAGAAAACCAACTTCCATATTAGGCAGTGACAAGCACAAGAAAGAGCAGCTCATGTGCAAAAGATCAGTTTTGATGAGCAAATCAAGAAAAGGTGATTATAGAGCACAGTCACATCTAAGGACACAATTTCTCTCTATTGTATCATTAAAATGTGAAAAAAACAAGTCAGAACTCTACACATATTTCATTCTTCTTTCTGATTTCATATCCACTTTCCTCAGTTTCCAAAGCAGGAGATATAACCCTAAATTTCCAGGAACCCTCTGCCATTAGATCCTACCTAAGTGTTGTTCCTACCTGTATCCTTTTCTTTATCATGGCCACAAATGCTATTCAAAGTCAATTGTGTAGAAAAACGAACATGAATTTACAAGTCTTTTGGATACAGTAAAATGTGACTAATGTGACTGAGTAATTGGATATTTTATTGGTTTTCTTTTAATACACTGAGTTAATCATTGATTGAATTAAAAAAATTATAACAAGCACAACTAGCTAGTGGCTACCACACTGTAATACACATATCTCTCTCTCTCTCTCTCTCTCTCTCTCTCTCCATATATACACACACACACACACACATATATATATATATATATATATATATATATATATATATATATATATATAAAATATATGGAGGATGTTACCACGGCTCCCCTGGTTATTCCCTTCTGTATGGTCTACCCATTCAAGATGGCTGTTTGCTGATGTTTTACCAAAGGAAAAACATCTGCCCCGTGAAGTTACTTAGCCCAAGGGGTAAGAGGGATGCCTCCCTCTGCTGGTTTCCCTGGTAACCGATAAGCCCATCTGCTGTCAATTCCCCCTTTAACTGGTAGCCTGCCTATTCCGCCCAGAGAGAAGCATGCTGCTACTGCTGCTTCTGCCTTCTGCCTGCCATCGCCTATCTACAGTGGGATGTCTCTCCAGGACCACTTTGCTTCTGACGTGAAAGATCTCCCATCTATTAAACCATGAATGTCTCTGTCCCTGACTCCGGGCTCTTTCCTTAGCCCTGAGGCTGAGCAAGTACAGGGCTTGCAGGCGTGAGAGGTGCAGCCCAACATCTTCTGCAGGGCAGTTTGCGGGCCACATTTGATGATTCCTTTGTAGGTGTTTCCTAGGCTCATGCACACTTGCCAGAAACTCATGAGACCTTGGGGACACTGAAACAGTAATGTCAACACCCAGATCCTAGAGGAATTCCCGACAGGTGTTCCACTTGAGGGGAGAGGTAATGAGCATGGCCCAGTGCACCTGTGCTAGACATAATCAGCGAGCAGGTGCAGAAGGGAGGGAGGGACATTCACTCACTTCATGAGGCCATCCTTCTCACCACTGCCTCTGAAAAATCCAGGGAAGGAAGGGACAAAATGCCCTTAGAAGGTAAATGGCCTGTACACTGAAAACTACAAACCACTGCCGAAAGAATTAAACAAGGAACAAATCATTGAAATGACATATCATATTCATAGACTGGAGACTTATTATTGTTGACATTTCTACACTACCCGAAGGTAAGTATTAATTCATCGTAATACCTATCAAAATCCCAATGTCATTTTCAAAGTAAAAGAAAAAAAACGATCCTAAAATACATATGGAACCACTAAGGACTCCAAACAGACAAAACAATCCTGAGTACAAAGAACATAGATGGAGGCTTCTCACTTCCTGACTTCAAAACACATTACAAAGCCACAGGAATCAAAACTGTATGGTACTGGCATAGAAACAGATATACAGGCCTAAAGACCAGAATAAATAATCCCCAAGAAAACTCATAGATACATGGCCAAATGAAATTCATCAAGCTTCTAAGACAACAAATAGGGAAAGTATAGTTTTTTCAACAGTCAATAGGATGAAAATATAACTTACAGAAAGTTTACAAACATATATCAGAAAATGAGCTAATGTCCAAAACATCTAAGAAAAACACTACAACTCAAATGCAAAGTAAGTTAAAAAATTCAAAAGGGTAAATAACTGGGTTCAGAAATGTGCAAAGATTTAAATAAGACATTTCCCAAAAAAGACATACAAATGGCTAACAAATAGAGGAAAAGGTTCTCAACCTCACTAATCATCAGGGCAATGCAAATCAACACCTCATACCTGTTAGGCTGTGTATTATAAAGAAAAAAATTAACAGTTTAAGGCCAAGATGTGGGGAATTGGAAACTTTGTACACTGCTGGTGGGAATGTAAAATGGTGCCGCTATTATGAAAAAGAGTATGGGGGTTCCTTATAAAATTATAAACAGAAATATCATATGATTCAGCAATCACAGTTCTGGGTATATAGCCAAAGGAAATTAAATCAGTATCACAATGAGATGAACATAGGTTCATTGCAGCATTCTCCACAATAGCCTAGATATGCAACCAACTTCACAAAACAAGTAAGTGTCCTGTGCCGGAGCTAACCTTAGGTACTTCAAAACAACTCCGTAAGTCTCTTAGCCCCTTAGAGAGGATGAAAGCAATATTAGAGTTAAAAGTAACTTGTACCAATTCCCTTAGTCTGGAATACTGAAACAAATGTTCTACAGCAGGGGAAGCCTCATAAACTCACAGCACCTGCCAGTGTTTACCCCAGCCTTGGAAGAAGTGGGAAGGATAAGACCAAGGCAGGCCTGAGGAAAGGTCCAAGGGTAGGCAGGACTGGAGTGTGGGGAGCAGGGACAGGGCTGTCCGGATAGAGCAGTCGGTTGTAAGAAGAGAAGTGACCCTGGGTCCTGCTGCCCTGAGTCTCTGTCTTGGGCCTCTTCAATTCCAGACCAGGTTAGCAGGGCTATGAGAGCCAGTGTGTGAAGCGAGCCCAGCAGCCCCTTCACACAGTCCTCTAGAATTCCTGCTGGCCATGAAGCGTCTGTAGGGGCAGCTGGAAGTGTGACCCTCTCAAATGGAAGCATGTCAGCACATCAGCCTTGGGAGGTGCTGAGGCTGAAATCAGGAGACTGAGCACATGCTGTGATCCCAAAGCATGTGTTCTGTGACTCTTCCACCTCTGGGAGTGCAGTTTCCTTGAGGAATAAACAGTGAGGACAAAAGTAAGGTGAAGCTACAAGTCCTGAAAGTGTAGAGGGAGAGAGTTCAAGTCTCATCCACCACCTGACACTCACTATAAGAACTTGTTCTCCAGTGTCAAGTGACTATGAGAGCTTTGTTCCCACTAGGATATGGCCATCATACGTGAATGTAAAAAGGAAACCAAAACCCCTGGTGCAAATACCCTCCAGGTACCAAACAGAAATGAAGCGTTCATCTTTGGCAGTGAAAAAGCAATGAAAGAGTAGTCTTGTTAGAAAGCAAATTTCTGAATGGCAAAGCAAGAAAAGAAGCACAGTACAGTCAAAGGTCATGAATACAATAACTCTATTATATCATTAAAATTGCGAAAGAACAAATCAGAATTCTACACATATTTCCTTCTGCTTCCTGATTTCATATTCACCTTCCTTAGTTTCTAAAGAAGTGGGTGGAACCCAAGTGTTCTAGGAAGTGTCTCGCTTTAGATCCTATCTGAGAGTTGTTCGCTATGTGAATCGTCCTCAGCATCACTGCTATGTATGCTCTCCAAGATCCATTCTCTACAAACACAACCATGAGCATAAAGTTTTTATACAAGGTGACCCACCCATTTCTTCTACTCGACTTGCTGGCTCACACAGCATCACCCTGGTCTTCCCTCCAGGTTCTGAGAACTCCCCTGTGCTCTGTGCAGACAGAGTCCTTCAATGAGATATTGATCACAGAGGAAAATTGCAAATGACGGAGAGATGCCGAGAAAATCACCTTTCGACCCCTCACTTCTATAGACCCATTTATAGCTTTCACCTTCAACCTTACCAACCTGAAATTCCAGATGTTACAGACACACTTGAAACATGGCTAGTGTGACCAAGCAGTTGTGTGGTTTTAGCATTTTTTAATAGAATGAGTTAATTATTGTTTGAACTAAATTAATTATAAATATACACATTTGGTTCGTGGCTACGACACTGGAAAGCTCAGCTGTAAGATATCCAAAGATGAGAAAGAGGCAACCAGCCACCCTTCCCCTGGTTGTTCTTTACTGCAGAAAATTTGATGGCCTGATCTAATCATTTGTATGTAGGTATATATTGGGCTCTTGGACCCACGCCACCCATTGGGAGAGTCCTTGTGGACACTGAAATAGTACAGTCAACACTCAGATCCAAGAGGAATTCCCAGCAAGGGGCCCACTCATAGACAGAGGTGAAGGGCATGGCCCAGTACACCTGTATTAGACATAATCAGAGAGTAGGTGCGAGGGAGGGAGGGATTTCACTCTCTCCATGAGTCCATCCTTCTCACCCCTGACTCTAGAAGACCTGAGGTAGGCAGTGGAAAATGCCCAGTAGGAGGTGAAAAATTTGTATACTGAAAACTACAGGACATTGCGGAAAGAAATTAAAGAAGAGACAAGTAATTGGAATGACATACCATGTTCATAGACTGGATTATTAAATACTGTTGGCATTTCTGTATTACATAAAGTGATGTACAAATATATCGCAATAACCCACAAAATTCCATGTCAGTATTATAGAAGAAGACAGAATCCTAAAATACATATGGAACCGCACACAAGTAGATAAAACAATCTTGAGAGCAAAGAGCAATGATGGAGATTAACACTTCCTGAACTCAAAACACATAACAATGCCACAGTAGTCAAAACAGTCTGCTACTGGCATCAAGACAGTGAGATAGACCAATGAAATATAATAGAGAGTCCCCAAATAAATGCACGTATATATGGCCAACTGATCTTGGCCAAGGTTCTAAGATTACCAAGTGAAGAAAGGATAGTCTCTTCAACAATCAACAGAATGAAAAGGCAACCTATAGGATGGGAGGAAATATGTGTAAACCTTGTATCTGAATAAGGGACCAATATCCAGAATATATAAGAAACTACAACAAGTCAATTTCAGAAAAACAGCGGGCAAATAACTGAGTTTAAAAATGGGTAAAAAGCTTCACTAGATATTTCTCCATAAAGACATACAAGTGGTCAATCTACATATGAAAATTTGCTCAACATCGCTAAGCATCAGGGAAATGGAAATCAAGCCACAAGGAGATATCACTCACACCTGTTAGGACGTGTATTATAAAAAGACAATTAGGGCTTCCCTGGTGGCACAGTGGTTGAGAGTCCACCTGCCGAAGCAGGGGACACATGTTCGTGCCCCGGTCTGGGAGGATCCCACATGCTACTGAACGGCTGGGCCCATGAGCCATGGCCACTGAGCCTGTGCTTTTGGAGCCTGTGCTCCACAATGGGAGAGCCCACAACAATGAGAGGCCCATGTACTGCAAAAAAAAAAAAAAAAAAAGAAAGAAAATTAATGGATGCTGGCAAAGATGTGAAGACGTGGAACTTCTGTACCCTGTTTTGTACATTGTAGTAATGTAAAATGGTGTAGCCATTATGGAAAACAGAATGGAGGTCCCCCAAATATTATTAAGATATCTAGCATAAAATCCAGCAGTCACTCATTTAGGTTTATATACAAAAGAGATAAAACAAGAATGTCCAAGAGATATCTACAATCTCATGTCCATTGCAGCATTATACACAATACACAACATAGGAAAACTGCCTAGTGTCCATGGGAAGATGAATTAATAAAGAAAATGTGTGTATACATACAGTGCAATGTCATTCAGTCTTTGAAAAAGAATGAAATCCTGCCATTTGCAGCAACAAGAAAGAACTTGGAGGACATTAGTAAGAGTGAAATAAGCCAGTCACAGAAGGTCAAAAACTGAAAGAAAACTCCGAGAATCAGAGAGTGGAAGGGTGGTTCCAAGAGCTGGCAGGAGGTTGACATGGGAAGTCTCTGTTCAAGGTTAGAATGTGTTATTGGCAAAATGGAAAAGTTCTAGACACTTGCTGTACAACAAGGTGCATGTAGTCAACAGGACTGCCTGGACATTTCTAAATTTTAGGGGAATATAAATCAAGGGAAACAAAACAAAAAATATTCACATACACACACAGAATCATAACACTCATTTCACATACAGACACACCCAGTCTCATGCACACAAACCTACACCACCTAACCGTAATACAGCTTCTTCCTGGGACTATAGTAATTGGTCACATTACTTGTAAATCACTTTCTATCACCAGGACCCCTACTCTCATTCCCAGCACAAATTTGGAATCTGTTTGCCCACTACACTAAAACCAGCAAGAATGTCCCACTTTCTCATCTTCAAAGTTCTTCCTCCCCAAGTGACTGATTCCAGAATACATACCGTTTTCACCTTCTGGGAAGGCCACCTGCAATTACAGAAGAGAAAACACTATGAGGATAAGATCGCAGTGATGCTCAGGTCTTTTGTTCATTTGCTGACAGTAGAAAACCTGATAAGAAACAGTGGTCCAGGGAACCCAGCAAGGGTTATCAGAGCAAACCTACTCAGGCTGAAAGGCAAGAACTTTGCTGGGAGGATGGAACTTCCAAGTCCATTTAGGTTGGAAATTAAAGAATTCTTTTCCTAGAAAAAAAATCGATGCAGGAGAGAGAGCTCCATACTCTACAGGCTGTAATGGATGCTGTCAATTGTAATGTCCTGTGGAATCAGGCACCATGAGTTGGTCATAGACTCTCACTCCACATTCTCCCAACCAAGGGAATTGTATGTATCTGGAAGGAATACCCTCAAATATTCATAACTTAATTCTATTGAAAGAGAAATAAAGCAATATTTCTATCTCAGACCAGAAAAAATCCAGCTTACATTGATGATCCACGGAGGCTTTACTTCTGTCCTATCATGGTGCAGGTCATTCGCCACATCCTCAGAGAGAGCTGGAAGGACACAGAGTAACTGTCAGGACACTGGTGATGCGGCTCAGGAATTACTAAGGGCCTTTCTTCTCGATGAGGACATGGGGTGGTGTGTATGGATGTGGGAGGTTAGTAAGTGTGGGCTGAGCTGGTGTTGGGCCATCCTCTTTGGGGGATGAAGGAAGGCAAAGGACAAGAAGAAGGAAGTGAAAACAGAGCTTTGGCTTTCTAGCTAAGGGGAATCTAATCAGAAGGGAAGGGTCGATTTAAAAAATGGTAAACACTAAAATGCATGCTCTGTTTCAATGACACAGACCCATGACCCATCCTGCCTCTTTTGAGCTTCTGCTCAATTGCCACTGTCGCTTGATTTTTCCCAGATCACTCTTTCCCCAGCATCCACAATGCCAGCTACTGCATTTATCATGTCTTCTGTTGTATGATATTTTATACTTGATTAACAGCAACCTCCATTAAAGGACTGAATTCAATCCTAGACAAAATATGCTATATTTATTCACTAATCACTTGTCTTAAAGAAAATCAAATACACAAGATTTGACAAAACGGAAGTCCTACCATTTAGATACAGCCACTATCAATCGTATCATATTTTTATCCCAGTCTTTGTTTTCTATACAATGTACGTATGCCCACTGAGTCAGGGGCTGTCCATACTCTAGGGAGCTGTTCCATAAGTGGGACACTTCGTTATGAAGAGGGAGCCCGGACTGAGCACAGCCTGTCTCTAACCCAGCTGTGCAGGAGAAGTGTACAGGCTAACAGTCAGGTTCCACTTTGAGTCCTTGGGTGTGGGCTAAAGGAACTGACCAATTCTACAGCTTATGGTAATGTTATCCAATACAATAAAATAGCTCCCTGATTCTTATCTGCTTTTGGCCTTGTTTAAGCAATGACACCAGCACTGACAGATATGACCTGTACTGTATACATGGGGTCTCACACCTCTCAGAATCTGTGAGCTGACCAGGAGAATGCAGGTCCTGAGGTGAATTTCACATTAATGACTGTGCCAAAGTCAACTGATAAGCCCACCCATAGCTGCCCTGGATTCTGTGACCACTAATGCCACCTGATGGGCAAGGTCTGGACCTTTGGAGATGCGAGGACTTCCAGCCAAGGATACGGATGCAGGGACTCCCTTGCTCCATGACTGAGGATCCCTTGGCTGAGTGGTAAGTGCAGGTCAGGGATCCAGAGCACCCACATTGGGACCCACCCCTGGGTTCTCAGTTTGGCTTTTCCACTTAGGAGGTCAAGAGCTTAGAACATTTATCTCTGCACCATCTCCTTCTGAGGAAAAGGAATATTAACCAAATCTGGGCAACAGCTGTGTTGAGGGAAGAACAAGGTAGTGTACAGACAGTGTGCAGTGGTGATGAGCTTTGTTGACAGGTGAATTGTGCTGTGTAAGAGGGAAATTTCTCATCAGGAAACACACACACGCTCACGCATGCAGGTTCACAATCACACCACATAGACCCCAACCACATAGACACATGGACCCCACCCCAACCCTGATACACACAAACCCACATCATCTAAATGATGCAGTTACTTCCAAGACCATAGAACTTGGGCATGGCTCTTTACTGGGAAATCACTCTCTAGCTCTACACCCCCAGCCCTCATCCCTGTAGGGACCCTGAATCAGGGTGTCTCTCCAAGCAAAGCCAGCAAAAGAGTCCCACCTTCTTCATCATCTAGATTGTTCCTCAGCACAGGGGTGAACTCTGAATACATACCGTTTTTGTTTGCTGTCCAATCCACCTGTGATTAGAGAAGAGAAAACAGTGTAAGGATCTCAGCATCCTGTGCTCTGTGGACACAGGTATTTCATCTCTTTTTTTGTCCTCAGAAAACCAAATGGGAAACGGTTGTTGAGTCAATGGCCCCAAAAGAAACCAGAGAAGACAGCTGTGGGAAAGGCTGGAGCTTTGCCTGGAAGATCTCTCAGGTCCACTTTGAGGAGCAAATACAAAAGTCTATTTCAAGGAGGGAAATTTTCTGCTGAGGAAAGTGTGTCTGACTCTACAGTTTCTAACTGGTGTTGCCATTTTTTAAATGGCCTTTTGAATGAGTTATCTGTTGGGAAAGACCTTCACTCAGCATTCATCCAACCAAGCAAAATTGTATCCATCAGCTGTCTTGAACATTGTAGATCTTCAGATCTGAAATCAATTGGAAAAGAAAGAAATGAAGCAAACTTTTAATCTCTGATAAATAAGGGGAGCTTACCCTGGAGGTAGCAGGAGCCACTTTGATTGTCCTCACATGGGGCAGTTTCTCCAACAGGTCCTCAGGGGGCTCTAGGAGGACACAGAGTAAGTGTCAGGACACTGGTGATGCTGCTCAGGAATTACTCAGAGAGCCTCGTTAATGTGGACACAGGGTGGGAGTGTATGGATGCAGGTGGTTACTGAGTGTGGACTGAGGTGCTGTTGGACAAACCTCGCTGGTGGGTGGAGGAAGGCAAAGGGGAGGAACATTTCAGAAATGAGGAAGAGAACCTTTAGCTTTCTAGCTGTAGGGAACCTAATCAATTTGAAAGTGTCAGTCTGAAAAAGCTTAAACACTAACATTGCACTATGTTTCAGTATAGAGTCCCACGGCCCCTCTGCCCATTTCAAAGTCCCTCCAAATCCCCCTTCTTCTTGAAATGTTACAAGACTCTTTCAGCTTCCTTCTAATCAAATATATTGTTCCTTCATTCATCGTCCATTCTGTTGGATTTTTGACTTATTTTATTGTGATGAAATATACATATTTATGCTTTTCATAATTTTGAAGTATACAGTTCACTAGCATTTCTTACTTTCACAATGCTGTGTACCCATCAACACAATCTACATCTTAATCTTTTTCATCATTTCAACGTAACCTCTGTACCCATTAAATCATAATCCACCTTACTCCTGCCTCCTGACCTTGGTAATTTCTACTTCCGGTGTCTGTGAGTTTGCCTACACTAGGTACCTCATACAAGTGGAATCATATAATATTGGTCTTTCTGCGCCTGCCTTATTTCACTAACAATAATATATTTTTATATTATTTGGATCATTCATTTTGTAGCATAAGTCAATCTTTAATTCCTTTTTATGGTTGAAAATTATTCCATTCGGTGTATATATCACATTTTATTTATCCATTCATCACCTCATGGACTTTGGATTGTTTCTATCTTTTGGCTACTAAGAATAATGCGACTGTGAACATTAGTGTACACATTTCTGTATGGCACCATAATGGTGACAAATAATATTGTACATATTTCAAATATCATTGAATATAACAACACAAGGTGTGACTCTGAGGTGAACTATGGACTTTTCATTAGTAAAAATATACTTACATTGTTTCACTAATTGTAACAAATGTACTTCACCTATGCTATATATTATTAATAGCTGAAACTGGAGTGATAGGATACAGGAATTTTCTGTATTGCATGTACATGTTTTATGTCAATATATTCCTGTTCTAAATAATGTCTAATAATTTAAAGAAATCTCAAAACATGGTTTCAGGGAGGGATGTGTTGTTGCTGACATTCAAAAATCAGCTAATGTCTAAACCATAAGTAGAGACCATGTTCCCTCTTAAACATGAACCAAATGTTGAATTTTAAATTCTTTATTTTTTTTTTTTTTTGCATTACACGGGCCTCTCACTGTGGTGGCCTCTCCCATTGCGGAGCACAGGCTCTGGACGCGCAGGCTCAGTGGCCATAGCTCACGGGGCCAGCCGCTCCGCGGCATGTGGTATCTTCCCGGACCGGGGCACGAACCCGCGTCCCCTGCATCGGCAGGCGGACTCTCAACCACTAAGCCACCAGGGAAGCCCCCAAATGTTGAATTTTAAATGCATGCTGCAGAGCACAGGGAGAACAGCTCGGTGCTTTGTGACCGCCTGGAGGGGTGGGATGGGGAGGGTGGGAGGGAGGGAGATGCATGAGGGAAAGGATGTGGGAACAGATGTATATATATGACTGATTCACTTTGTTATAAAGCAGAAACTAATAAAAAAATAAAATTTAATAAATAAATAAATAAATAAATAAATAAATAAATAAATAAATGCATGTTTACTTCCATGGTTAAAACAGTACCAGCTGGCTTAGTAAGTTTCAATTTGAACACATGGAATAAAAGAAGAATACTGCTTAATATTTCATAGCTTTTTCTTAAATATGAGGCACTGAATCAACTAGAATAATTATTCTTGTGTGAACCGAATGAGACATTTTCCACAGTACCTTCAGCTGGGTCATTTATAGGGTGCATCCTAAAATGTGGCCGGATGCGGATCTTTTTCAGCCAGCCTGGGGTTGATATTCTTGACCTCTGATGAGTGTTTCTTCTTCTCACAATGTGGGAGCAGCATCCTGGGAAATGCATTACAATAGAGACAACTATTGACATCTTGCTGGCAGAAGACCATGGGGAAATTAGCAATAATTTATTCACAGTTCAATCCTTTGGTCCCTTTCCTCACCAGCGGCCCAGCAGAGCCTCCTGAATCAAAGTTGGACTTAGGAAGATCTTGCAGTTTGGTATGCAGTGAAAACACCCAACAGACAGGTTTTGTGGGCAAATATCTTTATTTAACTGAGAATGTCTAGAAACTCAGCAAACCATTGGGACCATGACTGATGGACTGGATTCAAATCCCGTTTAGAAGAAGCATGTACTTGGGAAAGATATGTAGATCCCTCTTTGCCTCAGTTCCCTGTTCTGAGAAGTAGAAATGTTAATATAGCCTACATTTAGCATTATGTCATGTGGCCAAAAATGATTGAATACAGGTAAAATGTTTGAAAAATAAAGGACCAGTGCTTCACAAATGCTCTATAAGTGTTCAATCCTGAATGATGGCAAGAAGAAGCTGGATATTTTGTAGCTGTTGCAAGGAGAGAAGGGATTTGACGGCTCCATGTAAAGGGGGATTCAAGCTTAATCCTTAGCTTTTTCATGGGAACAATGCTTTACAGCTCATAGAGAATATCCATTATCATGTCTGACACCCAGCCCTGTTGGGGGTGAAGGGGAGGGCAAAGTGGGGGCTGTAACCCATATGTTATGGTGGAGGGTGTGGAAATTTAGAGAGATAAGTGACTGTCCAAGAGTCACAACCATGATGAATGATGGATCACGGACAGGACAGACAGAGCCAGTGCCTACCCTGAGCTCAATCCCTGGGGTAGATCTCTTGGTTCTGTCTTCACTGTATGCAGTGTTCCTTGCCCAGCACACAGAAACAGGGCCGGCACAAGTGATGGAAGACAGACTTTCCAGAGGAGAAGGACATTTCGTTTCCTTAGCACAGAATCCGATAGTGAATATTAGCCTCAAAGGAGAAAGGTGGAGTGAATTTCCTCCATCTACTCCTGGAGGCTCCTTCTTTCTCGGATTCCTCCAGAACTGGGTGTGGCATGTGGGTACAAGCATGGGCTCCCTGCAAAAAGAAGGAGGCCTTCCTAGCACTAGGTGCTTCAGGTAAGGGGGGAGGACTCATCCCGAGGCTCTAATAGGAAACAGTTAGAATGAGGGAAGTGGCAGAGAGATGTATCATAACCATTCAGAATGCTATGAGACCTATTAAGAGATGAGATTTCTTATTAAATGAAGTTGTAATTGACCCAGTAGTAGGGATGCTGAAACCCAGTTTTGTTCATTAAGAATCCAGCCATGGAGCAACTAAGCCCGTGCACCACAACTACTAAGCCTGTGCTCTAGAGCCCGCAAGTCACAACTACTGAGCCCACGTGCCACAACTATTGAAGCCCATGCACCTAGAGCCCGCGCTCTGGAACAACAGAAGTCACCGAAATGAGAAGGCCGCACAGGGCAACGAAGACACAACACAGCCAAAAAAAAAAAAAAAGAATCCAGTAAACATTTGCCTGGGTGGTGATAGGATTTGTTTTCCAGGTTAAATGAGGCTCACTTGGTATAAAATCAATGCACACATTGAAAGTGTACAGTTTATTTACTTTTATATCCATACCCATTCATGATGCAGTGGTGATGGGAATATTTTCTAGAAAGTTGGCACCAGTAACAGTGATGTTTAGGGGAACATAAATCAAGGGAAACACAACACAAAAAGTTCACATACACACAGAGAATCATACCACTCATTTCACATACAGACACACCCAGTCTCATGCACACAAACCTACACCACCTAACCGTAATACAGCTTCTTCCTGGGACTATAGTAATTGGTCACGTTACTTGTAAATCACTTTCTATCACCAGGACCCCTACTCTCATTCCCAGCACAAATTTGGAATCAGTTTGCCCTCTACACTAAAACCAGCAAGAATGTCCCACTTTCTCATCGTCAAAGTTCTTCCTCCCCAAGTGACTGATTCCAGAATACATACCGTTTTCAACTTCTGGGAAGGCCACCTGCAATTACAGAAGAGAAAACACTATGAGGATAAGATCACTGTGATGCTCAGGTCTTTTGTTCATTTGCTGACAGTAGAAAACCTGATAAGAAACAGTGGTCCAGGGAACCCAGCAAGGGTTATCAGAGCAAACCTACTCAGGCTGAAAGGCAAGAACTTTGCTGGGAGGATGGAACTTCCAAGTCCATTTAGGTTGGAAATTACAGAATTCTTTTCCTAGAAAAAAAATCGATGCAGGAGAGAGAGCTCCATACTCTACAGGCTGTAATGGATGCTGTCAATTGTAATGTCCTGTGGAATCAGGCACCATGAGTTGGTCATAGACTCTCACTCCACATTCTCCCAACCAAGGGAATTTTATGTATCTGGAAGGAATACCCTCAAATATTCATAACTTAATTCTATTGAAAGAGAAATAAAGCAATATTTCTATCTCAGACCAGAAAAAATCAAGCTTACCTTGGGGATCCACGGAGGCTTTTCTTCTGTCCTATCACAGTGCAGGTCATCCGCCACATCCTCAGGGAGAGCTGGAGGGACACAGAGTAACTGTCAGGACACTGGTGATGCGGCTCAGGAATTACTCAGGGGCTTTCTTCTCGATGAGGACATGGGGTGGTGTGTATGGATGTGGGAGGTTAGTAAGTGTGGGCTGAGCTGGTGTTGGGCCATCCTCTTTGGGGGATGAAGGAAGGCAAAGGACAAGAGGAAGGAAGTGAAAACAGAGCTTTGTCTTTCTAGCTGAGGGGAATCTAATCAGAAGGGAAGGGTCGATTTAAAAAATGGTAAACACTAAAATGCATGCTCTGTTTCAATGACACAGACCCATGACCCATCCTGCCTCTTTTGAGCTTCTGCTCAATTGCCACTGTCGCTTGATTTTTCCCAGATCACTCTTTCCCCAGCATCCACAATGCCATCTACTGCATTTATCATGTCTTCTGTTGTATGATATTTTATACTTGATTAACAGCAACCTCCATTAAAGGACTGAATTCAATCCTAGACAAAATATGCTATATTTATTCACTAATCACTTGTCTTAAAGAAAATCAAATACACAAGATTTGACAAAACGGAAGTCCTACCATTTAGATACAGCCACTATCAATCGTATCATATTTTTATCCCAGTCTTTGTTTTCTATACAATGTACGTATGCCCACTGAGTCAGGGGCTGTCCATACTCTAGGGAGCTGTTCCATAAGTGGGACACTTCGTTATGAAGAGGGAGCCCGGACTGAGCACAGCCTGTCTCTAACCCAGCTGTGCAGGAGAAGTGTACAGGCTAACAGTCAGGTTCCACTTTGAGTCCTTGGGTGTGGGCTAAAGGAACTGACCAATTCTACGGCTTATGGTAATGTTATCCAATACAATAAAATAGCTCCCTGATTCTTATCTGCTTTTGGCCTTGTTTAAGCAATGACACCAGCACTGACAGATATGACCTGTACTGTATACATGGGGTCTCACACCTCTCAGAATCTGTGAGCTGACCAGGAGAATGCAGGTCCTGAGGTGAATTTCACATTAATGACTGTGCCAAAGTCAACTGATAAGCCCACCCATAGCTGCCCTGGATTCTGTGACCACTAATGCCACCTGATGGGCAAGGTCTGGACCTTTGGAGATGCGAGGACTTCCAGCCAAGGATACGGATGCAGGGATTCCCTTGATCCATGACTGAGGATCCCTTGGCTGAGTGGCAAGTGCAGGTCAGGGATCCAGAGCACCCACATTGGGACCCACCCCTGGGTTCTCAGTTTGGCTTTTCCAGTTAGGAGGTCAAGAGCTTAGAACGTTTATCTCTGCACCATCTCCTTCTGAGGAAAAGGAATATTAACCAAATCTGGGCAACAGCTGTGTTGAGGGAAGAACAAGGTAGTGTACAGACAGTGTGCAGTGGTGATGAGCTTTGTTGACAGGTGAATTGTGCTGTGTAAGAGGGAAATATCTCCTCAGGAAACACACACACGCTCACGCATGCAGGTTCACAATCACACCACATAGACCCCAACCACATAGACACATGGACCCCACCCCAGCCCTGATACACACAAACCCACATCATCTAAATGATGCAGTTACTTCCAAGACCATAGAACTTGGGCATGGCTCTTTACTGGGAAATCACTCTCTAGTTCTACACCCCCAGCCCTCATCCCTGTAGGGACCCTGAATCAGGGTGTCTCTCCAAGCAAAGCCAGCAAGAGAGTCCCACCTTCTTCATCATCTAGATTGTTCCTCAGCACAGGGGTGAACTCTGAATACATACCGTTTTTGTTTGCTGTCCAATCCACCTGTGATTAGAGAAGAGAAAACAGTGTAAGGATCTCAGCATCCTGTGCTCTGTGGACACAGGTATTTCATCTCTTTTTTTGTCCTCAGAAAACCAAATGGGAAACGGTTGTTGAGTCAATGGCCCCAAAAGAAACCAGAGAAGACAGCTGTGGGAAAGGCTGGAGCTTTGCCTGGAAGATCTCTCAGGTCCACTTTGAGGAGCAAATACAAAAGTCTATTTCAAGGAGGGAAATTTTCTGCTGAGGAAAGTGTGTCTGACTCTACAGTTTCTAACTGGTGTTGCCATTTTTTAAATGGCCTTTTGAATGAGTTATCTGTTGGGAAAGACCTTCACTCAGCATTCATCCAACCAAGCAAAATTGTATCCATCAGCTGTCTTGAACATTGTAGATCTTCAGATCTGAAATCAATTGGAAAAGCAAGAAATGAAACAAACTTTTAATCTCTGATAAATAAGGGGAGCTTACCCTGGAGGTAGCAGGAGCCACTTTGATTGTCCTCACATGGGGCAGTTTCTCCAACAGGTCCTCAGGGGGCTCTAGGAGGACACAGAGTAAGTGTCAGGACACTGGTGATGCTGCTCAGGAATTACTCAGAGAGCCTCGTTAATGTGGACACAGGGTGGGAGTGTATGGATGCAGGTGGTTACTGAGTGTGGACTGAGGTGCTGTTGGACAAACCTCGCTGGTGGGTGGAGGAAGGCAAAGGGGAGGAACATTTCAGAAATGAGGAAGAGAACCTTTAGCTTTCTAGCTGTAGGGAACCTAATCAATTTGAAAGTGTCAGTCTGAAAAAGCTTAAACACTAACATTGCACTATGTATCAGTATAGAGTCCCACGGCCCCTCTGCCCATTTCAAAGTCCCTCCAAATCCCCCTTCTTCTTGAAATGTTACAAGACTCTTTCAGCTTCCTTCTAATGAAATATGTTGTTCCTTCATTCATCATCCATTCTGTTGGATTTTTGACTTATTTTATTGTGATGAAATATACATATTTATGCTTTTCATAATTTTGAAGTATACAGTTCACTAGCATTTCTTACTTTCACAATGCTGTGTACCCATCAACACAATCTACATCTTAATCTTTTTCATCATTTCAACGTAACCTCTGTACCCATTAAATCATAATCCACCTTACTCCTGCCTCCTGACCTTGGTAATTTCTACTTCCGGTGTCTGTGAGTTTGCCTACACTAGGTACCTCATACAAGTGGAATCATATAATATTGGTCTTTCTGCGCCTGCCTTATTTCACTAACAATAATATATTTTTTATATTATTTGGATCATTCATTTTGTAGCATAAGTCAATCTTTAATTCCTTTTTATGGTTGAAAATTATTCCATTCGGTGTATATATCACATTTTATTTATCCATTCATCACCTCATGGACTTTGGATTGTTTCTATCTTTTGGCTACTAAGAATAATGCGACTATGAACATTAGTGTACACATTTCTGTATGGCACCATAATGGTGACAAATAATATTGTACATATTTCAAATATCATTGAATATAACAACACATGGTGTGACTCTGAGGTGAACTATGGACTTTTCATTAGTAAAAATATACTTACATTGTTTCACTAATTGTAACAAATGTACTTCACCTATGCTATATATTATTAATAGCTGAAACTGGAGTGATAGGATACAGGAATTTTCTGTATTGCATGTACATGTTTTATGTCAATATATTCCTGTTCTAAATAATGTCTAATAATTTAAAGAAATCTCAAAACATGGTTTCAGGGAGGGATGTGTTGTTGCTGATGTTCAAAAATCAGCTAATGTCTAAACCATAACTAGAGACCATCTTCCCTCTTAAACATGAACCAAATGTTGAATTTTAAATGCATGCTGCAGAGCACAGGGAGAACAGCTCGGTGCTTTGTGACCGCCTGGAGGGGTGGGATGGGGAGGGTGGGAGGGAGGGAGATGCATGAGGGAAAGGATGTGGGAACAGATGTATATATATGACTGATTCACTTTGTTATAAAGCAGAAACTAATAAAAAAATAAAATTTAATAAATAAATAAATAAATAAATAAATAAATAAATAAATAAATGCATGTTTACTTCCATGGTTAAAACAGTACCAGCTGGCTTAGTAAGTTTCAATTTGAACACATGGAATAAAAGAAGAATACTGCTTAATATTTCATAGCTTTTTCTTAAATATGAGGCACTGAATCAACTAGAATAATTATTCTTGTGTGAACCGAATGAGACATTTTCCACAGTACCTTCAGCTGGGTCATTTATAGGGTGCATCCTAAAATGTGGCCGGATGCGGATCTTTTTCAGCCAGCCTGGGGTTGATATTCTTGACCTCTGATGAGTGTTTCTTCTTCTCACAATGTGGGAGCAGCATCCTGGGAAATGCATTACAATAGAGACAACTATTGACATCTTGCTGGCAGAAGACCATGGGGAAATTAGCAATAATTTATTCACAGTTCAATCCTTTGGTCCCTTTCCTCACCAGCGGCCCAGCAGAGCCTCCTGAATCAAAGTTGGACTTAGGAAGATCTTGCAGTTTGGTATGCAGTGAAAACACCCAACAGACAGGTTTTGTGGGCAAATATCTTTATTTAACTGAGAATGTCTAGAAACTCAGCAAACCATTGGGACCATGACTGATGGACTGGATTCAAATCCCGTTTAGAAGAAGCATGTACTTGGGAAAGATATGTAGATCCCTCTTTGCCTCAGTTCCCTGTTCTGAGAAGTAGAAATGTTAATATAGCCTACATTTAGCATTATGTCATGTGGCCAAAAATGATTGAATACAGGTAAAATGTTTGAAAAATAAAGGACCAGTGCTTCACAAATGCTCTATAAGTGTTCAATCCTGAATGATGGCAAGAAGAAGCTGGATATTTTGTAGCTGTTGCAAGGAGAGAAGGGATTTGACGGCTCCATGTAAAGGGGGATTCAAGCTTAATCCTTAGCTTTTTCATGGGAACAATGCTTTACAGCTCATAGAGAATATCCATTATCATGTCTGACACCCAGCCCTGTTGGGGGTGAAGGGGAGGGCAAAGTGGGGGCTGTAACCCATATGTTATGGTGGAGGGTGTGGAAATTTAGAGAGATAAGTGACTGTCCAAGAGTCACAACCATGATGAATGATGGATCACGGACAGGACAGACAGAGCCAGTGCCTACCCTGAGCTCAATCCCTGGGGTAGATCTCTTGGTTCTGTCTTCACTGTATGCAGTGTTCCTTGCCCAGCACACAGAAACAGGGCCGGCACAAGTGATGGAAGACAGACTTTCCAGAGGAGAAGGACATTTCGTTTCCTTAGCACAGAATCCGATAGTGAATATTAGCCTCAAAGGAGAAAGGTGGAGTGAATTTCCTCCATCTACTCCTGGAGGCTCCTTCTTTCTCGGATTCCTCCAGAACTGGGTGTGGCATGTGGGTACAAGCATGGGCTCCCTGCAAAAAGAAGGAGGCCTTCCTAGCACTAGGTGCTTCAGGTAAGGGGGGAGGACTCATCCCGAGGCTCTAATAGGAAACAGTTAGAATGAGGGAAGTGGCAGAGAGATGTATCATAACCATTCAGAATGCTATGAGACCTATTAAGAGATGAGATTTCTTATTAAATGAAGTTGTAATTGACCCAGTAGTAGGGATGCTGAAACCCAGTTTTGTTCATTAAGAATCCAGCCATGGAGCAACTAAGCCCGTGCACCACAACTACTAAGCCTGTGCTCTAGAGCCCGCAAGTCACAACTACTGAGCCCACGTGCCACAACTATTGAAGCCCATGCACCTAGAGCCCGCGCTCTGGAACAACAGAAGTCACCGAAATGAGAAGGCCGCACAGGGCAACGAAGACACAACACAGCCAAAAAAAAAAAAAAAGAATCCAGTAAACATTTGCCTGGGTGGTGATAGGATTTGTTTTCCAGGTTAAATGAGGCTCACTTGGTATAAAATCAATGCACACATTGAAAGTGTACAGTTTATTTACTTTTATATCCATACCCATTCATGATGCAGTGGTGATGGGAATATTTTCTAGAAAGTTGGCACCAGTAACAGTGATGTTTAGGGGAACATAAATCAAGGGAAACACAACACAAAAAGTTCACATACACACAGAGAATCATACCACTCATTTCACATACAGACACACCCAGTCTCATGCACACAAACCTACACCACCTAACCGTAATACAGCTTCTTCCTGGGACTATAGTAATTGGTCACGTTACTTGTAAATCACTTTCTATCACCAGGACCCCTACTCTCATTCCCAGCACAAATTTGGAATCAGTTTGCCCTCTACACTAAAACCAGCAAGAATGTCCCACTTTCTCATCGTCAAAGTTCTTCCTCCCCAAGTGACTGATTCCAGAATACATACCGTTTTCAACTTCTGGGAAGGCCACCTGCAATTACAGAAGAGAAAACACTATGAGGATAAGATCACTGTGATGCTCAGGTCTTTTGTTCATTTGCTGACAGTAGAAAACCTGATAAGAAACAGTGGTCCAGGGAACCCAGCAAGGGTTATCAGAGCAAACCTACTCAGGCTGAAAGGCAAGAACTTTGCTGGGAGGATGGAACTTCCAAGTCCATTTAGGTTGGAAATTACAGAATTCTTTTCCTAGAAAAAAAATCGATGCAGGAGAGAGAGCTCCATACTCTACAGGCTGTAATGGATGCTGTCAATTGTAATGTCCTGTGGAATCAGGCACCATGAGTTGGTCATAGACTCTCACTCCACATTCTCCCAACCAAGGGAATTTTATGTATCTGGAAGGAATACCCTCAAATATTCATAACTTAATTCTATTGAAAGAGAAATAAAGTAATATTTCTATCTCAGACCAGAAAAAATCAAGCTTACCTTGGGGATCCACGGAGGCTTTTCTTCTGTCCTATCACAGTGCAGGTCATCCGCCACATCCTCAGGGAGAGCTGGAGGGACACAGAGTAACTGTCAGGACACTGGTGATGCGGCTCAGGAATTACTCAGGGGCTTTCTTCTCGATGAGGACATGGGGTGGTGTGTATGGATGTGGGAGGTTAGTAAGTGTGGGCTGAGCTGGTGTTGGGCCATCCTCTTTGGGGGATGAAGGAAGGCAAAGGACAAGAGGAAGGAAGTGAAAACAGAGCTTTGTCTTTCTAGCTGAGGGGAATCTAATCAGAAGGGAAGGGTCGATTTAAAAAATGGTAAACACTAAAATGCATGCTCTGTTTCAATGACACAGACCCATGACCCATCCTGCCTCTTTTGAGCTTCTGCTCAATTGCCACTGTCGCTTGATTTTTCCCAGATCACTCTTTCCCCAGCATCCACAATGCCATCTACTGCATTTATCATGTCTTCTGTTGTATGATATTTTATACTTGATTAACAGCAACCTCCATTAAAGGACTGAATTCAATCCTAGACAAAATATGCTATATTTATTCACTAATCACTTGTCTTAAAGAAAATCAAATACACAAGATTTGACAAAACGGAAGTCCTACCATTTAGATACAGCCACTATCAATCGTATCATATTTTTATCCCAGTCTTTGTTTTCTATACAATGTACGTATGCCCACTGAGTCAGGGGCTGTCCATACTCTAGGGAGCTGTTCCATAAGTGGGACACTTCGTTATGAAGAGGGAGCCCGGACTGAGCACAGCCTGTCTCTAACCCAGCTGTGCAGGAGAAGTGTACAGGCTAACAGTCAGGTTCCACTTTGAGTCCTTGGGTGTGGGCTAAAGGAACTGACCAATTCTACGGCTTATGGTAATGTTATCCAATACAATAAAATACCTCCCTGATTCTTATCTGCTTTTGGCCTTGTTTAAGCAATGACACCAGCACTGACAGATATGACCTGTACTGTATACATGGGGTCTCACACCTCTCAGAATCTGTGAGCTGACCAGGAGAATGCAGGTCCTGAGGTGAATTTCACATTAATGACTGTGCCAAAGTCAACTGATAAGCCCACCCATAGATGCCCTGGATTCTGTGACCACTAATGCCACCTGATGGGCAAGGTCTGGACCTTTGGAGATGCGAGGACTTCCAGCCAAGGATACGGATGCAGGGATTCCCTTGATCCATGACTGAGGATCCCTTGGCTGAGTGGCAAGTGCAGGTCAGGGATCCAGAGCACCCACATTGGGACCCACCCCTGGGTTCTCAGTTTGGCTTTTCCACTTAGGAAGTCAAGAGCTTAGAACATTTATCTCTGCACCATCTCCTTATGAGGAAAAGAAATATTAACCAAATCTGGGCAACAGCTGTGTTGAGGGAAGAACATGCAACCAACCTCAGAAAACAAGTAAGCGTCCTGTGCCTGAGCTAACCTTAGGTACTTCAAAACAACTCCGTAAGTCTCTTAGCCCCTTAGAGGGATGAAAACAATATTTGAGTTAAAAGTAACTTGTCCCAATTCCCTTAGTCTGGAATACTGAAACAAAATTCTATAGCAGACGAGATTCTTAAACACACAGCTCCTGCCAGGCTTTACCCCAGCCTTGGAAGAACTGGGAAGGATAAGACCAAGGCAGGCCTGAGGAAAGGTCAGAGGGTAGGCAGGACTGGGGTGTGGGGAGCAGGGGCAGAGCTGTCTGGATGGAGCAGTGGGTTGTAAGAAGAGCAGTGACCCTGGGTCCGGCTGCCCTGAGTCTCTGTCCTGGGCCTGGTCAACCCCAGGAGACCAGGTCAGCAGGGCTGTGAAAGCAAGTGTGTGAAGAAGCCCAGCAGCCCCTTCACAGAGCCCTCTAGAATTTCTGCCGCCCATGGAGGGTCTCTAGGGGCAGCTGAACGTGGACCCATCTCAAATGGAAGCATGTCAGCACATCAGCCTTGGGGAAGTGCAGAGGCTGAGATGAGCTCAAGGAGACTGAGCACATGCAGTGATCCCAGAGCACGTGTTCTGTGACTCATCCATCTCTGGGACAGTCCTTTACGAGAGGAACAAACAGTGAGGACAAAACATGAGGTGAAGTCACAAGTCCTGAAAGTGCAGAGGGAGACAGTTCACTTCTCATCCACCACCTCACCCTTTCTAGAAGAACTTGGTCTCAAGTTTCAAGGGCGCATGTGAGTTTTGACCCACAGGTTCTGTCCATCATAGGTCAATATGCAAAAGAAAACACACTCTCCTGTGCACAATACCCTAGATGTGCTAACCAGAACACAAACTTCCATATTAGGCAGTGACAAGCACAAGAAAGAGCAGCTCATGTGCAAAAGATCACTTTTGATAAGCAAATCAAGAAAAAGTGATTATAGAGCACAGTCACGTCTAAGGACACAATTTCTCTCTATTGTATCATTAAAATGTAAAAAAAACAAGTCAGAACTCTACACATATTTCATTCTTCTTTCTGATTTCATATCCACTTTCCTCAGTCTCCAAAGCAGGTGATATAACCCTAAAGTTCCAGGAACCCTCTGCCATTAGATCCTACCTAAGTGTTGTTCCTACCTGTATCCTTTTCCTTATCACGGCCACAAATGCTATCCAAAGTCGATTCTGTAGAAACACGAATATGAATTTACAAGTCTTATGGATACATTTAAAATGTGACTTATGTGACGGAGTAATTGGATATTTTATTTTGTTTTATATTAATACACTGAGTTAATCATTGATTGAATTAAATAAATTATAACAGGCACATCTAGCTAGTGGCTACCACACTGTAATACACATCCATCTTTCTCTCTCTCTCCATATATATATATATATATATATATATATATATATATATATATATATATATATATATATATATATATACATGTATAAAGTATATGGAGGATGTTACCACGGCTCCCCTGGTTATTCCCCTCTGTATGGTCTACCTACTCAAGATGGCTGTTTCCTGATGGTTTACCAAAGGAAAATCCTCTGCCCCGTGAAGGTACTTAGCCCAAGGGGTAAGAGGGATGTGTCCCTCTGCTGGTTTCCCT
The DNA here is from genome assembly GCF_025265405.1 of Mesoplodon densirostris. NCBI lineage: Eukaryota > Metazoa > Chordata > Mammalia > Artiodactyla > Ziphiidae > Mesoplodon > Mesoplodon densirostris. The sequence goes on along the minus strand of NC_082662.1, from coordinate 133,747,028 downwards.
GGTAACCGATAATCCCATCTGCTGTCAATTCCCCCTTTAACTGGTAGCCTGCCTATTCCACCCAGAGTGAAGAATGCTGCTACTGCTGCTGCTGCGTTCTGCCTGCCATCGCCTATCTACAGTGGGATGTCTCTCCAGGACCACTTTGCTTCTGATGTGAAAGATCTCCCATCTATTAAACCATGAATGTCTCTGTCCCTGACTCCGGGCTCTTTCCTTAGCCCTGAGGCTGAGCAAGTACAGGGCTTGCAGGCGTGAGAGGTGCAGCACAACACCTTCTGCAGGGCAGTTTGCTGGCCAGATTTGATGATTCCTTTGTAGGTGTTTCCTAGGCTCATGCACACTTGCCAGACACTCATGAGACCTTGGGGACACTGAAACAGTAATGTCAACACCCAGATCCTAGAGGAATTCCCGACAGGTGTGCCACTTGACCGGAGAGGTAATGAGCATGGCCCAGTGCACCTGTGCTAGACATAATCAGCGAGCAGGTGCAGAAGGGAGGGAGGGACATTCACTCACTTCATGAGGCCATCCTTCTCACCACTGCCTCTGAAAAATCCAGGGAAGGAAGGGACAAAATGCCCTTAGAAAGTAAATGACCTGTACACTGAAAACTACAAACCACTGCCGAAAGAATTAAACAAGGAACAAATCATTGAAATGACATATCATATTCATAGACTGGAGACTTATTATTGTTGACATTTCTACACTACTCAAAGGTAAGTATTAATTCATCGTAATACCTATCAAAATCCCAATGTCATTTTCAAAGTAAAAGAAAAAAGAATCCTAAAATACATATGGAACCACTAAGGATTCCAAACAGAAAAATCAATCCTGAGAACAAAGAACATAGATGGAGGCTTCTCACTTCCTGACTTCAAAACACATTACAAAGCCACAGGAATCAAAACTGTATGGTACTGACATAGAAACAGATACATAGGCCTAAAGACCAGAATAAATAATCCCCATGAAAACTCATAGATACATGGCCAAATGAAATTCACCAAGCTTCTAAGACAACAAATAGGGAAAGTATAGTTTTTTCAACAGTCAATAGGATGAAAATATAACTTACAGAAAGTTTACAAACATATATCAGAAAAGGAGCTAATGTCCAAAACATCTAAGAAAAACACTACAACTCAAATGCAAAGTAAGTTAAAAAATTCAAAAGGGTAAATAACTGGGTTCAGAAATGTGCAAAGATTTAAATAAGACATTTCCCGAAAAAGACATACAAATGGCTAACAAATAGAGGAAAAGGTTCTCAACCTCACTAATCATCAGGGCAATGAAAATCAACACCTCATACCTGTTAGGCTGTGTATTATATAGAAAAAAATTAACAGTTTAAGGCCAAGATGTGGGGAATTGGAAACTTTGTACACTGCTGGTGGGAATGTAAAATGGTGCCGCTATTATGAAAAAGAGTATGGGGGTTCCTTATAAAATTATAAACAGAAATATCATATGATTCAGCAATCACAGTTCTCGGTATATAGCCAAAGGAAATTAAATCAGTATCACAATGAGATGAACATAGTTTCATTGCAGCATTCTCCACAATACCCTAGATATGCAACCAACTTCACAAAACAAGTAAGTGTCCTGTGCCTGAGCTAACCTTAGGTACTTCAAAACAACTCCGTAAGGCTCTTAGCCCCTTAGAGAGGATGAAAGCAATATTAGAGTTAAAAGTAACTTGTACCAATTCCCTTAGTCTGGAATGCTGAAACAAAAGTTCTACAGCAGGGGAAGCCTCCTAAACACATAGCACCTGCCAGGGTTTACCCCAGCCTTGGAAGAACTGGGAAGGATAAGACCAAGGCAGGCCTGAGGAAAGGTCCAAGGGTAGGCAGGCCTGGAGTGAGGGGAGCAGGGGCAGGGCTGTCTGGATGGAGCAGTGGGTTGTAAGAAGCGGAGTGACCCTGGGTCCTGCTGCACTGAGTCTCTGTCCTGGGCCTGGTCAATTCCAGGAGACCAGGTTAGCAGGGCTGTGAGAGCCAGTGTGTGAAGCGAACCCAGCAGCCCCTTCACATAGTCCTCTAGAATTCCTGCCGGCCATGAAGGGTCTTTAGGGGCAGCTGGACGTGGAGCCCTCTCAAATGGAAGCACGTCAGCACACCAGCCTTGGGAGGTGCTGAGGCTGAAATGAGGAGACTGAGCACATGCAGTGATCCCAAAGCATGTGTTCTGTGACTCATCCATCTCTGGGAGTGCGCTTTCCATGAGGAATAAACAGTGAGGACAAAAGTAAGGTGAAGCTACAAGTCCTGAAAGTGTAGAGGGAGAGAGTTCAAGTCTCATCCACCACCTGACACTCACTATAAGAACTTGTTCTCCAGTGTCAAGTGACTATGAGAGTTTTGTTCCCACTAGGATATGGCCATCATACGTGAATGTAAAAAGGAAACCAAAATCCCTGGTGCAAAATACCCTCCAGGTACCAAACAGAAACGAAGCTTTCATCTTTGGCAGTGAAAAAGCAATGAAAGAGTAGTCTTGTGAGAAAGCAAATTTCTGAATGGCAAAGCAAGAAAAGATGACTATAAGCACAGTACAGTCAAAGGACATGGATACAATAACTCTATTATATCATTAAAATTGGGAAAGAACAAATCAGAATTCTACACATATTTCCTTCTGCTTCCTGATTTCATATTCACCTTCCTTAGTTTCTGAAGAAGTGGGTGGAACCCAAGTGTTCTTGGAATTGTCTCGCTTTAGATCCTAACTGAGAGTTGTTCGCTATGTGAATCGTCATCAGCATCACTGCTATGTATGCTCTCCAAAATGCATTCTGTACAAACACAACCATGAGCATAAAGTTATTATACAAGTTGACCCACCCATTTCTTCTACTCGACTTGCTGGCTCACACAGCATCACCCTGGTATTCCCTCCAGGTTCTCAGACCTCCCCTGTGCTCTGTGCAGACAGAGTCCTTCAATAACATATTGATCACAGTTGAAAATTGCAAATGAGGGAGAGATGCTGAGAAAATCACCTTTCGACCCCTCACTTCTATAGACCCATTTAGAGCTTTCACCGTCAACCTTACCAACATGAAATTCCAGATGTTACAGACACACTTGAAACATGGCTAGTGTGACCAAGCAATTGTGTGTTTTTTGCATTTTTTAATAGAATGAGTTAATTATTGTTTGAACTAAATTAATTATAAATAGACACGTTTGGTTAGTGGCTATCACACTGGAAAGCTCAGCTCTAAGAAATCCAAAGATGAGAAAGAGGCAAACAGCCACCCCTCTCCTCGTTGTTCTTTACTGCAGAAAATTTGATGGCCTGATCTGATCATTCATATGTAGGTATATCTTGGGCTCTTGGACACACACCAGCCATTGGGAGAGTCCTTGTGGACACTGAAATAGTACAGTCAAAATTCAGATCCAAGAGGAATTCCCAGCAAGGGGCCCACTTGTAGACAGAGGTGAAGGGCATGGCCCAGTACACCTGTATTAGACATAATCAGAGAGTAGGTGCAGAGGGGAGGGAGGGATTTCACTCTCTCCATGAGTCCATCTTTCTCAACCCTGACTCTAGAAGACCTGAGGAAGGCAGTGGAAAAGGCCCCGTAGGAGGTGAAATATTTGTATACTGAAAACTACAGGACATTGCGGAAAGAAATTAAAGAAGAGACAAGTAATTGGAATGACATACCATGTTCATAGACTGGGTTATTAAATACTGTTGGCATTTCTGTATTACATAAAGTGATGTACACATATATCGCAACAACCCACAAAATTCCATGTCATTATTATAGAAGTAGACAGAATCCTAAAATACATATGGAACCGCACCCAAGGAGATCAAACAATCTTGAGACCAAAGAGCAATGATGGAGATTAACACTTCCTGAACTCAAAACACATAACAATGCCACAGTAGTCAAAAGAGTCTGCTACTGGCATCAAGAGAGTGAGATAGACCAATGAAATATAATAGAGGGACCAAAAATAAATGCACGTATATATGGCCAACTGATCTTGGCCAAGGTTCTAAGATTACCAAGTGAAGAAAGGATAGTCTCTTCAACAATCAACAGTATGAAAAGGCAACCTATAGGATGGGAGGAAATATGTGTAAACCTTGTATCTGAACAAGGGACCAATATCCAGAATATATAAGAAACTACTACAAGTCAATTTCAGAAAAAGAGCGGGCAAATAAGTGTGTTTAAAAATGGGTAAAAAGCTTTACTAGACATTTCTCCATAAAGACATACAGGTGGTCAATCTACATATGAAAATTTGCTCAACATCGCTAAGCATCAGGGAAATGGAAATCAAGCCACAAAGAGATATCACTCACACCTGTTAGGATGTGTATTATAAAAAGACAATTAGGGCTTCCCTGGTGGCCCAGTGGTTGAGAGTCCGCCTGCCGAAGCAGGGGACACGTGTTCGTGCCTCGGTCTGGGAGGATCCCACATGCCACTGAGCGGCTGGGCCCATGAGCCATGGCCACTGAGTCTGTGCGTTTGTAGCCTGTGCTCCGCAACGGGAGAGCCCACAACAATGAGAGGCCCGTGTACTGCAAAAAAAAAAAAAAAAAAAAAAAAAAAAAAAAAACAGAAAGAAGAAAAGAAAGAAAATAAATGGATGCTGGAAATAATGTGAAGAAGTGGAACTTATGTACCCTGTTTTGTGCCCTGTAGTAATGTAAAATGGTGTAGCCATTATGGAAAACAGAATGGAGGTCTCCTAAAAATTATTAAGAGAACTAGCATAAAATCCAGCAGTCACTCATTTAGGTTTATATACAAAGGAGATAAAACAAGAATGTCCAAGAGATATCTACAATCTAAAGTCCATTGCAGCATTATACACAATACACAACATAGGAAAACTGCCTAGTGTCCATGGGAAGATGAATTAATAAAGAAAATGTGGTGTATACTTACAGAGGAATGTCCTTCAGTCTCTGAAAAAGAAGGAAATCCTGCCATTTGCAGCAACACGAAAGAACTTGGAGGACATTTGTAAGAGTGAAATAAGCCAGTCACAGAAGGTCAAAAACTGAAAGAAACCTCTGAGAATCAGAGAGTGGAATGGTGGTTCCAAGAGCTGGCAGGAGGTTGACATGGGAAGTCTCTGTTTAAGGTTAGAATGTGTTATTTGCAAAATGGAAAAGTCCTAGACACTTGCTGTACAACAAGGTACATGTAGTCAACAGGACTGCCTGGACATTTCAAAACTTTATGGGAACATAAATCAAGGGAAAAACAACATAAAAAGTTCACATACACACACAGAATCATACCACTCATTTCACATACAGACACACCCAGTCTCATGCACACAAACCTACACCACTTAACCGTAATACAGCTTCTTCTTGGGACTATAGTAATTGGTCACATTACTTGTAAATCACTTTCTATCACCAGGACCCCTACTCTCATTCCCAGCACATATTTGGAATCTGTTTGCCCTCTACACTAAAACCAGCAAGAATGTCCCACTTTCTCATCTTCAAAATTCTTCCTCCCTAAGTGACTGATTCCAGAATACATACAGTTTACACCTTCTGGGAAGGCCACCTGCAATTACAGAAGAGAAAACACTATGAGGATAAGATCACAGTGATGCTCAGGTCTTTTGTTCATTTGCTGACAGTAGAAAACCTGATAAGAAACAGTGGTCCAGGGAACCCAGCAAGGGTTATCAGAGCAAACCTACTGAGGCTGAAAGGCAAGACCTTTGCTGGTAGGATGGAACTTCCAAGTCCATTTAGGTTGGAAATTACAGAATTCTTTTCCTAGAGGAAAAATCGCTGCAGGAGAGAGAGCTCCGTACTCTACAGGCTGTAATGGATGCTGTCAATTTTAATGTCCTGTGGAATCAGGCACCATGAGTTGGTAATAGACTCTCACTCCACATTCTCCCAACCAAGGGAATTGTATGTATCTGGAAGGAATACCCTCAAATATTCATAACTTAATTCTATTGAAAGAGAAATAAAGCAATAATTCTATCTCAGAACAGAAAAAATCCAGCTTACATTGATGATCCACGGAGGCTTTTCTTCTTTCCTATCACGGTGCAGGTCATCCGCCACATCCTCAGGGAGAGCTGGAGGGACACAGAGTAACTGTCAGGACACTGGTGATGCGGCTCAGGAATTACTCAGGGGCTTTCTTCTCGATGAGGACATGGGGTGGTGTGTATGGATGTGGGAGGTTAGTAAGTGTGGGCTGAGCTGGTGCTGGGCCATCCTCTTTGGGGGATGAAGGAAGGCAAAGGACCAGAGGAAGGAAGTGAAACAGAGCTTTGGCTTTCTAGCTAAGGGGAGCCTCATCAGAAGGGAAGGGTCGATCTAAAAAATGGTAAACACTAAAATGCATGCTCTGTTTCAATGACACAGACCCATGACACATCCTGCCTCTTTTGAGCTTCTGCTAAATTGCCACTATCTCTTGATTTTTCCCAGATCACTCTTTCCCCAGCATCCACAATGCCAGCTACTGCATTTATCATGTCTTCTGTTGTATGATATTTTATACTTGATTAACAGCAACCTCCATTAAAGGACTGAATTCAATCCTAGACAAAATATGCTACATTTATTCACTAATCACTCGTTTTAAAGAAAATCAAATACACAAGATTTGACAAAACTGAAGTCCTCCCATTTAGATACAGCCACTATCAATCGTATCATATTTTTCTCCCAGTCTTTGTTTTCTATACAATGTACGTATGCCCACTGAGTCAGGGGCTGTCCATACTCTAGGGAGCTGTTCCATAAGTGGGACACTTCGTTATGAAGAGGGAGCCCGGACTGAGCACAGCCTGTCTCTAACCCAGCTATGCAGGAGAAGTGTACAGGCTACAGTCAGGTTCCACTTTGAGTCCTTGGGTGTGGGCTACAGGAATTGACCAATACTAAGGCTTATGGTAATGTTATCCAATACAATAAAATAGCTCCCTGATTCTTATCTGCTTTTGGCCTTGTTTAAGCAATGACACCAGCACTGACAGATATGACCTGTACTGTGTACATGGGGTCTCACACCTCTCAGAATCTGTGAGCTGACCAGGAGAATGCAGGTCCTGAGGTGAATTCCACATTAATGACTGTGCCAAAGTCAACTGATAAGCCCACCCATAGCGGCCCTGGATTCTGTGACCACTAATGCCACCTGATGGGCAAGGTCTGGACCTTTGGAGATGCGAGGACTTCCAGCCAAGGATACGGATGCAGGGACTCCCTTGCTCCATGACTGAGGATCCCTTGGCTGAGTGGTAAGTGCAGGTCAGGGATCCAGAGCACCCACATTGGGACCCACCCCTGGGTTCTCAGTTTGGCTTTTCCAGTTAGGAGGTCAAGAGCTTAGAACGTTTATCTCTGCACCATCTCCTTCTGAGGAAAAGGAATATTAACCAAATCTGGGCAACAGCTGTGTTGAGGGAAGAACAAGGTAGTGTACAGACAGTGTGCAGTGGTGATGAGCTTTGTTGACAGGTGAATTGTGCTGTGTAAGAGGGAAATATCTCCTCAGGAAACACACACACGCTCACGCATGCAGGTTCACAATCACACCACATAGACCCCAACCACATAGACACATGGACCCCACCCCAGCCCTGATACACACAAACCCACATCATCTAAATGATGCAGTTACTTCCAAGACCATAGAACTTGGGCATGGCTCTTTACTGGGAAATCACTCTCTAGTTCTACACCCCCAGCCCTCATCCCTGTAGGGACCCTGAATCAGGGTGTCTCTCCAAGCAAAGCCAGCAAGAGAGTCCCACCTTCTTCATCATCTAGATTGTTCCTCAGCACAGGGGTGAACTCTGAATACATACCGTTTTTGTTTGCTGTCCAATCCACCTGTGATTAGAGAAGAGAAAACAGTGTAAGGATCTCAGCATCCTGTGCTCTGTGGACACAGGTATTTCATCTCTTTTTTTGTCCTCAGAAAACCAAATGGGAAACGGTTGTTGAGTCAATGGCCCCAAAAGAAACCAGAGAAGACAGCTGTGGGAAAGGCTGGAGCTTTGCCTGGAAGATCTCTCAGGTCCACTTTGAGGAGCAAATACAAAAGTCTATTTCAAGGAGGGAAATTTTCTGCTGAGGAAAGTGTGTCTGACTCTACAGTTTCTAACTGGTGTTGCCATTTTTTAAATGGCCTTTTGAATGAGTTATCTGTTGGGAAAGACCTTCACTCAGCATTCATCCAACCAAGCAAAATTGTATCCATCAGCTGTCTTGAACATTGTAGATCTTCAGATCTGAAATCAATTGGAAAAGAAAGAAATGAAGCAAACTTTTAATCTCTGATAAATAAGGGGAGCTTACCCTGGAGGTAGCAGGAGCCACTTTGATTGTCCTCACATGGGGCAGTTTCTCCAACAGGTCCTCAGGGGGCTCTAGGAGGACACAGAGTAAGTGTCAGGACACTGGTGATGCTGCTCAGGAATTACTCAGAGAGCCTCGTTAATCTGGACACAGGGTGGGAGTGTATGGATGCAGGTGGTTACTGAGTGTGGGCTGAGGTGATGTTGGACAAACCTCGCTGGTGGGTGGAGGAAGGCAAAGGGGAGGAACATTTCAGAAATGAGGAAGAGAACCTTTAGCTTTCTAGCTGTAGGGAACCTAATCAATTTGAAAGTGTCAGTCTGAAAAAGCTTAAACACTAACATTGCACTATGTTTCAGTATAGAGTCCCACGGCCCCTCTGCCCATTTCAAAGTCCCTCCAAATCCCCCTTCTTCTTGAAATGTTACAAGACTCTTTCAGCTTCCTTCTAATCAAATATGTTGCTCCTTCATTCATCGTCCATTCTGTTGGATTTTTGACTTATTTTATTGTGATGAAATATACATATTTATGCTTTTCATAATTTTGAAGTATACAGTTCACTAGCATTTCTTACTTTCACAATGCTGTGTACCCATCAACACAATCTACATCTTAATCTTTTTCATCATTTCAACGTAACCTCTGTACCCATTAAATCATAATCCACCTTACTCCTGCCTCCTGACCTTGGTAATTTCTACTTCCGGTGTCTGTGAGTTTGCCTACACTAGGTACCTCATACAAGTGGAATCATATAATATTTGTCTTTCTGCGCCTGCCTTATTTCACTAACAATAATGTATTTTTTATATTATTTGGATCATTCATTTTGTAGCATAAGTCAATCTTTAATTCCTTTTTATGGTTGAAAATTATTCCATTCCGTGTATATATCACATTTTATTTATCCATTCATCACCTCATGGACTTTGGATTGTTTCTATCTTTTGGCTACTAAGAATAATGCGACTATGAACATTAGTGTACACATTTCTGTATGGCACCATAATGGTGACAAATAATATTGTACATATTTCAAATATTATTGAATATAACAACACAAGGTGTGACTCTGAGGTGAACTATGGACTTTCCATTAGTAAAAATATACTTACATTGTTTCACTAATTGTAACAAATGTACTTCACCTATGCTATATACTATTAATAGCTGAAACTGGAGTGATAGGATACAGGAATTTTCTGTATTGCCTGTACAACTTTTATGTCAATATAATCCTGTTCTAAATAATGTCTAATAATTTAAAGAAATCTCAAAACATGGTTTCAGGGAGGGATGTGTTGTTGCTGACGTTCAAAATTCAGTTGATGTCTAAAGCATAACTAGAGACCATCTTCCCTCTTAAACATGAACCAAATGTTGAATTTTAAATGCATGCCGCAGAGCACAGGGAGATCAGCTCGGTGCTTTGTGACTGCCTGGAGGGGTGGGATGGGGAGGGTGGGAGGGAGGGAGATGCATGAGGGAAGGGATGTGGGAACAGATGTATATGTATGACTGATTCACTTTGTTATAAAGCAGAAACTAATAAAAAAAATAAAATTCAAAAAAAATAAAAAATAAATAAATGCATGTTTACTTCCATGGTTAAAACAGTACCAGCTGTCTTAGTAAGTTTCAATTTGAACACATGGAATAAAAGAAGAATACTGCTTAATATTTCATAGCTTTTTCTTCAATATGAGGCACTGAATCAACCAGAATAATTATTCTTGAGTGAACCAAATGAGACATTTTCCACAGTACCTTCAGCTGGGTCATTTGTATGGTGCATCCTAAAATGTGGCCGGATGTGGATCTTTTTCAGCCAGCCTGGGGTTGATATTCTTGACCTCTGATGAGTGTTTCTTCTTCTCGCATTCTGGGAGCAGCATCCTGGGAAATGCATTACAATAGAGACAACTATTGACATCTTGCTGGCAGAAGACCATGGGGAAATTAGCAATAATTTATTCACAGTTCAATCCTTTGGTCCCTTTCCTCACCAGCTGCCCAGCAGAGCCTCCTGAATCAAAGTTGGACTTAGGAAGATCTTGCAGTTTGGTATGCAGTGAAAACACCCAACAGACAGGTTTTGTGGGCAAATATCTTTATTTAACTGAGAATGTCTAGAAACTCAGCAATCCATTGGGCCCATGAATGATGGACTGGATTCAAATCCCGTTTAGAAGAAGCATGTACTTGGGAAAGATATGTAGATCCCTCTTTGCCTCTGTTCCCTGTTCTGAGATGTAGGAATGTTAATATTGCCTAAGTTTAGCATTATGTCATGTGTCCAAAAATGATTGAATATAGGTAAAATGTTTGAAAAATAAAGGACCGGTGCTTCACAAATGCGCTATAAGTGTTCAATCCTGAATGATGGCAAGAAGAAGCTGGACATTTCGTAGCTGTTGAAAGCAGAGAAGTGATTTGACGGCTCCAAGTAAAGGGGGATTCAAGCTTACTCTTCAGCTTTTTATGGGAACAATGCTTTGCAGCTCATGGAGAATATCCATTATCATGTCTGACACCCAGCCCTGTTTGGGGTGAAGGGGAGGGCAAAGTGGGGGCTGTAACCCATATGTTATGGTGGAGGGTGTGGAAATTTAGAGATAAGTGACTGTCCAAGAATCACAACCATGATGAATGATGGATCTGGGACAGGACAGACCCCTGGACCCCTGAGCCAGGAGTTCCCCTCACTCTCTCTCTCAAATTCTCCTGCCCCAAGTTTTCTGTGGGTGAGAGCTGATGCCCTGAAGGAGCTGCCTGAGCCTAGAAAGGAACCCAAATCCTTACCCTACTTTTCGTCTCTATATTTCAATCCCTCATTCAAAATACATCAGTTTCTTATGAACAAAGCTCCCCTGAAGGACCACAGGAATTCCAACTGTGTCCGTTCTCCCCAGCCTCTTCATACCATCAACTATCTCACAAGCATCCTTCACAATGACCAGCTCACCATGCTGAGTGACCAGTGGTCTGTTACATTCCTAGGTTGCCTCAGAGCTCAAAACCTCTAAGCAAAAGGCCACATGATGGCTCTACCAAGAATCAGCTTCCCTTCAATTGACCACGTTTGGATGAATAGTTACCATGAATTAACTGGGGAGGTGGCCATCTCTGCTGGGCTTTGGTGGCTTAGTTAAGTCTGTGATGCTCAAAGTCTCCCTGACAATTGATCTGAGCACCCATTCGAGCAGCCTGGACCAAGGGCTTGCTAAGAATGGGCAAGCGTTCAAGTCTTTCCTCACTAATATTCCGGCTCTATAAACTCATCATTTTCTAGACCCTGTAGTGGAAGGCAATAGAATCCCACATTCTTTTTGAAAGTCATCTCCATACTCAGAGGCTGGAGACCCCACCCCAGGATGCTCCTTGAGAATCACCAGACAGACCCTCCTTCCCTCAGTGACCAAATGTTCATTCCACTAATGTGATGGCACTGGCCCTTCTCACCAAACTCCCTGGCAGCTGCCAAACAGCCAGTGATCTTGTCCACAGCAACCCATGGAAATCCAACCAGTGAATCCCAGGTTCTTTCCTTTATAAAACTCTCTGGATTTAGACCTTGAGTATTTGGTTTCAGATTGACAGCTACATTTAGAAGAGCTGAGCTGTAATTCCCCTTTCCTCCTATAATGACCATTGCTGAGGAGATATGAAGATTCTTCTGCTTCAGTAAAAGCATAATGAGTGAGTTCCCTTTATCTGTTCTCTGGTAGAGTGTGTACAAAATTGGCATTTGGAGATAGTATGTTTTTCTAAATTTAGGAAAATATTTAAGGCAGCTGGCTTGACAGAAGAATCAAAAATATAACTTAAGTAATATAACAAACTATAAAATATATTTATAACTGTAGATAAATGTGGTAGAAATCAAAAAAGAAAACAAAAAAGATGAGGAACATATATCAGTAAAAGTTAACCAGCACATTTGAAGGAACAGCCTTCAGAGGATGAATATGAACCTACCTCCAGAACAATTCAGATTGTCCATTTTCAAAGTCTCAAGGGGTGAGAGTGAGAGCTTCTCATCCGTCACCATATGTGAACCTCTCAGTTCACAGAATGGCAGTTGGAATGGAATGCCAAGATGTGCATTATCATATTACCATAGTGACAGGTCACAATAGAACTTTCAGAATGAACTGGACTCTGCACAGGATGGGTCCAACTGCTGTTGTCTAGAAAGTGTGTTTCCAAGGACAAGTTTGGCTCTTCAGAGTAAACAGTTTATTTCCGAAGTTGAATCTCAGGCGCACAATTTACTCTCTCATTAAGAAAATAATTTATATGGGAGAAAATGATCTGCCCCCCCAAATACAGTTGATAGTGCACATTTCAGGGTGAAGATGGACAAAGGTAACACGTTGAGAATAAAAAGAGGTTCTATTCTTGACTGAAATATCATCCTGTTGCTGAACGCAAGTCCATGTGCCTGACAAACAGTGAGGCCAAACAATACCAACATGTCGAGCTTGGAGCATTGGAGCAGAGAAAGGTTTACTGCAGGGCCATGTGAGGAGATGGGCGGCTCATGCCTTAGAAAACCCTGAACTCCCCAAAAGCTTTCAGCAAAGCCCTTTCATGGGAAAGGTAAGGGAGGGGTGTGGTTAGTTGCTTCAAACTTCTAAGGTCAGATCCTCTTTTCTTGAGGTCAGGTCATGGTCAGGTCATGATGTTCCTGTAAGCCTCCACCAAAACAAATGTTACTCTCTGTACTGACAAGAAAGGGCAAGGTCCCGAGGCTCAACTCTTGCTCTCCAGAGTCCAGGTCCTGGCCAAGAGGAGGGGGTCTGTGTGCAGGCTGGTTACCCTGCCCGGGAGTGTCCGTCCATCAACCAGTCTGGGTTCTCCCACCAGTGCCCAGGTCTGCTTGAAGAAGCAGATCTCAGGTGGCGGTGCCCTCCAGGCCAGGTCCCCAGACCCTGCCCAGCCTTCATCACTGAGGGAGCCAGGCGCCCAGAACCCTGCCGGCCCTCAGGCTTTTCCTTTAAACTGGAGAGAATCATTTGTAGCAAATACCAGTCAGGTGAATTCCCAGCTGCCAACAACTGCCCTTTGACGAGAACAGCCCAACCACAGAGGCGGACCTGAAGTAATGATGTGTAAAGTCCTTGCAGCTGAACCTTGACCTCTGGCCTCTTCCTGGGGTGGACAACTGATCAAAGCTGGACCAAGTTTTGAAACTTGAGCAGAGAGTCTGAAGCCGGTTGAAGCTCTTACCTGGATGACAGTGTCCGTGTACTGCAGGTGCTGAGGCCTCTGTGCACCACGACCCATGGGGACCGCTGCTGCCATTAGGTCGCCGAGGCAGGGACGGGGTGGGGGGGTAGGTTCACGCCTGCCCCGCCCCTATTACAATCTCCACCCATTTCTACTCTTCCTCCCCACACTTTTCTAGATAAAATAATTTAAAATGTAAGATTTAATCTTATTATAAACAAAGTTAAGTTTTCATGTCTAATGTCCAGTTGTATTCTTAGTGTCCTATAAATTCGGTTTTTCTCCTCACAGAAATTAATATTTTTGCCACGTATTGCAAGTATATTTCCAATTTGTCACTGTCTTTTTATCAGTTACTCTTACTTTTATCATGAAGACATTTATTTTATTTTCAAAAATCAGTAATTCAAATATTTTTATTTGTTACTTTTGGCTGTGAGAAAGGTAAGGAGGAAAAATAGTATGACTAATATTCATATTAAGGACTAAATACTCCTTTAAGAAAATATTTTACTAATTAGGAAAATAACTACAGGTTATGTTACATTGGTTCTGCCTTCAAGGTGCCCACACTCTAGTGCCATGAAGATATAAATCAAATTTAGAGCCCAATAATAATAAATAGCTCAATCCAGGTGACTTGTAACACCCATTGCAATGTTTGCACTTCAAACTGTTTTATGTGATTCCCTAATTATATTATATGGTAACCTAATAAATGATCTCAAATCCATTAGATAAAAGGCATGATAAAAAATTAAGAAATAGACTTAGTAAAATAAAGGGTACCATGGCAAAATAATGTGTTTCCCTTGATTTATAAACCCGTTAATCTTGAATGAACATTTTGGTAACATTTCATCTGGTTTGTGAGTCCATTTTACAAGTATAAGCAGTTCACTTGGAGGAATTTTGTTGATTCCTGCTGGGTTTAAAACTTCAGTTAACTGACTACCATTCTATTTCTCATGAGAGCTAGCTTAACTTCTTCCATTTTTCTTCATAATTCTCATCTTTGAGAGAAGGAACATGTTGGTTGGAATAATTTTGCATCCCAGTAGGAGCAATTATACATTTTCTCATGTGATTGATACTGCACGCAAGTCTATTGGTGATCAGTAACCTGTGCCTTGTAATTCCTTTAATTTCATTTATATTCAGCTGGGAAAGGAGCCAGATTTCTCCTGGCTTCCACACACTCGCTGATGGTTAGACAATAAATAAGATTTTTATTTTCCTTCCTGTACTTGTAGGCTTGTCGGCTATAACACTTTCTTCTTTTTGCAGCATTTTCTGTCACTATCTTTATTTTTAAATTAAGTGTATTTTATTTTGTGCAAAGTACCCCTTCAGCTTCAACAGAGAAGTTTCACTCTGCAGTATTTTTGTTACTATTCAGTCATATTATTTTAAACTTTATTATTTCTTCTGTCATCTAAGGGTTACTTACAAGAGTAAGTTTATTTCTCCCTAACTTCAGATGTGGTTGTTCCTTAGTAATCCCTTTATATCAAATACCAGCTTAATTGCGTTCTGGTCAAGAATGTGTTCTTTAGGATACTGGTTCTGGGAATATAATAAAACTTGCTTTATTACCTTGTAGCTGATTAATTTTTATGGATATGCTATGTTTGCTTGAAAATGACATGCATTCTACATTTGTTAGGTGTCATGTTCTATCTATACTCATTATATCAAGATCTTGTTTAGTTTAAATCTTCTATATCTTTATCAATACTTAACATCTTGTTAATATTCCTGGCTTGGATTTAAGTTTTTTTTTCTTCTTAGCATTTCTACATTGTTACATTTGTATATATGTGGTGCTATTATTAGATGCATACATATTTATAATTTATACTCAGTATGATTTTTATCATCCTGATGACTTTAATACTACCATTTAACGTATTGTTTGTTTGACATGAACACAAATACATCATTGATATTTTAAATATTTGGTTTGCTTATAAATTTATGCTCTTTTAATTTCAAATTCTAAGTTTTTTTTTTTTAATTTACTTAGGGCCTAAAACTTATCCCCTTGCAAAAAAGCATATAACTTTATTTTTAAATTGACTTATTGATTTTTTTAACCTGGATTATTTCTTTGGAACATTTAATTTCATATATATTGATTCATTCTTACAATCTTATTTTACTTATTTAATGTTTTCTATTTATCTGATTTTCAACATTTGTTTTGTTGGTTAGCATGTAGGTGCATATACTTGGGTGTGTGTGTGTTTTAGTGTAACTTTTCAATTTTGGATTGATTTCACTTATATACTACTCTAATTCCATTTCACACAACTATTTTATTTTTTTGATTGAAGTATAGTTGATTTATAATGTGTTATTTTCTGACAATGTGATTTGGTTATATATATATATATGTATATATATATATATATATATATATGTATATATTCTTTTTAATATTCTTTTCAATTATCGTTTATTATAAGATATTGAATACAGTTCCCTGTGGTACACAATGTGTCCTTGTTGATTATCTATTTTATATATAGTAGTGTGTATATGTTAATCTCAAATTCCTCATTTATCCCTCCACTCCTCTCCCTGTTATCCCTTATGGTAACCATAAGTTTGTTTTCTAGGTCTGTGGGTCTATTTGTTTTGTAGATAAGTTAGTTTGTATCATTTTTTTTTTCAGACTTCACAAATAAGCGATATCATATGATATTTGTCTTTTTCTGTCTGGCTTACTTCACTTAGTATGATAATCTCTAGGTCCACCCATGTTGCTGCAAATGGAATTATTTCATTCTTTTTTGTGGCTGAGTAGTATTTTATTGTATATATGTACATCTTCTTTATCCATTCATCTGTCGATGGACATTTAGGTTGCTTCCATGTCTTGGCTATTGTGAATAGTGCTGCTATGAACACAGAAGTGCATGTATCTTTTCAAATAGAGTTTCCTCCAGCTACATGCCCAGGAGTGGGATTGCTGGTCATATGATAGTTCTATTGTTTATTTTTTTAAGGAAACTCCATACAAGTTTCCATAGTGGCTGCACCAATTTATATTCTCACCAACAGTGTAGGAGGGTGCCCTTTTCTTCATACCCTCTCTAACATTTATTATTTGTAGAATTTTTTGATGATGGCCATTCTGACTGGTGTGAGGTGATATCTCATTGTAGTTTTGATTTGCATTTCTCTGATTATTGGTGAAGCTGAGCATCTTTTCATGTGCCTTTTGGCTATCTGTATGTCTTCTTTGGAGAAATGTCTATTTAGGTCTTCTGCCCATTTTTGGATTTGTTGTTGTTGTTGTTGTTGTTGTTATGCATTGTACGAGCTGTTTGTATATTTTGGAAAGTAATCCCTTGTCAGCCGAATTGTTTGCAAATATGTCCTCCCATTCCATAGGTTGTCTTTTCATTTTGTTTATGTTTCCCTTTGCTGAGCAAAACTTCTAAGTTTGATTGTGTTCTGTTTGTTTGTTTGTGCTTTTATGTCTATTGCCTTGGGAGACTGACCTAAGAAAACATTGGTATAATTTATGTCAGAAAATATTTTGCCTAAGTTCTCTTCAAGGAGTTTTATTCTGTGATGTCTTATATTTAAGTCTTTAAACCATTTTGAATTTATTTTGGGGTAGGGTGTGAGGGTGTGTTCTAACTTTATTGATTTACATGCAGCTGTCAAACTTCCCCAACACCACTTGCAGAGAGACTGTCCTTTTCCCATTTTATATTCTCGCCTCCTTTGTCAGAGATTAATTGACTATAGGTGTGTGGGTTTGTTTCTGGGCTCTCTATTCTGTTCCACTGACCCGTATGTCTGTTTTTGTGCCAACACCACACCGTTTTGTTTACTGTAGCTTTGTAGTATTGTCTGAAGTCTGGGAGAGTTACGCCTCCCACTTTGTTGCTTTTCCTTAGGATTGCTTTGGCAATTCTGGGTCTTTCATGGTTCCATATAAATTTTAGGATTATTTGTTCTGGTTCTGTGAAAAATGCCATTGGTAATTTGATAGGGGCTGCATCAAATCTGTAGATTGCTTTGGGCAGTATGGCCATTTTAACAATATTAGTTCTTCCAATCCAAGAACATGGCATATCTTTTCATTTCTTTGAATGATCTTCAAATTCCTTTACAGTTCTCAGAATATAGGTCTTTCACCTCCTTGGTCAGGTTTATTCCTAAGTATTTTTCTTTTTATATGATTTTCAAAGAGATTTTTTTTAACTTTCCCTTTCTGATATTTCATTATTAGTGTAAAGAAATGCAACAGATTTCTGTATGTTAATCCTGTATCATGCTACCTTGCTAAATTAATTGATCAGTTCTTGCAGTTTTGGTCACACTATTTTAGATATTATATACTGTTTTTATCTTACAATGGCTACTTTATAAAATAGTACATGTTAAAATGTTAATTATTACTTTCCAAATTATATAATAAATCCAGAATTCTTTAATTCCAATATTTTATCCTGACATAGTTTTTACTTTACTTCTGCAATACAGTAAGCCCCCTACATATGAACCTTCAAGTTGCAAACTTTCAAAGATGCAAACGTGCGTTCGCGTGTCCAATCATGTAAGTTACTTCATGTGTCTGGCTTCCATTGTCACGTGCATGCGTCCTCTACAAGTGGTTGTGCTTTTGTGTATTTTACTGTACAGTACTGTATACAGTATAATAATACAGTATCTTTATTTCAAGCCCAGGATGTTTGGAAGCAAGCGTAAAAGCAATGGTATATAGCTGTTGTATTAGTTGGGTACCTAGGCTAACACTGATGGACTTACGAGCAAATTGGACTTATGAATGAGCTCTCAGAATGGAACTCATTCATATGTAGGGGACTTACTATAATTTATAAGTATAAGCATTAGATGTAAATGTTATATTTTCATATACTCACAAATAGCTTTGACCAACATGATTACATTTTCAATATTAATTCTTGTGTTAAAAAACATTATTTGATGGAGTAAATTTGAAGATGTAATTGGCTTTATTCAATGATTCATGAATTGGGCAGCATCCCATCTAGCAAGCAGAAAGGAGCTCTGAGGAGCTGTACAAAATGGAAGGCTTTTATACACAGAAGGGGGCAAAAAGAAGTTTCTAACAAAGTATTATTTCAAGCAAGGTCACCTTTTTGGGGGGGATGTCACCTGTCTATGAGGCAGATTATCTCACTAGAACTAAGCAGGTAATTCCAGAGTAACTGGTTAAAGTCACATCCCTGGAAGAGGCTGCAACTGTTAGTTATTAAGTCTATGATTAAGACCTATGATTCTTTGGATCTTCTTGTGGGTAACCTAAGTCTCTCCCATGCCTTCAAACACCTCTCCTCCCAAAAAGCCCAGATCTGTACCTTGGGTCCAGACCCGTCTACCAGGCCCCTCTAAAGCACTGAAGATGAAGTAAGATCCTCTCGCCACCCCCAATCCCTTTCTACTGTGCTCTGTATCTCTCAAAAAGATGCAGCTGTAAACTGTCACCCACGCTTGCTGCCCTCCCTTTTCTAACTGGTCACCAGGCCTCACCCATTCTCTCTCAGATCTGCAAAATCCAGTCCCACCTTTTATAACTTAAGTGGGACCCTCAGATTACAACTCAGCCTGCACCAAATCAACTGCCTTCCACATGGAGGTCCGAGTGAACCTCTGAACCACAAGTCCATCTCACTCTTCTTTGGTGTTTCCCACAGCCTTCAGGATAAACACCCAAACTTCTGACAGGACAAACAAGGCCCCCTTCTCTTGGGCCCCACTAAGTTTCCAGTATCAACTCTCATTTCTTTCCCAAACCCTGAGTTCCAGTCCTGTACATTAGTTTTGCCATATTTTCTTATATTTCTCAAACATCAACACACACTGCTCTCTCCTGCCACCCCAGGAGCTTCTACATATCCTTAGAAAGGATGGCACCTCCTCCAAGAAGCCTACCCTGAACTTTCCCTTCCAAGATTCTGTGCTCTGCAAAGGGGAAAGATCGGGGGGAGGGATACATTAGGAGTTTGGCATTAACATAGACACACGACTCTATATAAAACAGATAATCAACAAGGACCTACTGCATAGCACAGGGAACTCTACTCTATATCCTGTAACAAACTTTACAGGAAAAGAATCTGAAAAAGAATGGATACATGAATAACTAAATCCCTTTGCTGTACACCTGAAACTAACACAATATTGTACATCAACTAACCTCCAATATAAAATAATAATTAAATTTAAAAAAAATTCTATGCTCTATAGCACCAGAACTCACTTCTTCCAGAGCACTGACTACTGTGCTTGTGTTTACCTGCCGCCCAGTAGAAGGGGAGATTACCTAGGGCAGAAGCATCGTCTCCAGCAGCCCTTGGTTCTGACAACTCATTCAAGTGCCAGGCTACTTTACACACATAACCTGCTTAATTAATTCTAAGAACCCACAGAAAGAGTGGTTATTAATGTCATTTTACAAGTGTGGGGATTGTAGTCCATAAGAAACCTGCCCAGGCCACAGACAGCATAAGCCCTGTAATTCAAACCCTAAGCTGCCTTCACACCAGTGATCTTTGCACTATATGATACGACTATTGAAAAAATTTTTTTTCCTGAACCCTGTTTGAATGGAAAGGAAATGAAGCTGGCATATATCCATTTCCTAATCGCTTTGGTGTGTACCAGGCAAAGTCATTCAACAGACCAGGAAACATCTGTGCAACAATTAACGATGCTCCAAACTGTGCTAAGTGTTCTACTTTGTAGAGTCTAGAAGCATTAATACAGTGCATCCTTGTAACCACCACAGAGACTGGGACCTGTTAAGCCCACGCTACAGATGAGAACGCTGAGACCTAGAAGCCTTAAGGCACTCGGCCGGGGTCACCGAGCTGGCAGGAGTCCTAGGCCACACGCCCCGTCTAGTGCACGCACACCCGGGCCATGGGCACTGGGCACTGGTTCTAGTGCCCACCCTCCACATTGCACCATCAAAAACCCCGCTTCTCAGCGCCAAAACGAGGGGCCCTGGAAGCGGGAAGTACAAACCTGTCTGTCTCGACAAGCCGTGGCTGGAAGAAGCTCTGGATACAAATCAGGGGCAGCGGGTGCTCAGGGGCGGTGCCAAGTGCACCCCGCGGAGGCGGTCGGCCTTAAGTCCAGCGGATATCCCGCAGGGAAGCGCGCACAGAGGGCAGAGGCACCAAGTCCTGCAGCGCAAACAGGTCCTCAGAGGGCGGAAAGAAGTCGGCCGCGCTGTCCCGGCACAGCTTCACCGAGTGATCATGGCCCGAGCACGGCCTCGGGAACGCTGGCTGCGGACACGATGGCCACACCCGCCTGGGGGCCCCGGCCCCTCGGCCGCCCACCGCCTGGCGGCTGCGGCCCCGCAACCTGCGCAGGACCGGCGTCACAGCCAGAAGACATAGGGCCACGGGACCCAGCTACGCCGACCCCCCCATGCCGCGCTCCAGAGACCCCGCGCGGCCTGGTGTTGGCGCAGGCATCTAAGGCCTCCATGCCACGGAGCTGGGGTTTACGTCAGTGGGCGGGACCGTTGGGGCGGGGCTCGAGGACGTCAGCACGCTCGCTGTGCGTCCACACGCAGCCCTGTCTCCCATGGTGGGCTTGAGCTCTGAGACTCAGGCAGCGTGAAACATACAAGGTGTGGAGACTTTGGGGTTTCCAAAAAGCGTTTGCTGACTCATCCAAACAAAACTGAGACCTGGTTGTATCGACGCATTTTAAAAGTAAACTCCCGTAATTGTCTGTGCTCCCCCCACCCAGGAGAGAGCCTGCACTCCGTGAGGGACACATGAAAGGCTGAGTGAACGTCTGCCTGTGGTCCCTTACCTGGTGCACGGGTGTGTGAATTTATGCGGAGAACTCTTAATTTCTGTAGTTTCTGCTAATTTGACACAGTAGTTGGCAAATGGTGACGTGTTCCATGCATTCAGGACATGATCGTGGTTACTAATAATCACTTTGTTTGGTACTGACAACTCCACAGAGAATTTACTACTGAATATCCACTTTCCAGAAGAGAAACTGAGGCATAGGAAGTGAAGTGACTGAGTAAGAGTAAGGACTCAGACAACTGGTGTTAGTAAATTAACCCTGCAAGGAGGCCGTTAGCCTGTGGTGGCTCTAGTGATGCGGCCGCCTATGTAAACCAACAAAAATCTAAGCCTGTCAACGCCTCAGGGTGGCGAACACTGCTGAGGACAACGAGTCACAAATCACCAACTAGGCTTTAAAGTTATAACAAGTCAGTCATTACCTTGCTTTGCTTCTGCCCTTTTAAAATAAACATCTCTGCAGCTCCTGTGGCTGGAGTGCTCCTCACCATTTCTGCTTTGGTGGTGCCTGAATTGAATCTATTTTTGCTCATGTAAAGTCTTATTTTAAATATGCCTCAGTTTGTCTTTTAACATTGGTCGTAGAAGTTGGATTTGTGTCCAGTTTCTAGAACAGTGGTTGTTCTCTGATCAGGCCTTAGGCGTTATGCATACAACGTTCCTCTTCTACCACCACCTTCTGGATGCCTCCACCCACTACCAGCTCCCACGTATCAGATCCCCTAGATGTGGTCAGCAATGGCTTTCACATGCAGCATGCTCACATTATAATATCGCAGACACTCCTCCGTCCTCCAGCCAGCGTGTGAACTGAAACATTACCATTCCTGTTGAAGAGCCTGCTGTGACCACTTTCCCAAACACAGCCACTCCCCAGCTGACCCTGGGTAACCACTCTTCTGAACTTGGTCTCCATCACTGCATGGATGTCTTTCTATTTAGGCTACATTTTTAAATATTCTTAAACCTCATATAGTATTCTACTATGTTTTCTCTTCTTACTTGCTTTTTTTAGTGTTATCTTTGCTAGGTTCATCCATGCTGACACGAAAAGATCTGTCTAGTTCATGTACTTTCCTCACAATGTAGGATTCCCATGTAGGGAAGTACAATAACTTATATGTGCATTTTCCTGTTGATGGACATTTAAATTGTTTCCAATTTTCAGTATGATTTCTGTTTTAAAACATTTTTATATACTTTCTAAAGGTAACTTTACATTTACTGTTATTACAAAATATTGCCTATATTCCCTGTGTTGTACAATACATCCTTGAGCCTATCGTACACCCAGTAGTTTACATCTCTCACTTCCCCACCCCGTATTGCCCCCTCCTCCCCCTCCACACTGGCAGCCATTAGTTTGTTCTCTATATCTGTGTCTCCCCTTCTTTTTGTTATATTCGGTAGATTGCTGTATTTTTTAGATTCCATATATAGGTGATATCCTACAGTGTTTGTTTTTGTTTGACTTATTTCACTTACCACAATGTCCTCCAAGTCCATCTATGTTGCCGCAAATGGCAACATTTCTTTCTTTTTTAAGGCTGAGTAGTATGCCATTGGTTATAGGTACCGCATCTTCTTTATCCAGTCATCAGTTGCTGACACTTAGGTTGCTTCCTATCTTGGTAATTGTAAATACTGATGCTCTGAACATTGGGGTGCATGTATCTTTTCAAATACGTGTCTTTGAAAACACGTGTTTTTGTTCTTTTTTGGATTTATACCCAGGAGTGGAGTTGCGAGGTCATATGGTAGTTCTATTTTTAGTTTTTGAGAACCCTCCATACTGTTGTCCACAGTGGCTGCACCAGTTTACATTCCGACCAACAGTGTACCAGGGTTCCATTTTCTCTAAAAATTGTAAATTTTCTTCCTAGGGGTAATTGAGATGATAGTTGAATAATAACATAAGATCAGGCAAAGTCTAAAGAAATTTTAGAAAAGCTGGATAGAGTAGGAAAACTTCTGTTCACTGGCGTCTGAACGTTAGAGAGACACCAAGACATGTGGGCCAAGTTGTGGAGAGAAGGGAAACACAGACGCAAGCTTGACACTTGGTGCAGCTTTTCTCCTTGGGGCATTTGCTGATTCAAATGTTACAGCCTAGGAGCTGAAAAGCCAAAGAGTTCGAAAGACTCTAACGACAGAAGCCAAATGGCAAGAACCGTTTTACATTGATAAACAGCATTTTAACTATGGAGAAGCAGAAAATGAAAAGAAAGAACTTTGCATTACATTTAATAAAAGTTTAGAGAGATCTTTGTGGTATATTAGTGAACTTATTTGTGGAAATTTAGCCATGTACATTGTGTTGGAGAGGCACCAAGAGTTCAAGAATTCTCACAATTTGAGTACACAGTTGCCTTAAATGTAGGCATGGTAGCATCCATTTACATAACAATGATTTGGAGGATGTTGTGTTAGTCAGCTCTTGCTGTGATAATGCTTTGGAACAAATCACACCAAAGTCAGTTACATAAACAAGAATTTATTTCTCTTGGACCTATGGGCTAGCTGCAGTGGCTCTCTTTTAGACCTCTAGATGGCTAGTTTTGCTCCGTGTTTTGGGTCAGTTTGAGGTCTGTCACACACCTCTTTGTCTGGAGCCCAACAGTGAGGCCGCAGCTCCCAGGCCCTGTCTTCTCTAAAAGTTCACTGAAACATAAGAGGTGAGCCCAACCGCACAAGCCCATTTAAGGCCTCTTCTGCTCATTTAAGGCCAACATGTCTGCTCATACTTCAGTGGCCAAAACATGTCACAGATCTAAGCTGTATTTAGAATATGTGTATTTGTTTAAAGTTGGGTGCTCTCACAGAAGAATATTGCATTTTGGACAGTGTTAGCTTAGCATTTCCATTGGCATTTGCAAACGTGATAAACGTCGTGTGCACTTTTTCACCTTTGAGAACTTTTTGAAATTGTGGGACAATTTCTATGGGAAAAGAGGAAGGTACATTTTAGAACTCAACTCTAGTTATAGCAGTGTTGGGAGAAGAATTAATGAGATAAGGTCAATACAAATGAAAGATTTAGGATTCACATATCCATAATTAACATTAGCATTCTTCAGACCATTCCTGGAGAATTGTGATGCTTGCTTTACATGATTTTATCATAAATCATTATAATCTGACCAAGCCACTTCAGTAAAACATACATCATACAGTACATCGCATTTTAGTTTTTCCTACCACTGCACAACTTCTCATCAGGCACGAAAGGCTACATATGGTTTGGTTCCATTTATGCCAGATGTCCAGCAGTGGCAGGTCCATACATATGGCAAATATTATACATTAGTGGTTGCCAGGGGTTTGGAACAGAGGGAAATAGGGACTGACTCCTTAAAATGGGTGTAGGTTTCCTCTTGGGGTGATGAAAATGTTTTTCAGCTGGACAGCGGTGATAGTTGCACAACATTGTGACAGTACTAAATTCCACTGAATGGTACAGTGAATTGTAAAATGATCAAAATGGTGAATTTTGTGTTCTGTTCATTTTACTACAATAAAAAGGAGAAAGAATTAGGGAAAGACTTAGAGTTTGGGAAAGTAAGGTGAACTGGTCAAGAAAAAGACAGCTCTACTGTTCAGTTTTCTCTCAGCTCTCCCAGTGTGTTAATCCTCAGCAAAAAGTAGCCTGAACTTGTAGATGATAGTCATTCAACACAGTGCAGGGAAAAGTAAATAAAATAAAAGCCAACTCTTCTTCTTTAGCACATCTATGAAAGGTTAACTTCCTGCTCAGCCACATGGACATTCATGAAGACGTTTCACTTCAGATGTCCTCTACTTCAGTACTTTACTCACAGCTCATTCACACATGTAGGCAACAGCATTCCTTAATTCGATGGAATCTGCAGTACTGGTTGTGATCAGTCTCATGAAAAGAAAAGGGAAAGAGGAAAAAGCCTCCACATTGACTTGGTGGTCTTGACAAAATGGATGCAGAAGACAGCTTGAGTGTCAAACTGGAAACTTATTTTCCTTTTCCTTTTCTTTTTATCTTTCCTATCAGGTCTTCTGCCCACTTCCCACCCCCTTCTTTCAAACAGGAGAGACACTAAATTAGCTGCTTTTTTTTTTTGTTTGTGCTAAAACAACTATTGTTTTGGGTTTCTTGTTGTTCGGTGAACATTTTTGTTTTTACTGCCAAATGAGCTTCGGTGGTTGGTGTAGGGGGTCTCTTGGGAACTTAACTTTTTCCAGTTTAAGTGGGAAAGCTTTTTTGTTTGAATGGGCTTTTACTGGGTGCTTCAAGGTTTGCTCTTGGCTCTTTGATGGGGGACTGGATAGCACTGTGTTTCATTTG
This sequence comes from Mesoplodon densirostris, assembly GCF_025265405.1. Classification (NCBI taxonomy): domain Eukaryota; kingdom Metazoa; phylum Chordata; class Mammalia; order Artiodactyla; family Ziphiidae; genus Mesoplodon; species Mesoplodon densirostris. The sequence goes on along the minus strand of NC_082662.1, from coordinate 133,721,288 downwards.
AGGTTCCGATAAATAAAGGATCCTATGTCCTCCTGGGCACTTTTTGTTGATTTTGCTGTGTGTTCTCTCTAATAGCCAGATGCAGATTCCAGGAAAATGACATATAAATGAATATAAGTAATCTAATATTTTTAGAATTTGCTTTTGCCATACTCCTGGTCTTATTCTACTTGTAGCAGATGGATTTAAAGAGCATTAGCTATGTATATATTAAATACAACATAAATATACCAATATTAAATATTATATTGATATATAAATTTAATATACTAATATTTATATTAATGTATAACAATTATGTATTATATTAATATATATTTTTGCCTAGCGTATATTATATACAAAATATATGGGTAATGAAATGTATTTATATGGTTAAAATGTTCATAATATTAATAGGATATATCCTGTAAAATTGATTATAAAACAATTATATCATAATATATAAATTATAAATATATATATTTTTATATATTATAAATATATAATTATTATTATCTGATATAATACACTATAGTTAATATATTCTATATAACACAATACATAATGTATTAGTATAAGACAATTATATTATGTAATATAAATATAATACATCTATAAAACTATATATATTTTAATTATATATTACACATACAAGTATGTATAGCTATTTATAATTTTATTTACATAGGAATCTGTTCATCCTAACAATTGATGTAAAAATATGCAATATTTTCAATCAAATGGGCCTTTACCTCACTACCTACACATAACTACTCTTATAATCATGGGCCCTGTCTAACTCATGCTTCCATATCTCTCAACCTGCTTTTCTACACATGCACATAGACGACACACATTTATACACGATATATATGTATACTACCAGTTTTCAGTTCAATGTATATAACTATATAATATATATAATTATATTCCTGTGTATGTATACAAATATAAATCAAAGGTATGTGTATAGGTATGTAATTCATACGTTTATATAACTATATCATACAAATAATGTATGTGTATATAAATACATGACTATATACATACATACACAGAAATATACTTATTTAAACAAAAGGGACCTAAATAAACATAGTTCTCTAAGAATAAAACTAGTTATGTCTCACTGTTTCAATAAGAGTTTATAGTTTTCTACTGTATGTGCTTCTATAATTGTTATGAACAATTCCCATTTGTTGAATGTTAAGTTGTTTTAATTTTTTGCCATTATTAATGAAGCTCTAAAGAATACGGTGGGCAAGATTACTTGAAAAACTCTCCTGAAGGAAAACGGTTAGGTATGCTAGGTTAAATGTACACAACTTATTTTTAAGTGCGTGGTTGATTTTTGAAGTATGCAGTAGAAATTTCCAGGACCCATGAAAGAAGGGTGGTACATGTATGAGAGTTATAGCTATATTAGGAGTGGATTGAAGATCTTGATAGCTTAGAACAGAAGCTGGAAATCCTGTTTTTATGGAGCCAAGTGGCAAATATTTTAGGCTTTGTAGACCAAAGAGCAAAATTGAGGATATTATTTAGGTACTTAGGTAACCATTTAAAATGTTACCAGTTAAAATGTGAAAATTATTCATAGCTCACAGGCCATAGAAATAGGCATCTGTCTGGATTTGTAATACAGGCCATAGTTTAATGACACACCTGACATAGAGACTTGTTTATAAATGGCCATAACCACGTGAGAGGCAGGAGGTAAGACTCCATCCCTACTAGATGGGAAGTTAGAACTAAACCTATCTATCCCTAGCTTCACCTTCAATGAAAGGGTGTGCCAGGAGAAAAAAATATCTGCTGGCAAAAGGAGACTAAGACCAAATTCTCTTGGCCTCTGCTCTGGGTAGGAAACAGGTAGGAAATCTTGAGAATTCTGAACCCCAGATCTGTGTTCCCTGTGTTTGGGTTGCAAATTTATGTGCGGTCTTGCAAACAGAAGCTAAGAAATTAACTTAAAATGCTCCCAAATCGGTGGTATTCCAAACACAAAACTAAACCCTTTCTGGAGAGGTAGACCTTCAACACAGGCCAATAGCATTCCCACAGATAAAGTTTAGCTAAACATGAGCTCATGATCTAAATTTACACAATAATGAAGAAATCAGCTAGAAGTGGAGAGAATCAGCAAAAAAAAATCAATACCAGAATTATATTCCCAAGGCCATCCATCAGATGTTGGAATAATCAGGTGCAAGGCAGAAAATATACATAAAACTGGAACTGAAACAAGGAACAAGGATGTTTTAAAAGACTGGGTAGGATCTTTAAAACATTTTTCAAGTACATGTCATTGATAAAGCTAAAAACTCGAAGGTTGTGTAATACAGCAGATTAATCATGGAGAAGTGTGAATTTATGCTGTTTTTAAAAATATGGCAGGTCAGATTTTCTGCCTAATTATATAAGTAGATTTATCTTTAAAAATACACATTATTTTAAAGACTTATTGGCTGTAAAATAAGTTAAGGTTATTTCAAAGGGCTTCTCTCCAAAGAAGAGTGAGAAGTAGCAAAACACAGAAAGTCGAGGGGAAAAAATGTCAATATATACATTGCGGTAGGGTGAACTAAGCCTTAGGCTAGCAACAGTGTGGACGAGCTGACCCTTAGATACTTACAACTAATCTGGAATCTTCAAAAAGTTCAACTATTTATAACTAAAAAGATTTCTTAAAATTAATAACCAAGTGTTTTAATTGACATCAGAAGAGTAAAACAATAAACCCTGAGAACATAGAAAAATAGATAATAAATATATGAGCAGAACTTAATAAAACAGAAAAAAGTATAAAATTGAGGTGATTTAGTATGTCAAAAGAATATTCTTTGAAAAGATTTAAAAAACACACTTTGATTAAGCAAAACAAAAACATAAGTAAATAATATACAGAAAGAATCAGGACAATGTTAGAGCAGAGAATATATGAAATGCCAGTAAATTTGAACATTTCTGTAAAGTGGACAATTTCCTAGCTCCTAAAGTTTACCAAAACTGACACAAGAGGAAATCTATAGCTGGAGTTCTTTCACCAGTAAAGGCATTATGTCAATAGTTCACAATCTTTCACCAAGAAAATACCAGACCCAGCCAGATCATTTGGGAGGTGAATTCTATGGAACTTCTATTAAACAGATAACATCAATATGAACAAAGAAAAACTTCTAGAGATAGCGAAGGAAGAATTCTCCTTTATTCATCTTATGAAGTCTATAAAATCCTAATACTGAAAATAGATTAGGACTGTAAGGAAAAAGAAATTTACAGGTCAAATTTACTTGTAAATATAAAAGCAAAAATGTTAAACTATGATATTAGCTACCCAAGTTCACTAGAGTAAGAAAAAGCATGAGCAAGTTAGGTAATCCAATGAATGAAAAGGTAGTTTAATGTCAAGGATATATATCAATAGATTGAAAACACCACATTTTATTTATTTCATCTGTCTCTTTAAAAAATGATAAGTACTTATATTGATTTCTCTTGTACTAGGCACTGTGCTAAGTCACTTACATATTTACTCCTTTAAACCTTCTATCATCCCTGCGGGAAAGTTCTATTTTGCTTCCATTTCTTAGCTAAGACTCTTACCCCCAGGAAAGTGAAGCAACATTTGTAAGTTTTTGTGGATGGTCAGTGATGGGACCAGTACAGGAACATCCAAAGTCTGTGCTTGGAAACAGCGCCCCATGTTGACACTCACATTACAGATGAAAGGAAAGGAACCATGCACTTACCATATAGATTAAGTCTCACATTACAGGTTAAAGGAAAGGAACCATGCACTTACATTATAGATTAATACCCCCATAACAGGTTAAAGGAAAAAGAAACATGTGCTTCCTCAAAAGTTGTAAAGAAAGCATATCCATTTCTTAATATATTTCCCAATTTCTTTTGCTTGTTTTCTGACCTTTGTAGTGCATTTTGCCATGAGGCAAATTTTATTTCTTATATAATTAAATGTATCCTTTTTTCTTTGTATCTGAGAAAGGTATTCCTCATGAATACCTTATTTCATGTCTCCCAGGTTTCTGATACTTTTACAGTTTCATTATTTTTTAACTTTTAGCTACTTGCTGTATCTAGAATTTAGTAATGATAGCCATATTTTCCCACGTTTGTTGAATAATTTTTGCTGCTGATCCAAAACGTGAATTTTATTTTAAACTCAATTCCTTTATGCTCTTGCATCTAATTTTAAGATGCTTCCTATTCCACTGGTTGTTTGCCTATCTAAAACAAAATGCTACCTCAATTATAATGTAATTATAATATAATAAATGTAATTAGTAATCATAATACGATATATAATAAATAGCATATATAAAATAACAAAATATAATTTACCATATAACAAGGTCCAAGGAGAGCAATACTATACAATCACTTGAAATATCCCGCAAAAGATAGTTTATAAAATTCAATATTCATTTGTAATTTAAAAGAAAGAGTAAAATAGGGATTGATGAATGCTTCCAAAATAAGAAGAAATTATATGTCTACAAGAGAAAGAGGTAAATGATAAACTTTAGTAACACTGGCAATAAATGCAGGACAAGATGAGGATGCCTGATATAATGTTAAAGAAAAAGTATTATGTAACATTGTTTTTGCAGCACTGATGAGTTCAGTGAAAAGAGAATCTCATAGAAAAGAGTATCTCGTTCTTCTTAATGTCTGTACACTTGTCCATTGCATGAACATAACAGCTTATTTAGCCAATATGTTACTGATCTGCATCTGGATTTCTAGGTTTTCATGGAATTTTTTATTATGCACAATTGTTTCAAACACTAGGACTTCCTCTTATGTTTATATCTTTTGAAAGAAACAATATCTCCACAGATGATTTATCTGTGCTGGCTGCTAGCTGACTTTGGGTACTTCTCATTTCTTCCCTTTACCTTCCTTGTCAATATGAAAACGGAAGGCAAGAAGGTCTCCTGTTTAGAGACTGTCAAGATAGATCTTGGTGATAAAGACTTGGTGGTAAAGGCTAAAAGTATCAACCCAGAACAAACGTTTTTCCAGCTGTAGCTATGTGTGATTCCCTTGGCTTGACTCCGTAGAGGATGTCAGACAAGACTGTAGAATCTGCCGTCGAAGTGCTTCCAGTAGGATGAGCTAAGTCAAGTATGGTGGCATATGTAATTCAAGACAAAATATAATGTCTCCTTTTCTCTCCTAGCAAAACTTGGTGGAGTGAATGTAGAAGTCACTGTATGCTTTGAATTAAAGGAACACAATAAATCTTGTTTTGGAAGGTAAGTATTCTGGTCTCTTTGTGGAGATGAATTGGAAATTGCCTAGAAGAAGGAAAATGAGGTTAACCAAAGTTAAACTCATAAATAATTGAGCATTAATTAAATATCTGTGGTCTATGTTTGTCTTTGATCATAATTTCTCCCAATTTATAGACCTCTTTGATACTTGATGAGTCCTTGTCAAAGATGCACTTAACAATGGTTATCACTTGTGTATTAGGTTTTGCCTGGGCCCTGAAGAAACTATCCTAAATTACCAGCTATGATTGTCACTTGATTTCCTCACAGAGAACAATCAGAACTCCTTGTCTTAAGTGGCTTGGAATGTGAAACTAGTTAGTCTCTTAGATATTGTTAGAGGACCCTACAGAGCCCATTGGTGAAAGTTTGGAAAACATGGGGCTTCTTAAAATTGATTCTTGTAGTGCTATAGGAAAGATCACTGAACCAAAAGGATAACGGTGTTTCTGGTTCTGTTGTTAGCGTTCTCCATGGAAACATTGCTGAAGCTTCTGGATTCAATTTCCTTCCCCATGTGTGAATGTCACTGAAAATATCCAACTCCATTCTATCCCCATATAACTTCAGGAACTAAGCAAAATGAAGACTCAAAATTCATTTCAAATAATGAAATGAATATATAACATAGAATGGAACTGGGAAAATACCTGGTTTAAATTCTGGAAAGTACCAACTGTACAATTCTGGATAAGTTGCTTACTCTTGCTTAGTCTAATTTAATGCCCATCTCACAGGATGTTATGATGATTAATTTAATATCTTTGTATAACACACAGTGTTATGTAATTTCTTCTTGTTTTTCTTGAGTAAATACATATCCTTAAGCAACTCACTGTAAACAATAGTTACTTACTTGCTTAAATTACTCTTATCTTCTATTATCACCTGAACTGTGTCCTGCTCAAGTTAATATGTGGAAGTCTTAACCCCCAATACCTCGTAATCTGACTGTATTTGGACATAAGGCCCTTAAATAGGTAACTGAGGTCAAATGAGGTCAAATGGGTGGGCTCTAATTCAATATGACTGGTGTCCTTATAAAAAGAAAATATTAGGACACAGACATGCACAGAGAGAAGACCATGTGAAGACCAAAGGAAAACATGGCATCTACAAACCAAGAAGAGATACCTCAGAAGAAATCAATCCTGTTGACACCTTATCTCAGATTTCTAGCCTCTACACCCGTGAGTGAGTAAATTTCTGTTGTTTAACCCCCTCAGTCTCTGGGACTTTGTCATGGCAGCTCTAGGAAACTAATACAACTTTTTATGGCCTCCTTGTCTCAAGTTGAAAGTTCAATATTTGGCATCATAGCTAAGAAACAAAAATATCATCTACATTCCTTGTTGTAGTCTTTCTTCCCCATTCTCATCACTAGTAATTTCCATATTTGGGTCTGTTTTCTGTATCTTGTAAACAGAGCGTTACACTCATTTCTTGTCTTACTGCTAAGATACAATAAATGTGCAGATACCGAATAGATTTTGGAGAAGTGCAACATATAGTTGATACATGTGTGATATGTGTGTATTCATATAATTTATACTTTTTCTCTATTTTCTTCCTTTGGTGTGAGCTAAGATTCTCTGCTTTTGTGACTAGCGCTCCTGAATACTAATCCCTGAATTTAATTCACCAAAAATTGTCAAAAATAATAATCATATGGGGAAAGAGAGAGTGATAGAGGGAGAAGAACAAATAATCAGGCAAAGGCAGTACTGTGACTTATTAGGGTCTTATTAATAAGATTATGTTAGTCTAGAGGAAATGACCGTAAGTACCATCAGTGAGCCCAGTTGGTCTTTACTGAGTGCTAGACACATCCCTGAGTTCTGTTCTTAGTCTCCAACTGTATGATGACTACTGTCTGGAAGTATTATCTGAACAACTAAAGTCACTTAATGGAAAAGGAATATGTCTTTAGAGAAGCAACAGTAATTTTTCTATCTGATTAAAAAGCAATGTTGACTGTCTGGAAACCTCAGTCATATTTGTAAGCAGAAAAGCATTGGCTATTAAAAGTGGATGATGTAAAGAGATGAGCAGAAACTTTGGCGATAGGTATACCTGGATTTAATTCTCACTTCTACCACTTGGCAGCTGGATAGCCTTAGGCAAGTTTCATACCTCCCTGAAATTCACTTAATTCAGTCTGTAAAATGGCATAATAACTTATTATAGCATCCTTTTAGGAATTTTAAATCAGTTATTGAAATAAAAGTACACACTATATAGACAAGTATGGATTCCTCAATAGGTGTTTGACCTTTCATTTCTCCAGTATCCCACCCCCATCAAATAAAGAAAAATACTTTTTAAAATTTATGAATATTTCATTATTCCAAAGTTAAAGCCATAAAAATAAAAATAATCAACTGGCCTACGATCATACCATTAGAAGAACAAAAAAATAGGTGTTCATGAGAGTTCCAAATTAGAATACAAGTTTTCATTAGGCACCTGTTTATGTATGCTATTCTACTCTTTAAAATAAATAATTAAATTTGAAAGACTTATTTCCTCACTTTTAAGACTTTATTAGTTTACAAATTACATATCGACCTATGCTAAATATTATACCGACCCATGCTAATGAATTCAGTACAGAAAACAAAAAACACTGCACTCAAGCAAACTACATATATATGTGTGTGTGTGTGTGTGTATATATATATATATATATATATATATATATATATATATATATATATATATACATATAACTTAAATGCATTTATATCCTAGCATGTCCCATAAAGCATTGTGGTAACTCACCGGAATACATACAATCAAATATAATGGCAAAAGCACTTAATATAAACAAGGCCAAGGAAACATAGACAGAAGATGAGGGAAATGTGAACAGGAGGAAGTGTAGTTAATCGAGTTGTATGCTTTGACCTTAAGAGTCTCTGTGTGGGGACTTCCCTGGTGGCACAGTGGTTGGGAATCCGCCTGCCAGTGCAGGGGACATGGGTTCGAGCCCTGGTCTGGGAAGATCCCACATGCCGCGGAGCAAATAAGCCCGTGTGCCACAACTACTGAGCCTGTGCTCTAGGGCCCATGAGCCACAACTACTGAAGCCCGCGTGCCACAACTACTGAAGCCCCAGCGCCTAGAGCCCGTGCTCAGCAACAAGAGAAGCCACAGCAATGAGGAGCCTGCACACCACAATGAAGAGTAGCCCCCACTCGCCCCAACTAGAGACAGCCTGTGTGCAGCAACAAAGACCCAACATGGCCAAAAATAAATAATAAATAAATTTATTTTAAAAAAAGATTCTCCGTGGATAAAACAACATGTAAATAATTGGTTACAAAGCCACATTATTTGAAGGTGCCAGACTGCACATTAACAGTCTGACACAAAGGGACAGCACAGGAAAACTATTCAAAGATAGAGATTTTTAAATATTTGCAGTTTGAAACCTTTTAGAGCACGTATAATGAGCTCGACAGACATTTCAACACTCAACATGTTAACCACATGTTCAAAGTATGTCTCAAAGTCATTGCAAATAGCTGTTGTCTCTGTCCCTGATATCCAAAACTGATCTGTGATGTGTAAAACTCAGGACGTATTGATATCCACTTTTTGGCATCTGAACAGGAAACAAAGTTGTTTCGCAGTGATAATAAAGAATGAAGTAAATGCAAAAGGATACAAAAGACAAAGTACTGAGGGAATGTATTAACAGAACAAGTCAAACTAAATTCTGGTGAACTGGGGCCTACGATTGTACACACTCCATGGAAATACCCCAGCCTAAATACTGGCATAGGAGGAAGGGTACTGCGAAGCCCATCACAGTATAATCCTTTAAAATGTCCCTTTCAAGGTTGGCTCCACTCAACACTGAGTATAGGAAATCTTCCCATCAGGCAGAAACACTGGCTGCCCAATGATTGACCAAGAAATTAACACACTAATGAATAAATGATGCTAATTTATTTCTAGCCCTGACAATGGGAAACAGCACACACTCTGTGTCAATGGTATATCCTCTTTCCCACTTTTCTAAGTGGGAAATTATGTTTTTCCCTTCATTGCTTTATATCATGTGTGGCAGGCATGATGGGAAATGGCTATCAATGGTTCTGTTATTGATTTCTACCTTCATTTCATTGTGGCTAAAGAGGATACTTTGTATGATTTCAATTTCTTAAAAATGTATTGGTACTTGTATTGTGGCCTAACATATGGTCTTTCCCGGAGAGTATTCCATGTGTACTTGAGAAAAAATGTGTATTCTGCTGTTGTTGAGTGGAGTGATCTATATACGGCTGTTAGGTTTAGTTGGTTAAATGTGTTATTCAGTCCCCCTACCTCTCTACTGATCTTCTGTCTAGATGTGTTTTCCATTATTGAAGGCAAGGTATTGATCTCCAACTATTATTTTAGAACTATCTATTTCTTCCTTCAATTCTGTCAATGTTTGCTTCACATATTTGGGGGTTGTTTGGTACATATATGTTTATAGGTGTTCTATCTTCTTGATAGATTGAACTTGTTATCAACATATAGTGGCCTCCTTTTCCTCTTGTGATAGTTTTTGATTTAAAGTTTATTTTGTGTGATAGTAACATAGCCATCCCAGATCTATCTTCCTTCCTTCCTTCCTTCCTTTCTTTTTCTGTCTCTCTTTCTTTCTTTTTTGTTACTAGTTGCATGGGATATTTTATTCTATGCTTTAACTTTCAAGCAACTTGTGTCTTTTGAAATCAAGTGAGTTTTTTGCGGACAGCATATACTTGGATTATGGTTGTTTTTAAAGTCCATTCTGCCAATGTTTATCTTTTTATTGGAGAGCTTAATCCACTTACTTTTTCAAAAATTACTGATGAGGAAGAACTTAATTCTGTCTATTTCCTGCTTGTTTTCTGTATGTCTTATGCATTTTTTGCCCCTCATTTACTCCATTACTGACTTCTGTGCTTAGCCGATTTTCTTGTGGTGAACTCTTGATTCCCTTTTCATTTCTTTTTGCATATAGTCTATTGATATTTTCTTTGTGGTTATCAAGAAGATGACATTTACCATTCTAAAGTTAAAACAATATAATTTCAGTTGAAACCAACTTCAGTAGCACACAGAAACTCTGTTCCTCTACAGTTCCGTTCCTCCTCTTTACATTATTATTGTCACAAATTACACCTTTATATTTCGTGAGCTCAATAACATGGATTTATGATTATTTTATACATTTGTGTTTTCAATCATGTAAGAAATAAAAAGTAGAGCTACAAGCCAATAACACAATACTGGCTTTAGTATTTGCCCATGTATTTATCTTTACTGGAGATTTCTATTTCTTTCTACAGCTTTGAGATGCTGTCTAGTATCCTTTCATTTCAACCTGAAGGTTCAATTTAGCATTTCTCATAGGGCAGTGGTAGGAAGTTGTAAAATAAATGCCCTCAGCCTTTGTTCATCTGGGAATGCGTTAATTTCTCCCTACGTTTTGAAACCAGTTTGGCCAAATATAGAATTCTTGGTGGACAATTCTTTTTTCTTTCAGCACTTTAAATATGTCTGGCCTCTTGCTTCCGTGGTTTCATATAGGAAATTAGCTCTAATCTTTTTGAGGATCCCTGCTTTGTAACAAATTTCTTTTTTCTTTCTCCTTTGGGAGAAAAGATTCTTTCTGTGTCGTTTGGCTTCTGAGAGTTTGATTATACTGGTTTTTGCTGTGGGGTTCTTTGAGTTTCTCTTAGTCCTGAAATCAGCTAAAGATTTATAGCAACCAAACACATAGTGAACCAGGGAAGAGGCAATTTGAAAATGGCAGGAAAGCTTTGTGGCATTTTTACTTGCCCTTGCCCCATCCACTGTTAGTGTAGTGATGGTGTTAAAGTGGTGGAGTCTTAATGCAGTGATAGTCTTAAAGTAGCAGCAGACCATTCCTAGTATGGGACCCTCAATCCTGCTTCAGGAGGGAGCAGAGGAGACCGTACTCTCAGATTATTATGTGTATCTGTTCTAACCTGTCTGGGAGCTACCTGAAGGACTGACACAAGATGCTTATCTCTGTCTTAGCTAACTTGGAACACAGTCTGGAAAAGCAGTGGTCAATGCTCAAAAAAAGTGCAAGGTGAACTAACAAAGCACAGGTGGCTGGGGCAGAAGACTGTGCATTGAAATACAATAGACCACAGAAGATGCAGGAGCCAAAGTTGGGGGAGATTCTTTGGGAAATTAGAACCTACATAAAGTACACATGTGTCCAGAGAAATTAGGAAAGCCACATGCATACTCGAGATAAGATGCATGTTCTGAAAACACCAGAGGAGTCTCTAAGCTTTTACCGTGGGCTGAGCCCTGAACTCAATGCAGGTCAGCTAAATGTTGAAGGAGTGATCCAGCAATCTGCACAATGGGCAGAGGTGTGTGGTTTTGGGTGTGCATGTGGATGTGCTTGTGTGTATTTATTTTTGTTTGTTTTAGGTGCAGGAATTCAAGGAAATCTCTGTCAAAACATTAGCTAAACATGAACTAAAGGAACAGAGACTTCAGTGCGTACATACGATAAGGAAAACAGTCATTGCAAAAATAGTTTGGAAAGGTCCCTAAACAAACAGACTACTACAGCCTCCAACAAGCAAAAGCCCAGGGAACCCTGGGAAAGTGGGAGAATCTGATTTCCATAGATACCACATTATACTATTTGAAAGACAAATTTTCAACCAAAAAAATCACAAGGTATACAAAGACATGGAAAAGTATGGTCCATTTAAGAAAACAAATTAATTGATGAAACCATCCCTAAGGAAGCCCAGACATTTCTCCACTGCATATTCTGGCCTCCTTTGTCATAGATTCATTGACCATAAGTGCATGGGTTTCTTTCTGGGCTCTCTATTCTGTTCCAGTGATCAATGTTTTCGTGCAAGTACCATACTGTTTTGATTAGTGTAGGTTTGTAGCACAGTCTGAAGCCAGGGAGCATGATTCCTCCAGTTGTGTTCTTCTTTCTCAAGACTGTTTTAACTATTCAGGATCTTTTGTGTTTCCATACAAACTTTAAAATTATTTGTTCTAGGTCTGTGGAAAATGCCCTTGATATGTTGATACAGACTGCATTGAATCCGTCGATTTCCTTGGGTATGATGGTCACTTTAACAATATTAATTCTTCCAATCCGTGACCATGGTATATCTTTCCAGCTGTTTGTGTCATCTTTAACTTCTTGTATCAGTGTCATATAGTTCCCTGGGTACAGGTCTTTTACCTCCTTAGGCAGATTTATTCTTCTGTATTTTATTCTTTTTTATGCGATTGTAAATGGGATTGTTTCCTTAATTTCTCTTTCTGATAGTTCACTGTTAGTGTATAGAAATACAGTAGATTTCTAGATATAAATTTTGTATCCTGCAAATTTACCAAGTTCATTTTTGAGCTCTAATAATTTTTGGATGGTGTCTTTCAGATTTTCTATGTATCATGCCATCTGCAAACAGTGACAGTTTTACTTTTTCCTTTCCATTTTGGAGTCCTTTTATTTATTGACTTTTCTTGTCTGATTGCTGTGGCTAGGACTTCCAAAAGGACCTTCAATAAAAGTGGTGAGAGTGGGCATCCTTGTCTTGTTCCTGATCTCAGGGGAAATGCTTTCAGCTTTTCACCATTGAGTATGTTAGCTATGAGCTTGTCGTATATGGCCTTAATTATGTTGAGGTATGTTCCCTCTATGCCCACTTTCTGGAGAGTTTTTACCATGAATGGATATTGAATTTTTTTCAAAAGCTTTTTCTTCATCTATTGAGATGATCATATGGTTTTTAGTCTTCAACTTGTTACTGTGATGATAAGAGACCTAAGAGAGCTACAGAGGCTAAGTGACCTTTCCTTCCCTGAATGGGTAGGTATCCTTGTTCTGCCTTCTAATTGAGTTAGTATCTGAGTAAAGAACTGCCAGGTGTCATTTAGTTCACAATACACTGTTGTGGCAATATAGAAATGAATTTGCCTAAATCATTTGGCTTTTCTAAATTATAGTAAATGAATATACTGAATGAATACTTCAACTTAAGGAAATGTTCTTAAAAATATATTAATGTAGACACTTCAGCGGAGAATTGAAAACAAAACAAATAATTCAGGTAAAATTAAAGTACACTCAGTTGTATCCAGTTTCCTCTTGTAAATCTCTCTTTTTCATTTGAGTGGACAGTCACTGGAGAATATCTGACTTGGGGCTAAGGAAATCTAAGCCTTCTTGGCCACACTGTATTCCCTTATGTCGTTTAATAAAGACACCTGTTGGGTTGCTGAAAAAATAGTGGGAAAAAATCAATGCCTCACATCCAAAGGGCAGCTCTTGAAAATATGTGGATTGTCGTAGTCATTTTGCTCTTCTGGCCTCAGAAGTTCTAATCTTAACCTTAGCCCCTCACGCAGAGAGACATTTTAAACCAATTCGCACATTACTCATTATGTGACTGTTGAATAAGAGAAACCCAGCTCTTTTCCTGTGCTTTCAACCAGTTATCTTCTTCAAAACTTTGTTTGGATTGTTATACCTTAATCTTGCCTGGCAAGGGACTTATGGGAAGGTTGTTATTGTCTGAAAGTTTGGTGCCAGTATCTGCAAAGAAAGAAGAAAGTAAAGAAGGAAAGGTGTGTTTATCAAACATCCCAATAGTGAAGGTGTGTGAAAGCAACTTTTGAAAAAGTGAATCTGTCAGAGTTTAGCCATATTCTTACATTTTATTTTATTCATTGAACATAAGTAATTATCAGTGAATCCTTTCTAGATTTTCTAGTTTCCCAAAGTTCCCTGTATTCACATTCTAAGGTGAAAAATGGTATTTTAAGTCACTGCTCTCCACCTTATATTATTTATAATCACTCCTCATGACCTCTTCCTTCAAAGAAACGTGATCCTGAGAAGTGTCCTTTGTTTGTCTTTGTGGAATAAGTGATGGGGATGCATCCTGGAGACCTGTGAGATGTTTAAATTGTGGCCTAATGAAACTAGGATGGAGAGTTCTGGAAAGATCTGGAAAGATGGCTGGTAGAGTGTGGCCAGATGTGGGAGAAGAGATACATACAGAGAGAGGGAGAGGAAATTTTCAGAGGGAGACAATTAAACAAATAATTCAATAAGTTTTGTTGTGTGGTGTGGGATGCAAGCCTTTCTCTCCCCCTTTCCTTCACAATCTCTTTGTTAAAGACTGTGTATTTCATTAGCTTTACTAAGATAGGATTTGCCGTTTTCTTTGGATACTGAGAATGGACCCATGGAAACAGTTACATTTGGGTTATCTCTGACTGTCTTTAATGAAGAACATAAATATTGGCCACACTATCTATGCACATGCTATCACTATGCCTTTTTTGTTCTCTGTTCATATATCTAAGTCCTCTTCTTTGAGGTCAATCTCAAACCTCATCTGAAATGTACATTTATTGATAGATTCAACCCATAATGAACTGTCCCTTCTTTGTGCTCCTTAGGCTCTGATTAGTTATAAAAACTCATTTTTGAACTTAGACACTGTCCAATATGATATATTAGTTATTTCATCAGCATATGTTATATCCTCAACACAGTTATAAGCTTTTGTGGGGCTGGGATCATACATTCTGTAATTTTTCTCAGTACTTACACTTACTTTGATAGAAAGCGCATTCATTCATCTAAACATCATTTATTGAGTGTTAATTAAATGTCTCAACTCAGTCAATATTGTTTGAATGAATGCATGCATGAATGACGGAGTACGCAATAGGTAGCCTAATGTACCGCCCGATGTGAAAAAACCAAAAACATAAACACAAAAGCAAGCCGAAAAGTGGACCAGGACTTTCTGTAAAATATCCTGCTTTTGTTGGATGAGGCCATGAAAATCAAAATGCTCCTGAAAGGTCTTAAGAGCTGACCAAGAATAGTAAACAACTGAAATTCTCTCAGGCTTATTCAACCCTATCACTGGACACATTTATACCTCTCAGGAATGTTATTAAAAGAAGAGATTAATAAAGCTTTTATAGATGAGTTGATAAATCTCTAAATATTTGAATCTTCATTTCCTCCTAGGTTTCTCTAGTTTGGGTTTCCAAAAGATTTCAAGAAACCACAGGATAATTAAAAAATTAGACATTATCTTTCTTACCTTCATGTTTTTTGATGGTAAACACATTTTATTTTCTCCATAGTGCTGCCCAATTTCCACCAGTACAGTTCTTAAGTGAATTTTGCTCTGGATGGTGGTATATATAAGATGTAAATGAATTGTTTGTATATGTTTTAGAATTCTTCAAAAGGGCCTGGCCATGGGAATGCATTGAATCTTACTTAAATAAGTAAAGTAACTTCCTCAGAATTATTATTTTATTCTGGTTAGGATACTCTCTGCCCTGGTTTGTTAAAATTTCCCTCTAGAGTGGTTTTAATTTTGTTTCTGATAGGGTCCTAGGATTTATTGCCACACCCATCCTGCATCTGGTTTTCTTTGAATTACTCTCCTTGCAGTTTCTGATTCATACAGGGCCTTACAGGTTAGTGACAACCTGGCCATCACAACTCTGGGAAGGACAGGCCTACTTTTCAGAGGTGTTGATGTTTTCTGTACCTGAAGGTTTTCAAGAGATATCAATCTTCCTCACCACCTCCCTTGGCCCTCTTAATGGACTAAGCAGTTCCTCATGAAAGTTCTGTAGGATATCTGTACTAACTTCTCCATATTGTTCCATCCTGAGTCTAAATTCCTGGCCTCAAGGTAATGTTAGATTTCTAGCTCCAGCCCCTATGTACATAAGGCCTATACTAGGGAACGGAACCCATACACATCAGTCTGCTCTTATTTCTCTGGATTTAATTTCTCTGTTACTTTCTGAAACATGCAGGTGTTCCTTTCTTTCTTTTAATCTCAGCTATGTGCTTTTAACATTTTCAAAACTGACCCAGAATTTACATGTGTCTCCAGTAAGAGTACATTAAATTGAGCTTAGTCTGCTCTTCTACTGGCATATTTGAGATCCAAATAATTTGCTACTTAACTGGATTCAGTTACCTGTATATTTCAGGCACCTAAAACTCACCATGTTCCAAATTTCCCCCTTTATTGTTAGTAATTTTCTTGGGAATCTGGATAACATTTGATGGAATAAAGTTAGTGAGTGGCCCAGGATTGCCTGAAATTTTGTTTGTCAGAGTGGCCAGGGAAAGTTAAGCAAAGAAGAAAACCAAATGAAAAACAGAATCACATTATTATGGCTGAGACAAGATTCCATGCAGAACTCTCTGTAGAGCTGGGTTGGGTCATAACTTATGCCAGAGCTCTAGGTGGGGTTGACATCATCTCATGCCAAGCTCTCAGTTCTGGGCTAACGTCATCTCTGGTCCACTCTATGGAGTGGAAACTTTGGAGGAATGGCCAATGTGTTCCACAGTGTAGGAAGAGGGAAACTGTGAACGTTACTTTCTAAATTGTGGAGGAACTAACCACTGTAAATGTGCCTTGAACTATGGTGTTTAATTTGACCAGGCAGATCAATGACTTTCCCTTTGAATGAAATGCTGCTACATATATGAGCAGAAAAACAAAACTGGTGTAAGGAATAGATAGCTAGTGGGAAGCAGCCACATAGCACAGGAAGATCAGCTCTGTGCTTTGTGACCACCTAGAGGGGTGAGATAGGGAGGGTGGGAGGGAGGGAGATGCAAGAGGGAAGAGATATGGGGACATATATATATGTATAACTGATTTACTTTGTTAGAAAGCGGAAACTAACACACCATTGTAAAGCAATTATACTCCAATAAAGATGTTTAAAAAAAAAACTAGTATAAGGAGATGGAGAGACTGGGAGTCTTATTTTCCCAGCAATTAACTTTTCCTCGACCATGACCTTCCCTTTGAGTCTCCTAGACCTTGGGGATGATCGCAACCCCTTGGGTTGGGTGATGGCAACCCCATCTTCACTAGAACCTCTATAGTTCACTTTGATTTTTCCCACTCCGTCTATCCATCCCATGTATGCAGTCAGACATTTGATCTTGGACTTTTACTGACAAAATATCCTTGAATATAACCATTTCTTTTCACTCCCACTGCTACTGCTTTGGTCACTGCCTTAACTAGGGCTTTATCTTTAAGTTCTTTATATAAATATATAAATATCTATATATAAATAAAATATACAAATAAATAAAATGTAATATTAATTCTGATGATTTTAAAGTCTTTTCTTGATAAAGACTTTTCCTGATACATATACACAATATCTTATATAAATATTTGTGTATTATCTGTTCTTTTCTTAGAATTTTAGTCATATGATTCTATCTCTTGGTATGTCTAGAACTTTTTGATTGAATGCTGACTATTTTATTTGGCTTTTTAAATTTTTCTCAGTGTAAATGTTGTTTTGCTTCAAAATATTTTACTCTACCTGGAAGTAGCAAATCTTCAAAATACAATTTTTTTAATGCTTTCAAATATCAATACTGTAGGTGTCACAAAATCTAGAAAAATGACATTTGAAAATGAACTGCTGCCAGATGTGTCTCTATAAAACTTTTTCCCCACTCTTGTAGCTATATATTCTTTAACTGCCTCCTCATATGACAGTTTATGTGTTTTAGAAATAAAATTTTAAGAAATAAACTTTGTAGTTTATAGACATAGATTTCTTTTCACATGGTTGATTAGAGTTTGCTTTTAGTTATTAATAGTTTAGAAAAGTTTATTTCAGCGTCACAATTTATTATTGATAATGTCGCATTAATGTTCATTGTTAACTTTGAGAAAACCTCTATGGATTACTTCTTCATAAATATTTACTATTATAAATGCATTACTGATTTCAGTACTGCTATAGGTTTGTGCATTACAGGAATTCTGCTAAAATACTCATTCACACCATTCCATTACACACATTATTGATGGGGTATATTCTTTTATTTATTTATGTTTGAGTGTGTTGTGTCTTCGTTGCTGTGCGCAGGCTTTCTCTAGTTGCAGCGACCGGGGGATACTCTTTGTTGCGGTGTGCAGGCTTCTTATTGCGGTGGCTTCTCTTGCTGCAAAGCACAGGCTCTAGGCACACAAGTTTCAGTAGTTGTGGCTCGCAGGCTCAGTCGTTGTGGCTCACGGGCTCTAGAGCAAAGGCTCCATAGTCGTGGCACATGGTCTTAGTTGCTCCGCAGCATGTGGGATCTTCCCGGACCAGGGCTCGAACCCGTGTCCCCTGCATTGGCAGGTGGCTTCCTAACCACTGTGCCATCAGGGAAGCCCCTGGAGTATATTGGTTTTATTTATTTTTTTGCAGTATGCTGGCCTCTCACTGTTGTGGCCTCTCCCCGTTGTGGGGCACAGGCTCCGGACATGCAGGCTCAGTGGCCATGGCTCACAGGCCTAGCCACTACGCAGCATTTGGGATCTTCCCTGACTGGGGCACAAACCCGTGTCCCCTGCATCGGCAGGCAGACTCTCAACCACTGCACCACCAGGGAAGCCCTGGAGTATATTCTTGACAGAAGGAAATTTCCGTTTTGACTAAGCATTGAAGAAAACTGAATCTTTGACTTATCTTTCACATGCCTGATGATTGAAATAATTTTCCACAGAATAACTTCTGGTTTTATACTTTTCAGTTCTTTTTTTCTTCTTCAAACGCACATGCTTTGAGAGCTGTGAAGTGCAAGACATGGCTATACTGTAAGGTGGTTTTTGTCCTTACGCTTCTGTGTCTTGTGCTAGTTATGTCAGTAGGGTAGTCAGTAAGAGTACTGGAAGTTATTCCTGTAATGGGATATTATATAGTCAATTACATATGGTGCTGTCTGAAAATCACATAATAGCCTCACTTAAAACATCTCCTTATCCAGATTTCAAAAAAGCCTGTGACCAATCCAAGATGATCCAACATAGCAGAATATGATAGAAGGAAAATTGACAAAGAAATAGACGCTGGACTTACCTGATGGAAATTAAAATATCTCACATTTGACAATTTTTCAAAAACCTATAATTACATGAACTAATTTCTAGGGTTCTTCGTAGGACCTCAAAAGGAACCCATAGAGTTGTGGAACAACAATAGAAGCTACTGCGATGAGAAGCCTGGGCACCGCAACAAAGAGTAGCCCCCGCTCGCCGCAACTAGAGAAAGCCTGTACGCAGCACTGAAGACCCAACACAGCCAAAATAAAAATAAATAAATAAAAATAAATAAATTTATCTTTTAAAAAGTAATACTCAGGTTTGAGGCATGAGAAATTTGATGAGGAGAAATTAGCTAATGTTTGCAGAACTTTTAAAATATCAAACTCAGTCTCTAAGATTTTAGCATTCTATACAACATCAGTTACTTATTATTGGTTTGGGAAGGCCAATTTAAAATTTTCTCATCTTACTGTATTGAAATTCATGGCCCTAATGTTGTCCACGTTGACTATATGAATGATGAAGAAAAGTCAATCATGTATTTCATTTCCAACTGGACAGAAAACAATATTTTAAAAAGTGTTTGGCCTACTGATTTTTTATTTCTTCTAAGGCAAATGGATAGGTAATTTTTATACCCTGGTTAGAAGAAAAATGGTGGAAGAGGGCAGGGTTAAGAATTAAGATTTCAAGAGCATGAGAGGTAGATGGCCAACCACAGTTCCTAAGGTTCAGTGCCTGTAACTGTTGCCGCCGCTTACGCATGCCAAAGCAGTGGTACGGCTGCTGCGCTCGTGTTTGCTACCACTAGAAACATTCTTGCCAGTAGTGGCGGCAGCGGGACTCCATTACCCCCTTTTTTCACTCTCTCCAGAAACTCCAGGTGGCGTCTTCCGTGGGTAACGTGGCCGACAGCACAGAACCAACAAAACGTATGCTTTCCTTCCAAGGGTTAGCTGAGCTGGCACATCGAGAATATCAGGCAGGAGATTTTGAGACAGCTGAGAGACACTGCATGCAGCTCTGGAGACAAGAGCCAGGCAATACTGGTGTACTTTTATTACTTTCACCTATACACTTCCAGTGTCAAAGGCTGGACAGATCTGCCCACTTTAGTACTCTGGCAATTAAACAGAACCCTCTTCTGGCAGAAGCCTATTCAAATTTGGGGAATGTGTACAAGGAAAGAGGGCAGTTGCAGGAAGCAACTGAGCATTACCGGCATGCATTGCGTCTCAAACCAGATTTCATCGATGGTTATATTAACCTGGCAGCCGCTTTGGTAGCAGCAGGCGACATGGAAGGGGCAGTACAAGCTTAAATCTCTGCTCTTCAGTACAATCCTTCTTTGTACTGTGTTCGCAGTGACCTGGGGAACCTGCTCAAAGCCCTGGGTGGCTTAGAAGAAGCCAAGGCATGTTATTTGAAAGCAATTGAGATGCAACCGAACTTTGCAGTAGCTTGGAGTAATCTTGGCTGTGTTTTCAACGCACAAGGGGAGATTTGGCTTGCAATTCATCACTTTGAAAAGGCTGTCACCCTTGACCCCAATTTTCTGGATGCTTATATCAATTTAGGAAATGTCTTCAATGAGGCACGGATTTTTTTTTTTTTTCTTTTTTTTGCGGTATGCGGGCCTCTCACTGTTGTGGCCTCCCCCGTTGCGGAGCACAGGCTCCGGACGCGCAGGCTCAGCGGCCATGGCTCACGGGCCCAGCCGCTCCGCGGCATATGGGATCCTCCCAGACCGGGGCACGAACCCGTATCCCCTGCATCGGCAGGCGGACTCTCAACCACTTGCGCCACCAGGGAGGCCCCGAGGCACGGATTTTTGACAGAGCTGTGGCAGCTTACCTTCGTGCCCTAAGCTTGAGTCCAAATCATGCAGTGGTACAACCTGGCTTGTGTATACTACGAGCAAGGCCTGATGGATGTGGCAATAGACACCTACAGGCGAGCTATTGAATTGCAACCACATTTCCCTGATGCTTACTGCAACCTAGCCAACGCTCTCAAAGAGAAGGGCAGTGTTGCTGAAGCAGAAGACTGTTATCATACAGCTCTCCGGCTGTGTCCCACCCATGCAGACTCTCTGAATAACCTAGCCAATATCAAAGGAGAACAGGGAAACAGTGAAGAGGCAGTTCGCTTGTATCGTAAAGCATTAGAGCTCTGCCCAGACTTTGCTGATGCCCATTCAAATTTAACAAGTGTATTGAAGCAGCAGGGGAAACGGCACGAAGCTCTGATGCATTATAAGGAGGCTATTCGAATCAGTCCTACCTTTGCTGATGCGTACTGTAATATGGGAAACACTCTATGGGAGATGCAGGATGTTCAGGGAGCCTTGCAGTGTTATACTCGTGCCGTTCAGATCAACCCTGCATTTGCGGATGCCCACAGCAATCTGACTTCCATTCACCAGGATTCAGGGAATATTCCAGAAGCAATTGCTTCTTATCGCACTGTTCTGAAGCTTCAACCTGATTTTCCTGACGCTTATTGTCATTTGGCTCATTGCCTGCAGGTTGTCTGTGATTGGACAGACTATGATGAGCGAATGAAGAAGTTGGTCAGCATTGTGGCTGACCAGTTGGAGAAGAATAGGTTGCCTTCTGTGCAGCCTCAACATAGTATGCTCTATCCTCTTCCTCATGGCTTCAGGAAGGCTATTGCTGAGAGGCATGGGAACCTCTGCTTGGCTAATATAAGTGTCCTTCATAAACCACCGTATGAACATCCAAAAGACTTGAAGCTCAGTGATGGTCGACTGCGTGTAGGATACGTGAGTTCTGACTTTGGGAATCATCCTACTTCTCACCTTATGCAGTCTATTCCAGGCATGCACAATCCTGATAAATTTGAGATATTCTGTTATGCCCTGAGCCCACATGATGGCACAAACTTCCGAGCGAAGGTGATGGCAGAAGCCAATCATTTCACTGATCTTTCTCAGATTCCATGCAATGGGAAAGCAGCTGATCGCATCCATCAAGATGGTATACACATCCTTGTAAATATGAATGGTTATACCAGGGGTGCTCGAAATGAACTCTTTGCTCTCAGGCCAGCTCCTATTCAGGCAATGTGGCTGGGGTACCCTGGGACTAGTGGCATGCTTTTCATGGATTATATCATCACTGATCAGGAAACGTCACCTGCTGAAGTTGCTGAGCAGTATTCTGAGAAACTGGCTTATATGCCCCATACATTCTTTATTGGTGATCATGCTAATATGTTCCCTCACCTGAAGAAAAAAGCCGTCATCGATTTTGAGTCCAATGGGCACCTTTATGACAATCGGATTGTGCTGAATGGCATCGACCTCCAAGCATTTCTTGATAGTCTATCAGATGTGCAAATAGTCAAGATGAAATGTCCTGATGGAGAAGACAGCGCAGACAGCAGTAATACAGCTCTTAATATGCCTGTCATTCCTATGAATACTGTTGCAGAAGCAGTTATTGAAATGATTAACAGAGGACAAATTCAGATTACAATGAATGGATTCAGTATTAGCAATGGCCTGGCAACTACCCTGATCAACAATAAGGCTGCCACTGGAGAGGAGGTTCCCCGTACCATTATTGTAACCACACGTTCTCAGTGTGGGTTACCGGAAGATGCCACTGTGTACTGTAACTTTAATCAGTTATACAAAATTGACCCATCTACTTTGCAGATGTGGGCAAATATTCTGAAGCGTGTTCCCAATAGTGTACTGTGGCTGTTGCGTTTTCCAGCAGCAGGAGAAGCTAATATTCAACAGTACACACAAAATGTGGGCCTTCTCCCAAACTGTGTCATTTTTTCCCCTGTTGCTCCTAAAGAGGAACATGTTCGGAGAGGCCAGCTGGCTGATGTCTGCTTGGACACTCCACTCTGTAATGGCCACACCACAGGGATGGATGTCCTTTGGGCAGGGACCCCCATGGTGACTATGCCAGGAGAGACTCTTGCTTCCCGAGTTGCAGGTTCCCAGCTCACTTGTTTAGGCTGTCTTGAGCTGATTGCTAAAAATAGGCAAGAATATGAAGAGATAGCTGTGAAACTGGGAACTGATCTCGAATACCTGAAGAAAATTCGTGGCAAAGTCTGGAAGCAGAGA
Organism: Mesoplodon densirostris; assembly: GCF_025265405.1. Classification (NCBI taxonomy): domain Eukaryota; kingdom Metazoa; phylum Chordata; class Mammalia; order Artiodactyla; family Ziphiidae; genus Mesoplodon; species Mesoplodon densirostris. The sequence goes on along the minus strand of NC_082662.1, from coordinate 133,698,000 downwards.
ACATCTAGCCCTCTGTTCAACACCAAACAATACACAATGGAACTAGAGCGGCTCTATCTACAGATGTGGGAGCATTATGCAGCTGGCAACAAACCTGATCACATGATTAAGCCTGTTGAAGTCACTGAGTCGGCCTAAATAACGACTGTGTGCCCAGGAGAATTATCCCTGTAGCTGAGCCTCAACCTTCTGGGGGAAAGGGAACTACTTTTTCAATATCATGGTGCAGATGGGTGACAGACAATGATAAGAAATAGCACAGCCAGACTTGCTTCCTGCATGATCACGATAGGGAGAGACCCAAGAGATGCGAAACTGCTGTTCCACAAGGAGTCTCCATCGAATTTTGCAGCAGCCAGGTGTCTGGAGGGTCTGGAAGGTAAGTCTGGAAGGTCTGATCTCCCTTGGTCTCCCAGGGGATGGATGGTTAGTGTGGAAGGGAGATAGAGATTGCCCAGCCGTTTTGTGATTATCATGGATTGATTGAGTCTTCTGAATTAATTTTTTTCTTTATATCTTGGGTATTGGAGCTTTTAAAAATGTTTGGTTTCAGGTATTTTTATTCATGTGAAGTGTATATGATTCTCTTGAGATAAGGTTTTAAGCTAAAATATTCCTTGTTTTAGTTTCTGAACTCTACCGATAAATGGGGACTTTGCTGGTGTAGTCTTTTTATAGGTTTTATAAACCACTTGAGCCTATATCAGTCACTTTAGTGTCTGACATAACGTTTGGAACTCTCAGTGCTTTGTTGGTTTGTAGATGATGGCTTCAATTCTTTTTCTGGTCCGTTTCCTTCTTCCCTTCCCCCCACTTTAAAAATTATCCTGTAACTTGGCTAACAAAATACCAAGTGTGATTCACAACCTCCCAGAGTGTTTCTCTTCAACACATCATCTGGTGCCAAATGAAGATTCTTAGGAGTACTTATTAATTATAAAGGGCACAGTTGTGGTACTGTCACTGACGATAATAATAATGGATTTTTGGCCTAGAGTTTTGACCTATTTCACCAGTGTTTTACCGTTGACTGCCCCTCTATGCTGCTTCCAAAAGTGAGACTGTGTGATACGGTTTTTACTTTCATTTCTAAAGTTTGTTTTTTTTTAGGTGAGTCCTGTTCTTCCTTTTTCTTTCAGCAGAAATGAAATCCCAGGTAAGTATAAGTATTCAAATATTTGATCAGTAAGTCACAGTTATCTCCAGTACATTAAATAACTTTCATCAAAAAACATGTTATAGGTAAAAAGCTCTGAAGGACCAGCTATGTATATGATAATTATGTTTCAGGCCTTCTAGGGTATTATATATAATAACTTGTCTTCTGGTTGTGGTCTTGAAGTCTTTATGGATTCAGCCTCAGTAGTAGCGAACTGCACTGCTACTTGGTTTGGAGTACAAATTAGACTTTAGCCCTCCTGGAGGTTGAGTTTTTGGTATTGAAAACCATAGGAATGAAATTATTGTATTTCAACAAAGGATCGAGGGCTTGAGGCTTAAACAAGCCAACATATGTGTGGGAAGCAGTCAGCCTTGAGAGCAGGCTGCGGACATGCCAGGCATGCCGCCGCTGCTCGAAGGGACTGTCCCTACTTGTTCCCCTCCTTGTTCCATTCCACGGGAGATAAATCACCAGGGCCCAGAAATCAGAAAGAATGTAAAATGAGACAAGCAAATCTGTCTCCACCCTGCACGTGCAGGTTATTTTGGATGATTCTGGGTTTATGGGTTTTCTCCCAGGGAAGTTAACCTTGAGCCGAGACAGTCATTAGATCATGTAAACCACCGTCTGGCAACCTTCCCTTTTCTAGTCTATATAATCTGCAACTGTAGCATAATAAAACTTGCCTTGCAACCATCAGTTGTCTTGGTCCTTCTGACCCCATTCGTCGGTGCTACTTCAGTTCCTTACCCCGTCCCTTCTGACCCTGGGTGGTGAAATCCTCTTTCTGAGGCTGGTCCGCGGCAAGTGGCACCCAAACAGGGACCTGAAGCATGAAGCCAATGAAAAGAAAAAGAAAGTGCAGGTAAGAGAACCCTTATGCAAAATATGTGTGGACACGAGTAAAAGTGAAACTAATAGAGGCATAAGGCAACAGTCAGAAGTAAAATAAGATGGGGCAAAAGGGCTCAAAGGAGCGTGAATTATTTGCTCCGGTTTTACTTTTGATGCTTCAAGCTCGGGGTAATAAAGTTTCTACCTCACAGTTGACTGAATTTTTGCAGCATATCCATGATGTATCTCCCTGGTTTCCTGATGGGGGCTCTGTGACATAGAAATCTGGCAGAAAGTTGGAGAAGATTTAAAAAATTATTATGAGTCTCGAGGGCCTACTCATACTGCCGTTGTTACATTTAGTTTGTGGAATCTGATAAAAATATGTTTAGGTTCTTCTCATGATAGTGTTGATTTGAATGTAAAGTCAGAAAAACATAAGCCTCTGACAGAAGAAAAGACTGTATTATCAGCTACTGTGTCGCCACTTCCTAAACCAAAAGAGCTAATTAATTTAAATATTTCAGATGAAGAGGAACATTTTGACTTAACAGATGAGGCTTTTAAACATAAAAGAGAGAAATATCCTGAGGATGATTTTCTAATGGCTATAATAGATAAGTCACTGCAAAAGCTGCAAATTAGTAAGGACTGTCTTCCTCAAAATTCTCCATCTGTAAAAATGCTCAGTCCCTTGCAACGTGCTGTACAAGCAGCAATAAAACGAGGAGAAGATCCTATTTTCTGTTGTCCTGTCACGGAAAGACCTGATCCTAATAATCCTCAACAGGCTATTAGGGAGCATCAGGCTCTTCCTTTTAAAGTTTTGAAAGATTTAAAATCTGCTTGTGCTCAATATGGGCCCACTGCTCCTTTTACTACTGCTATGGTTGACACTATTACAGGAGAAGCTCTTCCCCCTGCTGATTGGCAGTCTATTGCACGAGCTTGTTTAAATGGTGGAGATTATTTAATATGGAAGTTTGATTTTTATGAACGGGCTGCTGAACAAGCAGAAAAGAATGCTATCCATGATATTCCAATTGATTATCATATGTTGATTGGGGAAAGACCATATATCTCTTTACAAGTTCGATTAACTTATCCCTTTGTTGCTTATCCTCAAATAAATCATTTGGCATTACAAGCCTGGAGGAAATTATCTTCTACACACAAAACTGAGGATCTTTCAAAAATTAGACAGGGACCTGATGAACCATATGCTGATTTTGTTGATAGATTGTTACAGCCGGTGGGGAGGCTCATTGTGGATGGACTCACTGGTACAATTGTAGTTAAGCAACTTGCTTTTGAAAATGCTAATAATGCATGTCAGGCTGCGATTCGACCTTGGAGAAAACGGGGAACATTGAAGGATTATATTCGCCTTTGTGCAGACATTGGGCCTGCTTATATACAGGGTGCTGCTATGGCTGCAGCATTAACTAAAGTGGGGTTTAAAAACAATCCAAAGAGAACAAAGACTAGTTTTAAATGCGGAAAGGCAGGTCATTTTTCTGGAGAATGTAGATCTTTTCACTGTAACCCTGGTCCTTCCTTCCCTACTCAAAACCCTCCAGATGGTCAGAAAATCCCTGGTTTATGCCCTAAATGCAATAGGGGAAAACGTTGGGCACGAGATTGTCGCTCAGTGGCCCACAAGGATGGAACACCACTGTCGGGAAACTCCTCCCGGGGCCTTTCCCGGCCCCAACAGATAATAGGGGCAATGTCTGTGTATCCTCCTCAAACTATCAATCAGACATTAACCAAAAACAAAAACATACAATATCTTTGCTCTCCAGAGATACAGCAGGAAGCGCAGGACTGGACCACAGTACCTCCGCCTGATATGTATTAACTCCTGAAATGGGTCCTCAGGCCTTCTCTATGGGCATCTATGGACCTTTACCCAAGGGTTTGATGGGACTATTATTGGGAAGAAGTAGTGTCACCATGAAGGGTTTAACTATTATGCCAGGAGTCATAGATTGTGACTACGAAGGAGAAATAAAAATCATGGCACAAACTATTAAAAATATAATAATGATTTCTCCTGGGGATAAAATTGCACAATTGCTACTTTTGCCCTTTGTACCTCATGGACAAATTTTACAACATCAAAAGAGAGACACAAAGGCTTTTGGATCATCTAATGCTGCCTACTGGATTCAGAAGATAGGGAAAGAACGTCCAGAAAGGAAATGAACCATTAATGGAAAGGTTTTTTCAGGTTTGTTAGACACTGGAGCTGATGTCTCTGTTATGACACAGATTCACTGGCATAAACATTGGCCCGTTAGTCCTACTATTACAGAACTTCAAGGAATAGGACAGAGTTCTTCTCCTATGCAAAGTAGTCAGTTATTATTATGGCAAGATAGTGAGGGCCATTCAGGATACTTCCAGCCTTATGTTTTGCCTAGGCTGCCTTTAAACCTCTGGGGCCGAGATATATTAAAAGAAATGGGAGTATTACTTTATAGTCCAAATTCTCAAGTCTCTAATATGATGTTGGATCAAGGATTTCTTCCCACAAAAGGACTGGGGACAAATCAACAAGGAACTGTCTATCCTATTGATGTGAAAATAAAAAATGATAGACAAGGTTTGGGTTTTTCTTAGGGGCCTTGGATTCTCCTCCACTCACTGCTGATCCAATTACTTGGCTGAGTGATGACCCTGTATGGGTGGGCCAATGGCCCCTCACAAAGGAGAAATTAGAAACTGCAGAGCAATTAGTATTGGAGCAATTAGGGCATTTAGAAATTTCCAATAGTCCTTGGAATACTCCTATTTTTATTACCAAGAAAAAATCTGGAAAATATAGGTTATTACCGGATCTAAGAGCTGTTAATAAAACTATGCTAATAATGGGAGCTCTTCAAGCAGGTCTACCCTCTCCAACAGCCATACCACACAATTATCATCTTTTAGTTATAGATTTAAAAGATTGTTTTTTTCACTATTCCTTTGTTTCCTGAAGACAGAAAACATTTTGCTTTTAGCTTGCCTTCCTTAAATTTTAAGGAACCCATGAGGAGATTTCAATGGAAAGTATTGCCTCAGGGCATGGCAGATTGTCCTACATTATGCCAAAACTATGTGGCTCAGGCCTTAACTCCTGTGAGAAAAAGGTTTCCAACGTTATATCTCATACATTATATGGATGATATACTTTTAGCCACAGATAATATTTCTTTATTAGAGACTGCTTTTCAATTTTTACAACAATCCTTACAATCATTTGGCTTGGTCATTGCCTCAGAAAAAATTCAAAGACAATCTCCATTTTTCTATTTGGGAAAATATATTGATAACACTACCATTAGGCCTCAAAAACTGCAAATTCGAGTTGATAATTTAAAAACATTAAATGATTTTCAAAAATTACTTGGAGATATTAATTGGCCAAGGCCTTCCTTAAAACTTACTACTGCTCAATTAGAGCCTTTGTTTGATATTCTTAAAGGTGACTCAGATCCTTCTACTTCACGCTCTATGACTCCAGAAGCACTTCAAGCTTTACAAATAGTTAATAGAGCTATCAGCTCTGCACAATTAACTCGAATGCATACTCACCTGCCAATTTCTTTAATTGCTTGTCCAACACCTCATGTGCCTACTGCCATCTTCTGGCAAACTGTTGGAATTATTGAATGGATTCATATGAAAACTACATCCTCTAAGGTGATTAACCCTTATTTTGAACTTAGTAGTAAGCTAATAATGCAAGGTAGAACTAGATGCTTACAACTTCTGGGTATAGAACCTTCTCAAATTATTATCCCTTATTCAGTTAGTCAACAAAATTGGCTTTTTCAACATAGTAATGAATGGGGTCTTGCTCTTGCAGGATTTTCAGGTAGCTTGGAATGCCATTACCCTGCTGATAAATTGATCCAATTCGACAAAGTTAACTGTTACATCTTTCCTTCTATAATTAGGCAACAGCCTATTCCTCATGTACCTTTGGTTTTTACAGACGGTTCTTCTTCAGGAGTGGCTACTGTAATCATTGACGACGGAACCAAGCTCATTAAACAAACTTCCTTGACTTCAGCTCAACGTGTTGAACTGTATGCTGTCATTATGGCTTTTAAACATTTGCCTTCTATATCTTTTAATTTGTTTTCTGATAGTAAATATCTTATCAGCTTATTATTTCTTCTGGAGACTGCGACCAGAGGACATACTAATGACCCTGAATTATCATCCTCTTTTCGTTTGCTTCAACAGCTTATTCGTTCCCACGATGGTCGTGTTGCAGCTCTGCATATCCGTGCTCATTCTAACTTGCCTGGTCCATTGTCTAAACTTAATGCGACTGCAGATGTTTTAACTCGATCTAAACGTGATCTTTATCCTGTGCGTTTTCCTCCCAAAAATAAAGTTAAAGTTCCTCTTCCTCCTCAATCTCTTTTCCCTAAAGCAGGACATATCCCAATTTACCGTCCTCCTCCTTTCCGTTCGTCATGCTGTCAAGAATGGCTAAGGTATTGCATTCATTATCTTCATACTGTTGATACTCATGGTCCATGTCCTGGACACCCTCATATTATGGTAAATTATGATCAAACTGCTTCACAAGCAGCACAGCAATCGCATGCTTTACACCATCAGTCGGCGGCTACGTTACGCAAAGAATTTTCCCTTACTCGTGAAGGCGCCCGACAAATTGTTAAGCAATGCCCACAGTGCTTACCTCACCTTCCTGTTCCACATTATGGTGTTAATCCTCGTGGATTATTACCTAGTCATTTATGGCAAATGGATGTTACTCATATCCCGTCTTTTGGGAAATTACAATTTGTTCATGTCACTATTGATACTTATTCTGGTTTCCTCTGTGCTACAGCACAGACCCGAGAAGCTACTAAACATGTTATCACTCATTTATTACACTGTTTTGCTTTCATGAACCTTCATTTTACAGGAACCAACATTACTCTTACAGGCCCGGCTACCAGCCGACGAGAGGATCTTAAGGATACCATCATTTGGTATAAAAATGGGCAAGCTATTAATATTAGAGGTCGAATCTCATATGCCTCACCACTTCGGGATTCCGCTATTACTATAGCCAAGGTTCCAGGTGAAGATTCAGGAAATTATTTCTGTATGAAGCATTTTCTTGGAGGACAAGGGATACTTATAGTTGGACATAAGGTTACTATTCTTAACAGAAAATCAAAAACTCAATTTCCTCCTTTTATGACCATTAACTTTGCTGGATCCAATTTTGAATGTTGCAATGCATCTTGGAATAATAACCAAATATGGTGTACTACAGATCATACCAAGAGGTCAATTCTTCTCTCTTCTATTCCCATCATAGATAGGTTTATCACATTTCAAAAGAACTGGGATATATGGAAACTAGCTCTAACGTATTCCAATACACCTGTTATAACTTGTGTTGCTCCTCCATATACACTTTTGATTGGTTCTATTAACATTGGTAATTCTTCCAAAGGAGGATATAATATTAGCTGTGTTCATTGTATTTTTAGCAGTTGTATGTTCCCTTCTGCAGGAACACAATCTGCGCTTATACTAAGGCAACCCATATATGTTATGGTGCCTGTACATCTGAGAGAACCTTGGTATGAAGATACTGGAGTGCAGGCATGGGTGGAACTCTCTAAAGCCTTACAGAGAAGGAGATGCTTTATTGGGTGGCTAATAGTAAGTTTACTTGCCTTGGCTGCTCTGTCTGCTACTGCGGCTACTGCCCGTCTTGCTCTTTCACAGAGTATTAATCATGCTCACTTTGCTAATCAATTATCTCAAAATACCAGTCTTGCTTAATCTTTACAAAGTCACATAGATTTACAGATTAATAACAAGTTAGATGAATTTAAAAATGCAATTTTGAGGATTGGAGATCAGATGGCAGCATTAAAATTGAGGATGCGTTTAGCTTGTCATGCAAAGTATACGTGGATTTGTGTTATTCCTTACAAGTACAATGACTGTATTTGGGAATGGGAAGAAGTAGAAATGCATCTGCTGAGTGTTTGGTCAGATAATATTAGTCTTGATCCTAAGAAATTAAATGCTGAAATTCAGGATATACAAAATGCACATCTTGATGATATTTCACCAGAAGATGTAATTCAAAGTTTACTGGATCATTTAAAGTGGTTAAACCCTTAGTCGTGGATTACTAGAGGGTTGTCAGGATTTATTACCCTGGCCATAATTTGCCTATTATTGATAATAATCTTCTCATGTCTGTTTCGTATCCTCATGCAACAGTATACTACTCTCGGCACTAAGGTTCATGGAATTATTTTGCAGCAAAAATTAAAAAATAAAAAAGGGGGACCTGTGGGAAGCAGTCAGCCTTGAGAGCAGGCTACAGACATGCCAGGCATGCCGCCACTGCTCGAAGGGACTGTCCCTACTTGTTCCCCTCCTTGATCCATTCCATGGGAGATAAATCACCAGGGCCCAGAAATCAGAAAGAATGGAAAATGAGACAAGCAAATCTGTCTCCACCCTGCACGTGCAGGTTATTTTGGATGATTCTGGGTTTATGGGTTTTCTCCCAGGGAAGTTAACCTTGAGCCGAGACAGTCATTAGATCATGTAAACCACCGTCTGGCAACCTTCCCTTTTCTAGTCTATATAATCTGCAACTGTAGCATAATAAAACTTGCCTTGCAACCATCAGTTGTCTTGGTCCTTCTGACCCCATTCGACGGTGCTACTTCAGTTCCTTACCCCGTCCCTTCTGACCCTGGGTGGTGAAATCCTCTTTCTGAGGCTGGTCCGTGGCACATATGAATATGTTTTTGTCTTGCTGTACTGCACCTATGCTGTCTAGTAACAGATATTTTGTCTGCTATTAGTGTTTTAGATTATGTCTTTCCAAAGCGCTGAGGCAGTGCACCTATTTTGAAGTTGTAGCTGATGCCTGAACGTATCCTAGCTGACAAATTATTGATTAATGAAAACATGAATTTCTGAAAGATTTGTACTGTTCACCAAAATCTGGGCAAGGAGTCTCAAATGTAATTCTTAGCCAGTATTACATGTTAATGAACCATTTAACAGTGTAAATCAAGGAACATCAATGTAGGGATTTCTTTTCATTTATTTCTTACCTGCTTGAAATATCAGTTAAAGGTTGCCAGCTTGGTTGCAGATGAACGGACGTTTGAAGTTCCCCGAACTACTTAATGTGGAAAAGGATACTAGACTTCCAACGCCCTCAAGGCTGTGACCTTGCAGCCATTTTACATAGCACATCATCCTCCTATAGGGATGAACCTTTCCCTGGCCTGAAAAGTAGCCACTCCGTTGAAGCTTTGCTTATTGTAACAGGCTTTTGTTTCCAGGTTACATGTCTGTGGAAGACTTAATTCTGAATAGAGATATAGATATTACTGGAAACTAATTGTTTTTGCTATTATACTCTGCTTTATCAAAAAAGTAAAACATTTAAATTGTGCTACAAAAATTCAGATGTTGTCTTGCAATCTTTAAACAATAAATGAATGAATTGCCCTTAAAAAAAAGAATTAAGCAGTTAGTTAAGCTGTTGGTCCCACATCAGACAAATTATCCTTATACCTCCTGTCAATATTGTTAACAGAGACTGTTATTTTATTAATCCTTATGATCCCGTGATTCTTTCTTTCATGTTTCAGGGCACAGCATTTGAGAGAGTGGGGTTGTTAAGGTGGGTGGGTTTATCCTTCTTTTATGCGTTCATTCAATTTTATGTTCATTTACTTATTGTATACATATGGCAATAGAAGCTGCTAAGGCAATCATTGCTATTCTGCAAAACAACAAGGCACAGAAGCAGATGTCTTATTTCCGAGATTTCTCCCCCCAGGATTATTATGATTAAAGATCCTTTCCCCCCACTCCCTGGAGAGGACAAGGGGCTGCTTGCTGGAGGATTTTTAATGACTTGGGGAAAGGCTCAAATATCCCCCCATTATGGTAATCCACCCCAGGGGCAAACCACACAAGAATATTATGAATTTATTTTATTTTTCTATCCTTGCAAAGGTAATACTCAGCTCATTAGAATATGAAAACTATACTGTCAAATTTCAGAATTACATGGATGAAGAAAATCACCAAAGTGACATCATATCATGTGTGTTATAGTTGTATTTACTATATTGACTATATTAAATATGTTGTGTTAACAATGTATTGTATAACTATATATTGAAAAGGCAAAATGCTGTAACGTATTTCAGAGAAAATAATTATGTTGGCCAACCCCAAATTGTACATTGTAGACGGGTCCTAGGAAAAGAAGATTTAATTCATAGTGAACAAGAGGTTAGCTTCTGTTTTCAGCCATGTGCTATTTCAAGAATTAAACATCATGAATAATACACGATATAAGAGGAATAGTCTAAAGATGGAAAAGCACATTTTGATTAGGAAAGAGAATTTAAGGCTTGAGTCTTTTTTTTAAGGAAAACTGCCTTATTACTATGAGATAAGAAAATTGTTTCCTTCTTTTCTTCCTTGCTTTCTTCTTCTTTTTTTTTAACCTTTTTAATTTTGGATATTTGACCTCTAAGCTGAGATGACTGAAAACGCCTCCTCTGGGCATCAACCTTTTTGAAAGACTATTTCCCTCTCCCTAAGGGATATTTGTCTCTTGGAGGCTTTGTCTACATTACTCCTCAAGAGGCAAGCATTTGTCCTTGCACTAAATGCTGACATCTCCTGATAAGAGGGAAGCTGCAAAGTAGAAGAATTGAAGGTCAGTATGTTGGTATTGGTCTCAAGTGCATTGATGTACATTTGTGTATTGGGAAAGGGGAGTGAAGCTTGAGAGTGGGCCAGTGGGGAGGGGTAAATATTTTGTGATGCTGTCTACCTATGGGCTTATAAGGTTTACACCTGCATTAGGAGGACAAGCATTACCATTAGCATGAAAAGTAGGGCAGACCTCATTGCAAAAGCTTCTAGCCATACACATAGGGCAATACGTAAATGATACACCTTATTGCATTCACCCATTCGCCCTCCCCTGTTCACGCTAATTGGAAATTTCCATCCATTTCAGAGAAGTAACACAACTATCAATCATTTTCCCTGGCACGAATCTTCCAGGAGGAAGAAAATGGAATACACCTAGCGACAGAGCTCACACACTAGTAGTCCATGTGTCTTAGATTTAATATCTGATGACTAGCTGCATTGAAGCCAAGAGGTGGTTCACAAAGTTGCTGCACATTAGAATCACCTGGGGAACTCTGAGACCTCCCGGTGCCCAGGCTCCTGCCTAGACCTACTGAATCAAAATCTCTGGGGCTGGGACCCAGACACCAATGTTTTTCTTCAAATCTCTTTAGGTAATTCAAACGAGCAGCAAAGCTTGAGAACCAGCCCAATAATTGGAACAAACTTACTTCACACAGATAAAGTGGGGCAATTCATATGTTAAAAGAACGTGAATATATGTATATATTTCTTTTTTTCGCTTTATTCTGTTTGTATTTCAAATAGGCTTTTTTTTTTCCTTCTGCAAAAAGCGTTATTGTTTCCATTTGGTCCAAGTCTTGGGAGAGGGCTCCAGGGCAGTTACAAAGCTGCCTAGTGGCTTCAGAGCGGGGCTTCAGGCAGAAGCTCTGACGCCAGAGGGTCTCCTCAGATGCGGCTGGACTTCAGAGACTCCTGTTTGGCTCGAGAGTGAGCCTTTCAAAGAGATGCTCGCCCAGCACAGCCTGCGGACCAGCCAGCCTGCGGAGGTTGGTCAGGTGGTCGCCCATCTTCTGGATGAGTTTCACCTGCTCCTCCAGGAAGCGGCTCTCCAGGAAGTCACAGAGCTGGGAGTCTGCAAGGCAGGACCCAGGGCGCGCAGATCCGATAGTGCCTGGTTCAGATTCTTCTCCCTAAGAATGGCGGCTTCCACAGCATCCTGGGTTTTACCCCACTCATCCTGAGAAGGCTTCCATGCATCCTGGAAGAGGGCGCGGCCGCAGCACTGGTTTTGCATTTTCAAGAGGCGCTGGGCGCCCTCACACTTCTCCTCAGCCAGCTGGCGAAAAATGTGGCCCATACTGTCCAGAGTCCCATTGTTGCTGTCGAAATAGATGCTCAGAGAGAGGTAAGTGTCCACAGATGCAAGATGAACAGGCGGTGGACGGGGGCCTCCACCTCGGTGGAATAATTCTGACGAACCTGGGAACTCGTGGTTGATCAGGGATAAGGAGCTAAGCTCAAAAACTGGTGTTGGCCTGTCCTGGAGGCTGAGGATAGCTGAGTGTCTGATTCCAAAGGTTGCGAAAGGAAAAAAGGTTGGAGGGTGGTCGGGGGCTGGAGCAAGGAGCGTCCCTGGGTCTGTTCATTCCAAACACTGTTGAAGCAAAAGACAGATCTCCAGGACTGCCGAACGCACTGCCTCAAATAGGCTTTGATATAAATGAACAAGAAGTCCAAGCAAGGACAAAACTTACCCTTCCTCCCACCAAAATAGCTGGTGATACTAGAATCTAGATCTGGGAAGGGATTCTTCCATTACTTTCCTAACATTCCAAGCCACTAGAGCAGTGGTTCTCAAAGTATGGTCACCTTGTAACCAAGCAGTACCCTATGGGGCCTTCCTAGGACAGACCCATCCACCATATCCTCTATTGTAGTTTCTCTCTGAAGTACTCAGATAATAGTATCTCAGGCATATTTCTTGAGTTTTCAGATGCTAAAAACCACCACCCAATGGAAGAAATGAACTCCTTGATGATCAAGAGCATGTAGCCCCCAGACCTTCTGGCACCTAAGGATGGATAATGTTACCTGCCTTGTGGCCTCAACATCAGCCAATCAGAGGATTGTGCACGAGCTGATCACATGCCCTGGGATGTCCCTCCCTCACCTGGCCTTTAAAAATGCTTTGCTGAAATCCTTTGGAGATTTCAGGGGTTTTGGAACACGGACCACCCCTCTCCTTGCTCGATCCTGCAATAAACCTTTCTCTTCTCCAGACTCCAACCTTTAGGTTTGTTTGGCCTCAGTGTGCTTCAGACACACGAACCAGCATTCAGTAACAACCTGACCAGCTTTACCAGCGTCCCCTGATAATGTGTCAGATATTCAAGTTTTAGGGCCCTATCCCAGCCCTATGGAATCAGCAACTCTAGTGGGGCTCAGTGATCTCTGTTATAACTGGCCCTCCAGATGATTTTTATTCACCTTAAAGTTTAAAAATATCTGCCTTGTCAGCTGCCAAAGCGTCCACCAGCAGGTTAAGGGGAGTGACGCCTGGAAAAGATAGGGAGTAGCCAAGGCAAGTACAGCAGCATTTGCCGTGGTAGTAATGGAGAATGCCTTTTCTCCACTGATTGGCACAGACTAGTATCTGGGAGCAGTGGCAGGGTTATTTAGGATACTTTACAATTCAATGTAGAGTGACCACTTTCCTGGTTTGCCAGGGACTTCCCCTGTGTGAACACTTAAAATCTCATCCTGGCAAACCCCTTAGCCCTGGATTTGAAAAACTTAGGGAATAACATGAAATTTAGGGGAAACATGATCTAGGATTTGGGCAAGTCACAAGTGCTAATTAAAGCGAAGCAAGTATGGACAACATCTAGCCTTCTTTACCCCTTTGTGGGAAGGTAAATCTGATTGGGTGAAAGGACTTATTGTTAAGAAATCTTTGTAGAAACATCCCCTTCTGCTTAGTCCTCTGGTTCTCAGTTCTGGCTAGACACTGGCATCGTCTGAGGAGATTTAAAGTTATTTTATTGGTCTAGGATGACCAACAGTCAGTGTGAGGGTTTTTAAAAAGTGCTTCAGATGATTCTAATATGCAGCCAAATTTAGGTGCCACTGCTTAAGCTTTTGAACCACTGCTACTTTTTTCACCTCATCTTCCTATGAGAATACCCAACTGTAGTTGAGGTTTGTTGTTTTTTTCTTTTTCTTTTTTTAACTCTCTTATTATAAGATTTACTGTCTTAAATAAGATTGAATGGACAGAAAATCCTGCTAGTCCATCTGGTATAGCTAGATACTTAGAATAATATCGTTAAGATATATACCATTTAAGTACTGTGACTGGCCTTTTTAAAATTAACATATGCATTGAATTAGTACAATCTCTTTTGAAGTTGTCATGTTGGGGAGCTATACCTGTAATCTGCTGCCATTGCTAAATATCTGGACAACTCTTATTAGGAATTGTTTTTAAACATCTTTAGGGATTAAAACCAAGAGTGCTGTATTATTTGTACTGGGACCACAAAAACCTCACAAAGTTTCCCCACTGTACCTTCTACCCCCATCTCTAACCCTTGGCAATTTCTAATCTGTTCTCCATCTCCACAGTTTTGTTATTTTAAGAATAATATGTAAACATAATCATGAATTACTTAATCTTTGGAGATTGGCTTTTAAAAATTTTTTCTTCAGCATCATTCCCTTGAAGTTCATTTTAATTTTTGCATATATTAATAATTTGTTCCTTATCGTTGCTCGGTAGTATTCTATCATAAGATTTTATCACAATTTGTTTCAACATTCATCCATTGAAAGACATTTGGGTAGTTGCCAGTTATTGGCTATTATAAATAAAACTGCTCTGAACATTTATGTGTAAGTTTCTGTGGGAACTTAATTAAGTTTTTGTTTCTTTTGGATAAATGCTCAAGAGTACAATTACTGCATTGTAGGGTGAATCTACTTTTAGGATTAAAAGAGACTGTCAAGCTGTTTCTCAGAGTGGCTAAACCATTTTATTTTCCCACCAGTGACGTGATATAACTTTTCTACGTACTCGCCAGCATTTGATGTTGTCACTATAATTTTAGTTATTCTCTGATATCTCATTATGGTCTTAATTTGCATTTCCCTAATGCTAATGATGTTGAGCATCTTTTCATGTGCTTCTTTGCCATGTGTATATTCTCTTCCATGAAATGTCTGTTCCTGTCTTCTGCCTATTTTCTAGTTGGATTTTTTTAAGTTGTTTGGAGAGTTCTTTGTATATTATAGATACAAGTCATCTGTCTCATATGGGATTTTCAAATATGTTTTCCCACTGTGTAATTTGAGTTTTCATCCACTTAAAAGGATCTTCTATGAAGCATTTTTAACTCATTTTGATGAGATCCAATGTATCAGTTTTTGCTTTTATTGATCATACTTTCGGTGTCAAGTCTAAGAATTATTCACCTAGTTCTAGATGCCAAAGATTTTCTCCTATTTTTTTTTTCAAAAAATGTCCTGCTTTTACATTTAAGACTATGATCCACTTTGATTTAATTTTTGTGTAAGGTGTGGAGGTTTAGGTTAAGGTTCATTTTTTGTTTGTTTTTGTCGAGGGATGTCCAACTGTTTCAGTACCATTTTTTGAAATGTCTATTCTTCCTTGATAGCTTTTGCACTGCTGTCAAAAACAGGTTAAATGTATTTATGTCAGTCTGTTTCTGGGTTCTCTATTCCATTCCATTGATCTATGTATCTACCCTCCAAAATTGCTGCAAAGTCTTGAAATTGGGTGGATTAATTCCTCCCATTTTAATCTTCCTTTACAAATTGTTTTAGCTATTCTTCAGCCTCTTCTTACCATATAAATCTTAGAAAAAGCTTGTCTATATCCGCAAAAACCTTGAGGGCATTTTAAGAGTAATTGTGTTAAGCCTCTTAACTTGGGGAGAATTGACATCTTTATTATGTTGTGTTTTCTAATCCATGAACAAGGTATGTCTCCCTATTTGTTTGGGACTTTAAATGTTTTCTTCATCAGCATTTTGTAATTTTCAGTATAGAGGTCCTATAAATGTCTTATTGGGCTTGTATTTAAGTATTTATTTAGGTCAGTTGTCAATGGCATCACATATTTTAATTTAAGCTTCTACACATTTGTTATTAATATATAATGTGATAAAATTGTGTTGATCTTGTACTCTAAAACATTTACAGACTAATATTATTTCTCAAGTTTTTGTGGATTCCTTGGTATTTTCTCCATTTAGGTTATCATCTCCTCTTCAGACACCGAGAGTTTTACTTTTCCTTAGGCAATATAATAGGATATATTACTCTTCAACATTCAGTAGGATATATTCCTTCCTATTCAACATAGTAGGAATAGTCCTTTTATCTTTTAAATGAACTTTTTAAAAATTTAACTTTTAAATGTATGTATTTATTTATTTTTGCTTTATTTTCTTACTAGAACCTCCAGTAATATATTTAATAAAAGTGGTGAGAGCAGATATCCATGCCTTGTTTCTGATCTTACAGAGAATACATTCAGTCTTTCACAGTTAAATATAATGTCGGTATAGGTTGTTTGTAGATCATCTTTATGAGTTTCAGTATGTTCCTTTTCTATTCCTAGTTTGCTTGGAGTTCTTTTTTCTTCTTTTGTTAAAATCATGAATGAGATTGGATTTTGTCAAGTGCTTTCTCTGCATTATTGGATAGGATCACATGACTTTTCCCTTTAATCTATTGGATATGGTGGATAATATTGTTTGATTTTCAAATATTTAACCAACTTTGCATAACTAGAATAAATGCCACTTGGTCATGGTATATTATTCTTTTTATATATTTCTGGATTTAATTTGCTAATATTTGGCAGAGGATTTTTACAGCCAATTTCATAAAAAATATTGGTCTGTAGTTTTCTTCTTTCTATACTATCCCTGTCCGGTTTTGGTATCAAGGTAATACTGGCTTCATAAATTTAATTAGGAACTGTTCCTTCTACTTCTCTTTCTTATCAAATCATGTAAAATTGGTGTTAATTCTTTATGTCTTGGGTAAAAGTGAAACATCTAAACCTGAATATTCCTTTTGGGAGTTTTTAAATGAAAAACCAGTGTTTCTAATGGTTACAGGAAAATTGAGATTATCTATTTCATCTTGGCTGAGTTTTGGTAGTTTTGAGCGTAGAAGCATTGGCCCATTTCACCTACATTTTTGAATTTATAGTGTAGACTTGTTCATAACAACTTGTCCCTTATTAACCTGCAGGATATGTCATGGTATCCCTGGTTGCATTTCTGATACCTGTGATTTGTGCCATCCATCTTTTTATCTTTATCAGTTTTGCTAGATCTTTATTGATTAGATTGTTTATTTCCAAGAACCAGCCTTTTGTTTCATTGATTTTCCCCCCTATTTTCCTGTTTTCAGTTTCATGGATTTCTATTTCATCTTTATTATTTCCTTCTTTCTGCTTGTTTAGTGTTTTTTTCCTCTTCCTTTTTTACTGTTGTAATATAGAAAATTAGATTATTGCTTTGAAACACTTTCTTTCCCAATTTAGTGCTATAAACTTCCCTTTCAGCATTGCTTTCACTTCATTCTGCAAACTTTGATCTGTTATATCTCCATTTTCTTTTATTCTATGCATTAAACAATATTTCCTTGATGCTGTCTTTTTTACCCATGAGATATTTGGAATTGTGATGTTTAGTTTTCATGTGATTGAAGACTTTCCTGTTGTCTTTCTGTTATTGATTTCTAGTCTGATTCCATTATGGCTAGAGAACATACTCTATGATTTTAATTCTTTTAAATCTGCTAATTTTTTATGAATATATAAATGAAAGAAATAAGAAAACCTCTGAGTCTTAGCATCCAACACTTAGGCACATTACAATTTAAATCTGCTAAGGTTCTTTTTATTGCCCAGTATATAGTATATGAGTGAATATTCCATGGACACTTGAATATGTATTCTGCTGTCACTGAGTGTGTTCTTTAAATGTCAGTTATATCCTATTGATTGATGATGTTTTCATTTCTTCCATATTCTTGCTGATTTTTCTCTCTGGTAGTTCTATAAATTGCTGTGCTGAAGTCTCAAATCATAATTGTAGATTTAAAATTTTCTCCTTTTACTACTTTTTTCAGTGTTTGCTTCATATATTTTGAAGTTCTGTTGTTTGGTGCACACACATTTAGTATCATTAGGTCATCTAGGTGGATTATTCCTGTTATCTTTATGTAATGACCCTGTTTGCCCCTAATAATTTCCTTTGCTCTGAAGTCTACTTTATCTGATATTAATATAGCCATTCCTACTTTTTCTGATTAACATTCACATGATATATCATTATCTTCCTTTTACTTTGAACTACCTATATCATGATGTTTAAAGTAAACTTCTTATAGACAGTATATAGTTGGATCATGCTTGTGAATTTTTAATCTACTCTTCCAATCTCTGTCTTTGACTTGGTTATTTAGATCATTTACAGTTAATGTAATTATTGCTATGTTAAAGATTAGGTCTACCATTTTATTTTTTGTTTTGTCTTTTACCTTAGTTTCTCAATCCTGTGTTTCTCTTATTTTGCCTGGTGGGTTACTTAAACATTTTTTAATAAGTCCATTTTAATTTAATTTATTTATAATCATTTGTGTATACTGTTTGTATAGTTTTCTTAGTGCTTACTTTTGGCATCACAGTATACATATGTAACTTACCATAGCCTACTGGAATCAGTGTTTTATTACTTCAAGTGAAGTTCCAAAATTTTACTTCCATTTAGTCTCTTAATATTCCCCAGTTTTAAAGTATGATTTTCTGTAGTATTTCCTTTCTCTACATTGAGAACCACATCAGATGGTGTCATAATATTTGCTTTGACCATTATATAGTATTTAAGAAACTCATGAGGCTAATGATATTCTCTTATATATACCCCATTTGTTTTCACCCATTCCATTGTTCCCCTTTTCTTTCTGAAGTTCCCAGTCTTCTGTTATTGTTTTTTTTTTATGTTTTCATAACATTAGGTGATATCTGGGCTTTCCAGTGCCATTGGATATGAGTTTCAGGAAACACTGAGTCTGGCTCACTTAATGCTGCTGAGTTGGAGGGTTTGTATATGTTGGGCCTGTTGGTGCAGCAGGTGCTAGCAGATTAGACTAATGTTGATGGGACTAGTGCCACAGGAGGATGGGTTCCCATTCAGGCTATGCTGCTGCTACAGTAGATCAAGTCCCCCTCTACCCCAAGTGTGGGGCAGTGACCTGCTGCTGTCACTGCTTTGTATTAGGCTGCTTTTGCCTCAGGTGTGTGGTGGAATCCCTTGGAAGCTGCTGTCAATCACAAGGTTAAATTCATTTCCGAAATACTTAAGTATAAATATATAGCCTGGCTCCTATAGGACCCCTGTAATAGTTTTTTATTGCTTTCATACAAATTACCACAAATATAGTGACTCAAAACAATGTCAATTTATTACCTTACAAGTCTGACATTGGTCTCAATTGAGTAAAGTAAAAGTGTTGGCAGGATCGACAGATGAATGGATAAAGATGTGGCACATATATACAATGGAATATTACTTAGCCATAAAAAGAAGTGAAATTGAGTTATTTGTAGTGAGGTGGATTGACCTAGAGACTGTCATACAGAGTGAAGTAAGTCAGAAAGAGAAAAACAAATACCGTATGCTAACACATATATATGGAATCTAAAAAAAAGAAAAAATGGTTATGAAGAACCTAGGGGGCAGGGCAGGAATAAAGACGCAGCCATAGAGAGTGGACTTGTGGACACAGGGAGGGGGAAGGGTAATCTGGGATGAAGTGAGAGAGTGTCATGGACATATATACACTACCAAATGTAAAATAGATAGCTAGTGGGAAGCAGCCGCAAAGCACAGGGAGATCAGCTCTGTGCTTTGTGTCCACCTACAGGGGTGCGATCGGGAATGGAGGGTGGTAGGGAGATGCAAGAGGGAGGAGATATGGGGATATATGTATACGTATAGCTGATTCACTTTGTTATGAAGCAGAAACTAACACACCATTGTAAATCAGTTCTACTCCAATATAGATGGTTAAAAAAGAAAAAAAAAGTGTTGGCAGAGCTACATTCTTTTCTGGAGGCTCTTAGGGGTGTTTCTGTTCCCTGGACTTTATCCGCTTCCAGCGGTCACTTGTAGTCCTTGACTCAGAGTCCCCTTTCTCCACCTACAAAACCCAAAATGTTGAATCTCTCTGATTCTGCTTCTATTAGGACATCTCTCTCTTTCTCTTTCTACAGTTGGGAATGGTTTTCTACTTTTAAGGACTCATGCAATTAGATTTGTTCCATGAGGTAATCCAGGATAATCTTTCTATCTCAAGGTCTATAACTTCAGCCATATCTGCAAAGTCCTCTTCACCATGTAAGGTAACATATTAATAGGTTCTAGGGATTAGGGTGAGGGCATTTTTAGGAGCCATTATGCTCCCTACCACACCCTTAACAAGTGACTTTGAGAAAATTACTGAGATTTTTAAAGCCTTACTTTCCTCAAACATAAAATGGAAAGAAAGCTAACTAATTAACATCATGAAAGTGAAACAGTATATATGAAATCAACTAATTCAAAAAATAAGATTTCTTCTTTTTCTTTATGATTTACATGATTCTCAGAGTTCAGTTACTTGAAGAGTTACTTTTTTTAAAAACAGAACTAAGGAATTTCAGGGTTCAGGTGCTGTAAGATTGTCTGAATTATCTGAGTAACAATTAGCTAAGCACAGGTGTAAAGCATTTGATTTACTCCTTGGTTTTCTTTATCTTCTCATCCCAGTAAATGCAAATCCCTTTTCTAGCTCCAGCCAGTAGAGTCAGAGCTCGTGTTACTGTTTAACTAAAGTTCAATTTAAATTCTCTCTACATCTCCAGATTCTCGGCCCTGGTTGCATATTATAATCACCTGGGGAGATTTCAAGGACTACTGATGCCAAATTTCTACCTATCATGGATATTTGAGGAGGGACCTGGAATGAAATGCTCTAGCTTATGGTTTTTGGAACCAAATCCTAGTCTACACTGAGCCAAATTATTTGCAAGATCACCTCTAAAAAGGAATTTATCTGTGGTGACTAATGCTCTTCCTTTGTCAGTATGCTTGATTTGTCCCTCTTTGGGGGAGAAAAGAGGGGGAAATAAACCCCAGCAGTTGTGCTCCCTGAATTATAACCTGATGCTGTGGAATTAGTGTTGGCTTAGAGCGCACATCTTCGGATACCCATTCTCTCTCCTGCTTCCTTGCATGAACTTATATCCTTGGGCAGTGTTTCATCCACCACCCTCTTTTGCTTCTAATCTTAGCAAGTAAAGTCTCCCCTTAATGAAATAGCATTTCATGAGGCTTACTGGGAGCATAGGTCTGTTCCAGACCTATCCTATGTTAGCTAAAGCAGATATAAGTGATGTATTTTTGGCATTCATCCTTGTGGGTTGGAAAGAGAAGACAGAATTTTATCTTTAGGTGTCATCTGACTGGACAAATGGGCTCTTTCCCTCTGCTGCCTACCATGTAAAAACCTGAGGGTGTTACCTCTAGATGGTATCTTCTAGTTATCAAAATAGTTCAGATAAGTCAAATTTCTCAGTAAAAGATGACAAAACTAGGGCTTAGGTGGTTAATTTTCTATGTCAATTTGTCTGGGCCACCATGCCCAGTTATTTGGTCAGATATTATTCTGGATATTTCTGTGATGGTGTTTTCGTGTTTTTTACAATTTTATTTATTTATTTATTTATTTATTTATTTATTTATATTTTTGGCTGCGTTGGGTCTTCATTGTCACACGTGGGCTTTCTCTATTTGCAGCAAGCGAGGGCTACTCTTTGTTGTGGTGTGCAGGCTTCTCATTGCGGTCGCTTCTCTTGTTGCAGAGCATGGGCTCTAGGTGCACGGGCTCAGTAGCTGTGGTGCACAGGCTTATTTGCTCTACGGCACATGGGATCTTCCCAGACCAGGGCTCAAACCTGTGTCCCCTGTATTTGCAGGCAGATTCTTAACCACTGCGCCACCAGGGTAGTCACTGTGATGGTGTTTTTGGATGAAATTCATATTTAAATTGGTGTTGGACTTTGAGTACAGCAGATTATCCTCCATAGTATGGGTGCGCCTCATCCAATCAGTTGAAGCTCTTAATAAAACAAAGACTGACCTCCCTGTCGCAAAAAGGAATTCTGCCAGAAGACTTACAGAAATTGAACTGCAACTCTTCCTAGAGTCTCTAGACAGCCTAACCTGCAGATTTTGAATTGACCAAGCCTCTATTATTGTGTGAACCAATTGTTTAAAATCTCTCTCTCTCTTTCTCTATCTTTATATAGATATGGATATAGATCTAGGTATCAATATTGATATCTATATCTATCAATATATATGGGCACATTGTATACACATGCTGTTGGTTCTGTTTTTCTGGAGAAGCTTGACTAATATAGTGGCCCATATAAATAAAAGGATGAACCCAAGTTCACCCAGGTAGAAAGTAGTACAATGAGAACTGGAACTTAAGGCCTCATGACTCATTCAGCTGTGAACACTGACCCAGAACTGGGGTCCGCAAACTCTGGCCCACTGATCAGATCTCGCTTGACTCCTGGTTTTGTACATAACATTTTGCTTGAACACAGCCACACCCATTCATTAACGTATGGTGCATGGCTGTTTCTGTGCTACAGCAGTAGATAGGCAGTTGCAACGGAAAGATATGGTACACAACATCCAAAATATTTACTATCTGACCCTTTACAGAAAAGATCTGCTGACCCTTGCTCTAGGATGCCATCTGATTTCTGATAACACAGAGGAGAATAATTCATGCACATTGGGGTTGATTGTTAATCTCATGTCCTCCTTAGGTCAAAGATCTCTTAAATGCTCACCCTTGCAATAGCCAGCTTGGGGAGCATTGTCTGAGGATGCAGAAATATTTCTTGCCAGGTCTTTCCAATCCACACTGCTCCCTGACTATGGTTCTTAAAACCTATTTTTAAAAAAAAAATTATTGGAATATAGTTGATTTACAGTGTTGTGGTGTTAATCTCACGTGTACAGCAAAGTGAATCCGTTATACATATACATATATCCACTTTTAGTTTTTTTTAGAGTCATTTCCAAATAGCCCGTTACAGAGTATTGAGTGGAGTTCCCTGTGCTAATAAGAAGAGCAGGTTCTTATTAGTTATCTATTTTATGTATAGCAGTGTGTATATTTCCGCCCCAGTCTCCCAATTTAGCCTCCCCACCACAATCCCCTGGTAACCCTAAGTTTGTTTTCTACATCCCTGCCTCTACTTCTAAAACCTGTCTATTTTAACCAACTACCACTCATTGCTTACTGTCTCTGGCTTCATGTACTTCATAATAAATCTATCTCTTGTTCAATCCTGGATGACATGTTCCAAGGACTGAGATAATATCTTATTCTACATAACTTGTCCTTGATATTGTCTAGCTTGGGGTCTTCATCTATGTCCCAAAGAAGACAGTCACACTCTGTCTTCTAGTACTACTAATAATACCACATTTTATGGCATGAATTTGACCCAATGCACTGAACTATCCCTTTAGAAACTGTATGCAACCTGTCACTGGGTTTTAGCACCGGGATAGAGCTCAAATTAGTGTTCATATTTAAACAAATCTACTTGACCAGAAACTTTTTGTCTCACCATTTATTTTATTACACAAGTAACTTCTCTCTTTGCATCTATGATGTAAATATTTTTAATTTCCTAAATTATCTGAAAAATTATTTAGAGCTTCCATTTCAGTAGGCATTGGAATTGCTGTGTTATGACTATTTCATTATTTTATTTCCAAATGTTAAATTAGGCTTCAAGCTTTGGCCAAGAGTAGACAGGAAAGGGTTTTAAAAGAAATGAAGAATGGGAAAGACTTCTGATGCAACGGAGACTTAATAAAGATTTGCTTTTGAATCAAGAATTTATAATAAAGGTTTGATTTTGAATCAATAAGTTATGTCATTGCAAAATAGCTCCCTGGTAAAATTCCATTCTTTTGTAATCATTAAGTACAGAAATTAACCATCAAAATATGCAGTGATCTTTTTCATTTTCTAAAAACAAACCTATATCTAGATGAGAGAATTCATTTCATAACTCAGGCTCTGGACTTACGACTCCAAGTCCTGTTTTCTTTCAACCATGCCTGCTAAGTTTCTGTCTAACTTCTTGAGCATGAGGTAATGGCTTCAGCTTTCATCTCCTTACTCAGTATATAGCTTGGTGACTAAGAGTAAGGGATCTAAACCTTGAGAACTTGGGTTCCAATCTTGACTCTAAAATTTACTTGTTGAGTACTCTTGAGCATGTTATCTGTTTTTGCCTCAGTTTTCTCATCTATAATATAGAGATAACATTACTTCTCTCAGCGAGTTGCTATGAGGGTTAAAAAAGAAAATTCATACAATGCAAGAATTTATCAGTTCTTGGAACACAATAAATACTGAAAAGAAATGTTAGCCATTATCAAGGGCCCCTCATTTTATGGATAATATAGATTAGTTTATATAGGTCTAATATTTACATATACATAAATATTTTGTACCTATATGTGTGTATACATTCTTCTTAGAAATTGAGCAGTCAACATTCACATCTAAAAGTATGTGCTCTGTGAAATGTAGATCTCCTGTGTACAGACACAGTGCTGTAGTTATCTATTGCTACATAATAAAGAAGTCCAAACTTAGTGGTGAAATAAACAAAAATTTTAATATGTGCCCAGATTCTGTGGGTCAGCAATTCAAACAGTACGCAGAGGAGATGGCTTGTCTCTACTCTGTGACTGATGTCTGAAACCTCAGCTCATGAGGATTCAAATGGCTGGGGCTGCAATCATCTAGATAATTTTAATTCACATGTCTGGCCCTTGAGATGGGATGACTTGAAGACTGGGCCCAACAAGGACTGTTGCCTGGAGTGCCTACAGATGGCTGCCCATGTGGCTTGGACTTCTCATAACGTGGTAGTTAGGATTCAAGCTAGAGTATCCCAAGAATGAGCGTTCAGGGTTGAAGCATTCCAGGAGAATCATGCAAATGGTGCATGACCTTTTATGACCTAGTCTTAGATGTTACATAGCATCACTTTATACTATTGCAGGTGTTGGAGACCTTTTTCCATAAAGTATCAGACGGTCAATATTTTAGGCTTTACACGCCATACAGTCTCTTTTGCAACTACTTAGCTCCGCTGCTGTGATGTGAAAACAGACACAAACAATACATACACTAAGGAACATGGCTGTGTTCCAATCAAGCTTCATTTATAAAAGCCGGTAGAGGCCTAGATTTGGCCCACCAGCCATAATTTACTGACCCCTGCTCTATTGTTTGAAGCCATGGAAAGCCTGCCCAAATTCAAGGGGAAATGCCCACATCTGGATGTGAAGAATGGCAACGAATCTGAGACCTTGTATTAAAACCACTACATATGGGATACTTAGAAGAAGATCTGTCTGCATACCTTGTTTCTCCCATGTATGGTGGATATGAGGTATTGGCACATGCTACATCTCTGTAAGCCTGGGTCAAGGTCAAAGTTGGAATCTGAACTCAATGACCTTGATATCTGGAAGAATTGGTAACTCTACTTATGATATCCTTACACTCCTTACCCATATAAATACACCACAAAAGATAGATTTCAAGTAAACAGTTGCTTTATGGCAGATTTTTATTATGTCTCCATTGACTGAATTATTCCATTTTGGTTAGAAACATGAGTTTTGTTTCTTTCCTAAAGAGATCTGCAACTTTTCAGATGTGGCATTTCATTCTAATGAGAGGATGATGTAGGTTTTTATAAACGGAAAAAGCAGGGCAGGCTGAGTTCACTCAGATCATACCAATGCTTACAGGAATAACCAAAACTGGAACACAGGCTTCCAGGTTTTCCCGTCCTGTGCTCTTTCGGGTAGGTGCCATTGTCTGCTGGGCCTGGCAGTAATAAGTTTTGACCTTTACCTCTCTACACTCTTGTGAAGTGGTTTTGGGCTTTGTTAGCTTTCTTATGAGTTTGTACTAAATTGTGTCCATAAAGTAGGCTGAATTCCTCAGGGAATGATGATAGCTGTTACTGTGTTATTACTGCAAATGTTGTGTTGGTTACTTTTTTTTCTTTTCTTTTGTCCAGTTGTATCCTGAACTTAAAAGTTATATTATCTGAAATGAACGATGTGCATCTGGTGGAAAACACTAATTTAAGGGATGAAAATTCCTGATGATTGCTTCAGTCAACCCTTAATACACACTGAGCCTCATTAGTAAATAGACAACTCTCAGACCTTTCCCTTGGAAGAGGTCGCATAATCAGGCTTTGTGTTGATTTCGCATTCTGTTCGTTAGAGACGGAACAAAGTAGAATAATTGGCTGGTACAGGGAAAGCAGAAAGAACTTTCTTCTATTTTGGTGATGCATCCCGTAATAAGGGTTGAAAATGAGACTGGAGGTAAAAACGTGAAACTCAGAAGAGCAAAGGAGAGAGGATATTGTTTCTTTGAAAATATTCTTTCAGTATTGGCCCAGATGAAATATGAAGCTGAGGAAATTTTTTTTTTAAAATGATGATTTTTGTGTTAACAATGTGAGTGTGGAATTAGTAAGAATCAGAAAGCAAGCATCCTTTTCCACCAAGGACTTGGGAGCAAGTGAAACCATAAATACTCCCGGTTCTTGGAAACCCTTTTGGAGCAGTAATCAGAGAAGGGTAAAGGCAAAGCCTCAGAGCAGAGGTGTTCAGAGCAAAGGGATAGGAGGAGAACAAAAGGAGAGTGGATATTTTTAGAGCTGTCATTTTGAAATTTACCTGCTTCTGATTCAGTGCCGCTTTGCTACTGTGTTGATCCCGTGGAAATCCTCAAAGCAGGAGCAGCCCTATTTTAAAATAACAAGGTTAGAGCAAGTGACTTGAATCCAGGTCTCTTTAGCTCAAGAGCACAGAGGAGAGTGTGAGGAAAGAGTGAGGCCACAAGGAATTGTTCACTGGGTACATTTTCCCCAAACCTCACTAACTGGGAGAAACTGACCACTGGATTATGTGGCTTGAAGGAAAGCAAAAATGTTGAAAGCAAAGAGTGTGGAGCTTGTTTAGAAAGCAAGCTCTATCATTTGGTCACCTGCTGATGATAATAGCATTGGCTGAGTCCTGACCATTTACAATGAAGGCACTTCTGTAGGTCATAAGTTCCAGGAGGGCCAGAACTGAGTATGTCTGTTTCAGCATTTAGCATGGTTTAGCATCTTAGAGCCCGGTACATTATTGGCATATAGTAGACTTAAAAATGAATATTTGTGGATTGTCTGAATGAGTGGATGGATGTGTGTGATTCATATCCTATTTGCAGGTCCTATGCTCTAGAGTGGATTTTCAGTGTCAGATTGGGAACGTATTTATGATGGGGATTGGCATTGTTCCCTATCTAATGGATAAAGATTACACATCAAAGGACTTTACATCGACATCCCAAAAACCTCATAGGAATTACTTAACAAAAAATAAAATTGGATTCTGTATAATTTCTAATTTATAAGCTGGCTAGACCACTGGTATTTCTGCCAGTCCTCTGGTAGTTCCGATGATGTCCCCATGATGACCCAGGCATAATCAGAATGGCTTTAGGATTTGGGAGCCAAAATGTTCCTCAGTATTTACTGCTTTGCTACTCCATTTAAGAAAATGGACTATTGAAAAAATAGCTTCAGACACAATATGGCATTTTCTGATTTAGCATAAAATCTGAGAAATATAGAGGTTATCTGAAGCCTGCAGTGGTAAAGTTCCCTCTGCTATTGAAGTTATTGTCTTTAAATAAAGATTCTACATCAGTAATGCTATATATATATATATATATATATATATATATATATATATATATGGTTTTTTTCTGATATTCAGGTTAATTTCCTATTCTCTATAAGGAAGTAATTAGTTGGTTGGTATGAGAGATAGTGTGGCTTCCAAAAGTGAAAAGTATTATTTTGTTGTAATTTCCAGCTACCTAAGGATGGGAGAGGCCCAGGACACTGCAGTCAGTATATTATGTGGAGCAGGTTATATTGTGGTTTATTTATGACCTTTTACATGTTTATTTTCTATGCAATTTTGTGTGCTCCTTTTTGAGTTTTGGTAGATAAGTGTTTTGTAACTTCAGAATACTTGGAATTATATATATATATATATATATATATATATATATATATATATATATATATATATATATATATATATATATATATATATATATTTATCAGAGTAGTTAAAGCCGTGGACAGTGTACTAGTCTACCTAGGTTCAAATTCTGGCTTTACCCTATGACTTCCCTGTGGCTTCCTCTGCTCACCTATTTAAAAGGAGTATAATAAGACTGCTGTGGTGAGTTATATACTAAGTGCTATTTAAGCATTTGCTATAATGATTATGTATACTCGAAGGCAAGGAACTTGCCCCTTGATTGTCTCTGTATTCCTAGTGCTTAAGAATTCCTAGTGCTTTCCTAGTGCATTGTCTTAGGATAGAGATAGCTCAGTATAGTTCTTCTCACTATAAAGTACTGTTACATTGAAAGTCTTTGCTTGTGTACTAATAATCTATGACATATCTGCTGAGGACAAGGAAAGGAATAGTTTTAAAACTGCAATGGATAAAAAAAGATTGTATGATGTAATGCCTTTATTATGTAATTATAAAACTAACAAATGATCATGGTAGAAAATTTGAAAAACTCCTAGACAAAATAGAGATCAATAAAATTTGGAGTAGCGTTCAGAGTGTAGAGTTGTCCATGAATATTAGTGCTTTCACATTTTCCAGGACTTTAAGTAGACTCTGCTTCTTAAGAGTCTATTCATGATATTTTATTTTCATGATGTTTTCATCATGGGGACACACACACACACACACACACACAGAAATCTGTTAAAAAAAAAAGAAAGACATGTAAATCACTGATGTTTCAGATAGCCACATGAAATAAAGTGAGAAAGGTCAACAAGCTGAAAGAATGTGGAGTAGCATCTCCTTAATTGCTTACATAATTCTGATAATTACCTCTCTGTGGGTAATGTAATTAATGGGGAATCTAATTCAAGAAAAATGTATGAACTTCAAGCCTTCTCGAAGCCACGTATTTCTTTCCACAAAAGTTTAATTTCCACAGTCGTGCTTCCTTATTACCTGACAGGGAAAGTGTATTGTATGGCAAAGGATCTTCCCGAAGGAGGGTGCTTCCCACACTGATCGTCATAAATGACTTCGGAATTACTGTTGCTATATTACCAAAATCTTAAACTAGGGTATTTTTGACAAATGTGGTCCTTAGTTAATTTTTAGAGCTACAAACTCTCAGATGGCTCTGCAATAACAATTGTCTGGCTGTTCTTCAGGTTGATCACAATATGGTAATGACCTTAAGGTACCACTAAAAAGCAGGAAGGTGTGAGTCTTCCTTTGGTTCCAGAGTGAAATGCGAGTTGGAGTTGGAGTTGGAAAAGAGGCCGACAACCAAGTGATAGAGAAGGAAATGTGAGGTCATTAGTGAAAAACCAGGTTTAAGTTAAGGTGAAGAGGCATGAGGAAATGGTCAGCTGTTACAGTATTACAAAGATCATGAAGAAGCATATCCATGAATGTGGTTTGTATTGCAATCTGCTGAAAAAGAGACAAATATCCTGGCCTGGCCTTCATGGAGCTTATTTTTATTGATTCTGATAATAGATTATTGTTGAAAAGGGCCTCCTATAAATTATAACCATGCAAAGGCAGCAAGATAATTTGTTTTTTCTTTATGTATGTGTTTCTCATTCCTACTCACTTCTCTCTTAGGGGAAGAGAAAATCACAAAACACAAAAATGTCAAATCTCAGCTATTCATTTTCAAAATAATTTTTTTTCCAAATTCCAAAGGAGGCAATAGGTTAACTGTTAAGATTTGTAAGGCTCAGAAAACTAGATTTTTACAAAGTGTAGCCAAATTTTGTTCCATAAATAGTAGCTTTGGGAAGAATATGTGATGATGCAAAGTTGGAAAAAGCTGGTTTTTCTTCCGTAAATGACTTCACCATGTGGGAGAAGAGGCAGAGAAGAAATCAAAGTAATTAAACATGGGGTGAGTTTTTCTGATAGGGGACTCTAGTGCTTAAAAATAGACTAGATAATCCTCGGGATAATCTGAGGGTAGAACAGACCAGTGCCTCATTTCCAATCTGGTACCCTGGAAGAAAACAGTGTATTTCCTTTGAGGTCTTGAGAGGTTTTTCTTCTTCTTTGTTTTGTTTTTGGTTCATTTTGTAATCAACTTTATTAAGGTATCATTTACACACAATAAAATGCAGATATGTTTAGTCAACGGTTCAATGACTTTTAATTAATGTACACATTTGTATAACTACCACCCCCATAAGATCGATAACAATTCTAAAACCCTAGAAAGTTTCCTCCTAGGCTTTTGCAAAAGTATCCCTATCTCCCACCCCAAGGCAACCACGGATCTGATTTTTATCTTTAGAGATGAATTTTGCCCAGTTTAGAATTTCATGTAAGTTGAATAATACAGTAGGTGCCCTTTTGATCTGGCTTCACTTGCTCAGCATATGGTTTTTGAGATTCATTCATGTTGGGATGTTTTAAAACCAGGACTTTAGCCTGGGTGGCTGATGTTGTCTGAAGGCACCTATAGGAACATCTGAGTCTCTGGCATTGTCACTGTCTGTTCTTGGCTCAGTAGTTTCAACTTTACTAAGAAGCACAAGGTTGAAGTAAGGAAGATCATTGTCAGTATAATGGAGGTGAAGTGGGTTCTGTTATATAATATTCTCAGCATAAATTGACCTGCTTGGAATCATTGTGTTGATGATCGACAAGAATACTCTTCCTCCAAAAACCTTGATACTATAAAACTTCTAAAGGATGCTGTCCTAGGATTCTTTTAGTTTTCATTTTTTGGGAAACATTTCTGGAAAATTGAAATGCTCACAACCTGAAAGAAGCAATTATTCACCTGAAGGCTAACTCTGCTAAAGTTGAGTTGTCCGACCTTTACATGCTGATAGAACCCAAATAGCCTTGCAAAACAATGCTCTCTTATTGGATATAAGCATATAGATTGTTTAAGACGGACGTGTATATGCAGTAAAGTGAAAAAACAAAGAATCTTTGAGTTTTCCTTGCTGTTTTTTTTATTTTTTCATTTACGCTTCTATATCATATGCTAATAGTTTAGGGTAACCTCAGGTTAGTTTTAGGTCCACTCTTTACGTAAATGTTGATGTACTCCATATGCAACTTTTTTCTACCTTCCTTCTTTTCTTCCATCTTTCCTTTCTAACTTCTTATAATCCATTATACTTAATCCTGCATTTGTTGAGGTGGCAAGTACTGTAGGAAAATTGAAAGCAGTGTGAAATTTTGCTGTTCAGAATGCATGTTGACCAAATTCTATATTGGGAAAAGGTCTGAATTTACCCACAGTAACCGTTTCTCAGCGTCTCTGAATAAAGGCCATAGAAACTGGGCTCTATATAGTATCCTGACAGGTATGTAGAATTCATAGCAATTGCCCTCAAAGAGCTTACCTAGCGTAGATGCATATGAATGCATTTAATGATTGCTTTATTGGCAGCAGTGCCAACATACACAGTCTATTTTGTTTTATATCATTATCATTACCTGCTGTTTACCACTGTATACATTGCTAATGGTGTGGTTTCTATAGTTTGTGAATTTCACGGCCCGATATTATGTAATTTATTGCACACTTTAGTGTAGAAGATGGAGACTCCATAAATTTTCGTGTGCTCTTTGCCCCTTTGGAATGTATTACACCGAGGTCAGGCGAAGTAATAAATTTATTTCAAATGTGCGTGATAGCTAAACATCAATTAGGACTTAATGGGAAATATTTCTTCTTCCAGCAACATAACAGTTTTTAAAGACTAAGCCATTGAACGTGGAGTTCCTGAACATGGGACTCAGTTCACTGGGATCCCTCCTTAGAAAAATAAAGGAAAACTTGAATTGGATATGTGTGGCTTATTCAAGTAGTAACTAATCAGCTACATCTTTGTTAACTTAATTTGTCACAATGGTTTGGTATTTTATTAACTCTCTTCCCCTTCTTCTCCTGACTCTCACGAGAATGGATCATGAGTATCTTAAAACATACTAAGTCATCTTCCATCCCTGTTAATCTAACTACAAAAACACACTTCCCTTATCCAATGTAACATACCATCTTTTAGAGTAGCTGTGGTTTTAATTCTCTACAAAATTAAAACCAGCAAAGAGAAACATTTTCAAGGAGCCACCACATTGTAGAGCTTTAGAAAGAAGACTTTAGAATTAAGGGCAACTATATCATTTTATAGCTAAAGCACCTGAGACCTAAAGTAGGAAGGTAACCATCGTGGTCAGGGAAAGGGGTTGAAGATCAGGTTTCAAGCTGAGAAAGAGTCTACAGGGACTCAATCTGAGCAGGTCAAAAACTGAAATGAGACCACGAATGTTCTGGGAAGGGTGGCACCTGGCCTCGAGGGTGGGATTCAAACAGGGAGTGGGCCTGGGGGAACTGAGCTTCTGCAGTAGGCAGAGAAGGCCACCTCATCTGCAGAAAGTGCCACTGACATCAGGGAGTTGAGGGGAAAGAGCGGTGAATTCCAGTCCCCCTGAGAAAGCAGGCCAATCTGATTAACTCTGAATTTAGGCTTATTTCAGATACTTCTTGAGAAAGAACTTGGACAAGAGCACGTCCCACACAGCCTCTTTAAATCCATGTCCAGTATTTTCTGGTGGAGCTGCTTAAACCCTCCAAGTGACTCCAGTATTTTAATTTCACATTATATTTAATTCCGACAGTTCTATGATTGATTATTTAATGGGCAAATAAGTAGGGTCACAAAAGAGTGTGAATGTGTTTCACAGGATGAGGATGGGCGGAGTGGAGCAGTCTGGAATAGGACACCAATAAAAAGGGATCTTGGTAAATAAGAACGTCTATTAGAAATGGAGAGGAATTTGCAAGGAAATTAGTGCCTGACACCACGCCCTTCTCTCTGCATGTTTAGAAGCTAGTTTCTAATTTTATTTTCATAGGAGATGTCCCTGTGATGAATTGTCTTTTACCTCCACACTATTTATCACGTGACATATTGTGAAGTTTGTGTGAGAGAAAGTAAGTATTAGCATTTGTCTTGGAAGCAGCTATAAACATTTCCTGGAACAATCTAGGGTAGAAGGAAAAGGAAAGGAAGGTGGAAACAAAGGAGAAAGACAGCTAATGCTGCTGGAGTCTCTCGCTGGGATTTGTGGTGTCTCTTTTTGAAACTAAGTACAGAAAGTCAGAACTTGACTGATTGTTTCTTGATCACGGTTTGTTTTCATTTTTGTTTTTTTCTTGCTCTCTCATCAGGTATTCCAGCCAGTGCTATGTCATTTTCAGTTTCATTAAGCATGCCTGTCTTGTTTCCATTTGCATTATTCACGCAAACGTTGATTGAACTGATGACCCCGAGTTATCACGGAAACATTAGATACACCAGTGGATACATTTCTTAATTTTAGGAAAAATTTACCGAGTGAAGGTTAAAATAACTCCTCTTAAATTTGTCATTTAAAAAAAACTTCTCCTAACATACAATACCTCATTGCCTAATAATGCCAGATAAGTGAAGAATACCTATGTATTCATGAATGCAGGCTAGTCTGTATATTTTTTGGCAGGTATGACCATTACCAAGGGTAACGGCCTGGTTTGCTAGCCATGTCCTATCTCCTAGAAAGTTGTAGTTTCTGTTGTCTTTCAGTTGGTCCATTGGATATCAGAGGTGAATTTATAAAACTATACTTCCCTTTCCAATTACTTTGTTTTGTTTTGTTTTGTTTTGTTTACTTGAAGTATAGTTGATTGACAATGTTGTGTTTCAGGTGTACAGCCAAGTGATTCAGATATATTTCTTTTTCAGATCCCTTTCCATTATAGGTTATTACAAGGCATTGAATATAGTTGCCTGTGCTATACAGTAGGACCTTGTAGTTTAATACTTTATATATAGTATACACTTACTTTGTGTGATCCAGGCTGGTCAGACCACAGGATTATTTTCACTTTTGATATAATTTTTTCAGGTCCAACCTCAAATCTTTGGTAAGAAGATATTTTAAAATAAGTTTAGCATCTGCATGCTCTAAATCCAACAGTAGTTATTAGAGATATGGTTTTGCACTAGGTATTCCTCTCTTTTTTGTTCTTGGCCAACCAATTGAAAACTAGCTTTTATTTTCTGGTTGGTTTGCTAGATGTTTATGACTATAATAAAAGTCTTAAATTTTGTCTCTTATCTTAAAACACAATCTGAATTAGCAATGGATATTGTGCTATACGTAGGGGCTGTGATATAAATATAGTTTCTAACTTCAAAAACATATAACCTAGAATGGAACACAGACACATGTGCAGCAATTATGGCAACTGCATTTGTTTGCTAAGTGAAATAGTACTGAGATGGATAAAGTTCTAGCAAGCCTTGAACAGCCAAATCAGCTTCAAAAATAGATGTGCAGTTCTTTAAAAATATTTTAAACATTTTTCCAGCTACATGTAGAATATAACAGCATAAAAACGGTATGGGTTTTATTTTAAGTAATTAAGCATTTTGACATCGTCATAATGAAATTAAATCCAGAAGGAGGTTTCTCTCCATGATCTCTTGAAATGGTCCTTGATCATCCACAATATTTCAAATCATCACAAAGGTAATAGCAAGGGCAGGGAACTCCAACATTATTAAAGTTTCATAAAGCAAAGTCAATTTTAAGAATATAATGTCCCCAAACTGATAAAGGTCTTGACAGATGATTTCAAGGGAAGCATAAATTATTTTCTGTTTGTCAGAGGGCAAAAATATTTAGATTGGGTTAATGAATGGTAGAGTTTTTGAGTGGAGAGTGTCCTTAAAATATTATGTAGATCTGTACTGTCAACAGATGCTAGCTATGTGGCATTATTTATATGTAAACAAAATTTAAAATAAGATTAAAAGTTCAGTTCCTCAGTTGCATTTGCCATATTTCAAAGATGTTTATTAGCTCCATGTAGCTATTGAATACTGCTTTGCATAGTACAGATATAGAATATTTTCATTATCACCAAAAATTCTATTGAGCAATACTAAAATTATACCCAGATATTCACAGAGAAGGCAACCAAGTCTCAAGGAAATAATATAACTTCCCCAAGGTCACACAGCTATGTTTTTAAAGAAAAACAAAATGACACAAAGGAAATAGTAATAGAGGCATTAAAGAAACCCAGTAAGTTTCTGGAGCAGTCAAAGTAGGGCTTAAAAGTGCATACTTAGCTGTTAGCAGGGTTGAAGCTCTTGATGGTTGGTAAGATCTACCTGCCTGAATTTGGACATTAGCATTTTATGCAATGAATTAAAAGCAAAAAATCATTTCAACGTGTGGCTGCCAGTTCCATACTTTTAGCCACTGCCATGCTTCCAGATTATGTTTATCACTTTCATATACAGGGCACCACTGTGAAATGTGATGGTTTATCTGACCCCAGAGAAATCAAGAAATCTTGTGGGGGCTATGGCTCTATTTGAAAAGGTTGATTTTTAAATGCATCATGCAGACTGGCCCTGTTTTAAAGGGGATTCCTGCCATCAATAATCACAATGTAAACTCTCTTCTCACCTTGAAAAAGTCAAAGATAGTCCCTGCATCTTTATTATTTCATTGAAATCCAAATATTATTTTTCCATTCTCTAAGATGTTTTCCTCACAGTGTGATCAACTATTGCCAAGGAAAGAAAGGTTAGATTTATCAATCAAAGTTTGCTTGAAGGTCCCCTAGGTAATTGAACGCTCAGGAAAAACAATCCTCATGTATTCTTTTTCTGTTGTTTCAATAGCTTTGTTTCAGTATGTTTTGTTCTGTAGCAGAGGTTCTGTGACGTGCTTATCTTCCTCAGAGGTCCAGAAAGCCTGCGAGTCTGTGGGTAAAGAAGGGTAAGGAGAGAGAGGGAAGGAGGATAGAGAGAGGCTCAGGGCTGAGATAAGGACAGTGATCTACAGCCTCCTGGGGGTGAGGCTGGGGTGCACAGACACCCACGACTAATCTAGACAGAAACTGAGTAATCAAGGGGACGGCCACTGTGAGGTCATGTGGTCACCTCTCCCTCTAGAAATAAACATTGCCCTCAGTAAGTCTCCTCCCACCCCAGAAGAGCATTAGGAAGGTCTGGAGAGGGGGATTATTGGCAGAAATGGAAAAAGCAGGTTGAAGGGATTAGCCTGGAGCAGAGAGACCAAGAAACCCAAGCCAGTAGGTGGAAGGCAGACTTTTCATGGAAGTCTCCAAGCCCAAGTCAAGTTCTGGGACCACCAAGTACAAGTCAAAGAGTGCTCATTTAGCCCCTTTGGGCCCCCATGGGAGTGGAGGAAGACTGGACAGAGAGGGAGAAGGGGCCAATGAAGGTACAGTATTTACTATGGGATTTAACTCCTGAAAGGCCTCCCAGTAGCTTCAGGTCTGCTCAAGAATCCTTCATGTCCTGCTGGTTTGCAGTGAGTGGCTCACAGCTTCAAGGCCTCCTCTGCCAGATAGAGAACTATTTCAACCATCCTGCCTCTATTTTGGACTGTAGCAATGCAGACAGGAAACCTGACCCCATTTTCAGGTTCTAAAGAGAAATTCTAAGTACCTGAAAGACTGAGGAACATGGTGGCTTTTATTTAAGATGGGGAGCTAGAGAGCACATACCTGGACTTGGGCCTGCAGCAGCACCAAACTGCACCAAGAGTTCCCTTTATTTTCTCTCACATCTCTGTTTCTCCTTTTCTCTCTGCTGGATTAGCCACGGGGACTCCAAGTTCTTCATTATGTGGTCCTGGTACCAAGATTCTCCTGGGAATTGTAAAGCTATTCACCTTCTACATCGAGCACTTCTTGTTTTTTCCCCAGCAAAGTTAAGTCATCCTTAAGAGGAGTCAGGGTGCTAGCTCTTAAAAATATTTCAGTCATCCCTTTGTACATTAAATGCTCTTTCTTGGAGACTGCTCCTGACGTGGCATTCACCGTGCTCTCAGCTGGCCTCCTGAAGTTCTGCCCTGCCTTCCCCACCAGGTACAGTTCAGGAGCTGCCTACCTCAGGGTGATAGGTTATCTTCTAGTTGCTTTATTCCTTTCCCGTTTACATTTAGAAAATATAATTTGAATACATAAACTTCTCTGTGGCCACAGCTTTATTTGCAACCCACAGGTTTGGTTATGGCATATTTTCATTATCATTCAATTAATAAAATTCTAATTCCCATTGCGACTTTATCTTTGACTTACATAATGATCAGAAGTATGTTTTTAATATCCAACTATTTGGTAAAATATTGGTTATATATTTTTAAATTTCTTGCTTATTCGGAGTCTTGTTTTATAACCGGAATATAGTCAATTTTATAAATGTGCCATGTGCACCTAACATTTTCTGCATAATATATATATTCCATCATTGTTGTTGCAGTGTTTTATGTAAATTTAGGCCAAAGTTTTTAATGTTGGTATTCAGATCTTCTCTAATCTGCTGATTTGTTGTTGTGGTTCTATGTTACTGCTCTAGGTAATTTAGATTTTTCTATTTCTACTTAGTTTCTTGGAATTTCCCTTCATCTATTGCATTGAAGTTTAGATTTATAATATATTCCTTGTAAAGTAACAGTGGGTTTTATTATCCTGCCTTATCGCCAGTGATACTTTTTGCTTTCAAATTTATGTTAACATTAAAAAAATCTTCTTCAATTTTACTTATTGTTGTTAGGACATAATTTTTGAATCCTTTAATTTTCAATCTGACTCTTGTCTCTTGTAGGTGGCATAGAATTACGGTTTTTGTTTTAATAATCCTTGTCCTTTAATTTGAGTATTTACAGTTAAGGTATTTTCTTGTAGACCGTTTACTCCTCGTTTACTATCTGTCCCACCTTGTTATGTTCCTTTTGCTCTTCTTTCTTCCTTTTAGATTTCTTCAAATTCCATTTTCCCTTGTATTAGCTTGTTATTTTTACATAAGTAGCAGTTACACATGTACCATGACTTATTAGCTCTTTTACTGCTTCTCAAGCAATGCTGAGATCTTAAATATCTTTTACTACGTTTTCTCTTCCATTTGTTTTAATGCATTTTAATTTTTGATATATTTTATTATTACTTTTTTGTGCTGTTAGATTTTATTTAGGTTTATCCACTTATTTATTCCTTCTGTTATACATAATTCTTTATAAAGTCCTTATTTTCGTCTATGATAATCTTCCTTCAGCCTGCGGGTCTCCCTTTATAATTTAATTCAGTCAGTTCTGATGAGAACATATTTTCTAAATTTTGTTTGTCTGCAAATTTCCTTATTTCATCTTTCCTTCCAAACAACATTTTCTCTGCCTCTAGAATTCCCAATGGGCAGTTCTTTTCTTTAGCACTTAAAAATGTTATTCCATTATTTTCTAGTATCCAGTCAGTTTCGTTGAGAAGAAAGCTGTAATCTTAATCCTATTGTTCCTTTGAAAGTAATCTCTCTCTTTTTCATCGGGCAGCTTTTAAGATGTCATGTTTTTCTTTGCTATTCATGAATTGTACTGTGGTGATCTCAGGTGTGGTTTTCTTTGGATTTGTTCTTGTTGCATTTTTTAATGCTTATTGAATTTATGGCTCCATATATTCTTTTTAGTTTTAGAGAACTCTCAGCTGTTAATATTTCTGAAATATTGTTTTCATCCCAATCTCTCTCTCCTTTTTTCCTTGGACTCCAGTTTACACATATGATAAAAAATATTTACTGTGGCCCATGCGTCTCAAATGCGCTTTTGTCTACTTTTTATTCTTTTCGTTTCCCATGCCTTAGTCTTAATATTGTTACTACTCTATCTTCCAGTTCACTTACCTCTCTTTACCTGTGTCCAATCCAGTACCGAGTTTTAAATTTCGTATAGTTTTTAATTCTATCAGTTCAACTTCAATCAGTTTATAGTTTCTTGTCGTCAAGTTAAGTTCTCCACCTTGTCATCTATTTTCTTGAACTTGATAATATTTACCAAAATATGTATGAACTTTAATGTTTAGGTCATCTATGATTCTGATTCTGTTTTGTTTTTTATTCTAATTCTCCTTTTCTTGGTAGTCTTGGTGGCTCTTCAGCGAATACCAGACTTGGGATATGACAAGTTGTATAGAATCTGAATGACATTACAGTTGCCCTTTGAACAACCTGGGTTTGAACTGCACAGATGCACTTATACGTGGATTTTTTTTTCAATAAGTAATACAGTACTACATGATGTGTGGTTGGTTGAATCCTCAGATTCAGAACCACAGATAAGAAGGGCCGACCATAAAGTTATATGTGGATTTTTGACTGCACAGGGAGTCAGTGTCTCTAACCCCTACATTGTTCAAGGGTCAACTGTATTTTCTTGAGGAGAGAATTTCCTATTCTTAGGTAGGGAGCAGAGGGGAAGATCACCTCAGTCACTGGACCAACTTCATACTCATTTTCCTTCTTTATAAGGTTCAATGTAGATGTTGCCTCAACCTTCCTAACACACACACACACACACACACACACACACACACACACACACATGTAGAGATTTCAATGTCCTAATTCATATCATTAGTTTACCATTGGGCCACAAATCTTTCATAGGTTCTGAACCCCAATTTTGTCTCTTCAGCATTATGAACCAACTAAGTCTTTGCTTTGACTTCAGTTAGCTTTTGTTTGACTTCTTAGCATCTTGCCTTGTCTACCTATTATACATGGAAAATACTGCAAGAGAACACTGTTGCTGAATCCAGCTCCGTTCTCTGAATCTTTACTCTCTCTGTGATTTTGGTCCTTAAAATTCTAGCTGCCTTGTTATTTCTCAATTCCAATTCTGGTTTCCTTAGTCCTATGACATTGTCCTAAGATCTACTGGCTTTTCTACCTCTTAGGAGCCACATTTGGTTTCTCAGCCTTTTGCTCTTCATCAGTAGTTTCTAAATGACAGGGCTAGAAAAGCATGTGCAGAATATTGTTCTCACTTCAGTGAGTTTCTTTCTCTATTTTACTTTTCTAGGTCATGGCTACCTCAGTAGCTTTCTAACGCTCACAGTCAAATGTTGCTTATGATTTATCTGGCCTTTCTAGTATGTTTTCCTAAGGTAAACTGATATAGTTGGAAACAGAAGTTCGTACCCACCATTTAAAAAAATGCTGTTTTGTCTTTCTATGAACTCTCTTTTCGTCCCATCTTCTGTCACTTTTTCCCACCCAAAATTCCCATTCTCCCAGATAGATTATTTTAAGACTAAAAATTATTATTAAGCTAATATGTTAATTTTGAAAGGAATTAATTTTGCTTTGAACAAGAACACAGATTGGTGAATGGAATATGGAAGATTCCTTAAGACCTTTTTCATCTCTAAGAGTAGTATCCAACCATCGGTACCATAATAAGTTTGTCAACAATGGAAGAAAGCAGTCTTTATAAAATCAGCATTATTCAGTAATCTCAAAAACTGCTTCACTTTCCTGCTCATGCCACCAACTTCCAAATGTTCAATAGGAGCAGAGAATCATGGGATGGGATGTGGAGAAATGGCCTGTCATAGTAACTATAAATATTGGAAGAATGGAATTATAAATAAAGAGGGTTTTCTATGAATATATTTGAAGTGTTTGTTCCTAAAGAACTTCTAGAATAAGACTCAAAAGTTTAACATAGAAACACCTCTTAATAAGTATGAAAATCACTAAAATTTATCTCATAATACTTTTTTCTTTTGTGTTATGTGATTGTCAGAGTCACACCAAACTATTTTTATCTGGACTTCACAGATCTTCTTATTTTTACTATGGGATCAGTTACCCTACATTTTTGAAATTTGGCAAAATAGTTAAAGTTGGAACATTTCCCCAAAATCCAGGGCATATGACTTACATTTCTGTAGAAGGCAATATTATATTTCTGTCTAGTTCTGGGGTAAACATTTTCATACCTGCCAATCCAATTTGACGAATGTATCATTTTTCCAGTGCACTAGTGTAAAGTAAATGGTAAATTCAGTCAAACAGTCATTTCATACATCAAAAAGGAAAATCAGTCAACACAACTGTCTGACTGAAATGAATGAAGAAAACAAATCAAGGCAAACAACTGTCCCAGTAGACTTGTATAAATACAGTAGTGGTGTCATGTGCAGAATTAATCTTCCCTCACCCTTAACTGGAGAACACTCTGCCAGCCAATTCAGTCACTCAAATGATACTGAATTATAATATTCCAGTTTCATTTACTCTCAGTTACTGCTGACTGCCCTTCCTTCTCCTTCATCTGTCCATCAGTGGAGAATGTCAGAGCAGGAGAATAGTAATATTGGCATATTGTAATGTACTGTCGTGAATTCTACAGCTTCAAAATTCTTAGGATAACTCAGTGATCTTAAAGAGTCTGGTGCAGAAAGGATATGTGAATTAAATCACAGACCACTGTCTGACCCTTCCAGCACTAACA
Source organism: Mesoplodon densirostris (assembly GCF_025265405.1). Taxonomy (NCBI): domain Eukaryota; kingdom Metazoa; phylum Chordata; class Mammalia; order Artiodactyla; family Ziphiidae; genus Mesoplodon; species Mesoplodon densirostris. The sequence continues at coordinate 133,656,684 of NC_082662.1, read as the reverse complement.
CCCCTTATTCCTGGTTCTAATATATCACAGAATACTCAAGAGGAAGGTTTTGAGTGGTCAGCAGAAATATGGCTCCAAAGCAGCCACATGGAAAAGAAATGTTGTCATCTCTGATCCACTTTAAAGTTGACTTGTCTTTTACACATAAACCAGATTCAGTGTGAATTCTGTTCTGCTAAATGTTAGAGAATCTATTGGAGGAGTGTGGCCAATTCTTTTGAATTTTTTTCCTCTCTGACTTTTTGTTTTTTTAACATCTTTATTGGAGTAGAATTGCTTTACAATGCTGTGTTAGTTTCTGCTTTATAACAAAGTGAATCAGCTATACATATACATATATCCCCATATCTCCTCCCTCTTGTGTCCCCCTCCCACCCTCCCTACCCCACCCCTCTAGGTGGTCACAAAGCACCGAGCTGATCTCCCTGTGCTATGTGGCTGCCTCCCACTAGTTTGTGTTTTACATTTGGGAGTGTATATATGTCCAAGCCACTCTGTCACTTCATCCCACCTTACCCTTCCCCCTCCCCGTGTCCTCAAGTCCATTCTCTACGTCTGCGTCTTTATTCCTGTCCTGCCCCTAGGTTCTTCAGAAGAATTTTTTTTTTCAGATTCCACATATCTGTGTTAGCATACGGTATTTGTTTTTCTCTTTCTGACTTACTTCACTCTGTATGACAGTCTCTAGGTCCATCCACCTCACTGCAAATAACTCAATTTCATTTCTTTTTATGGCTGAGTAATATTCTACTGTATATATGTGCCACATCTTCTTTATCATTCATCTGTCGATGGACACTTAGGTTGTTTCCATGTCCTGGCGATTGTAAATACTGCCACAGTGAACATGGTGGTACATGTCTCTTTTCGAATTATGGTTTTATTAGGGTATATGCCCAGTAGTGGGATTGCTGGGTCGTACAGTAGTTCTATTTTTAGTTTTTTAGGGAACCTCCATACTGTACTCAATAGTGGCTGTATCAATGTACATTCCCACCAACAGTGCAAGAGGGTTCCCTTTTCTCCACACCCTCTCCAGCATTTATTGTTTGTAGATTTTTTGATGATGGCCATTCTGACTGGTCACAGAAAGAACTTTGGCATGGTGTTCATCATCTAACTTATCCTAACATGCAGACATTTATGAGAGTAAAGTCATGTCTTTGCCAGAGTGGGTTGCTTATCTGGGCAACTGGGTCAAATCAAGAAGGGCAAATGTAGGCTGCCAGAGTAAATAAGGAGAGGAAAAACAAAAGAACGAGCCATACCATTCATCACTGATTTTCCCCCCAATATTCTTAGCCTCCACCTATCTCCATCTTACTGGTAACACAGGAACTAGACTGAACTATCAGGTAAAAGGTCTCTACAGAAACTGAGGTAATATAGAAAATTAAAAAAAAAACATAAAATTGTAAACTTTCTTCCTAGGGCTAATTGAGATGATACTTCAATAATAACATAAGATCAGGTGAGGTCTAAAGAAATTTTAGAAACCCTGGATACAGTAAGAAAACATCTGTTCGCCAGCATCCGAATGTTAGAGAGACACCAAGACATGTGGGCCAAGTTCTGGAGAGAAGGGAAACACAGATGCAAGCTTGACATTTGGTGCAGCTTTTCTCCTTGGGGCATTTGCTGATTCAAATGTTACAGCCTAGGAGCTGAAAAGCCAAGGAGTTCAAAAGACTGTAACCACAGAAGCCAAATGGCAAGAGCTCAAGCTAAAGGCAACAACTAATGGAATGACAAGCTACACGTATCCTTAGCCTCACAGGGCTGCGGGAACCATTACATTTAAAGCCTAACAAATACAAGGGTAGTTGGGAATAGGGAGAATCCAAACTTTCACATGGTTAATTCCAAAGGGCAACACCACCCGTAGAGGAAGGACAAGACAGAAATAGAGCACCCTTCACACAGATGGAAAAAAAGGCTTTGAATGAGCTCCAACTGAGAATGGACTAAGGTTTCCAGTCCCTATAGTAACTGTCTGCCATGGGCAAAAGGAAATCTTTTCAAGAGAACAATAACAACATCCAGAATGTGGAGGTATCTTTACAGTTTCCTAAAATAAGTTAAGCCCAAATTTAATATAAAAAATAATTGGACATACCAGGAAAAAGACTAAGTGATCAAAAGCTCAAAAAAGAGAGAAAGAAAGAAAGAAAAAAGACAATATAAATAGACACAGGAGGACAAGAGTTAGTAGGCATTGGTTAAAAAACAAAAGAAAAACAACTATGATTAAACAAAGAAAATAGACACATGGCAAATAAGCATATGAAAAGATGCTACACATTCCATGTCATCAGGGAATTTTAAATTAGAATAAGGAGATACCACTACACACCTATTCAAATAGCTAAAATCCAAATAATGAAATACCAAAGTTGTTGATGATGCAGAACAACTGAAATTCTCATTTGCTGCTAGCAGGGTACTTGGCAGTTTCTTACAAAACTAAACATACTTTTACCATACAGTGATCTAGTAATCATGCTCTTTGGTATTTACCCATAGGAACTGAAAAGTTATGTCCGCATAAAAACCTGCACATGGATGTTTATAACAGTTTCTTTCATAATTGCCAAAACTTGAAATCAACCAAGATGTTTTTCAATAGGTGAATGGATAAACAAACTATGGTATATCGGTACAAAGGAATAGCATTGAGCAATAAAGAGAAAATGCTATGAAGCCATGAAAAGACATGGAAGAAGCTTAAATGCATATTGCTAAGTGAAAAAAGCCAATCTGCAAAGGCTACATGCATATTATATGATTGCAGCTATATGAAATTTAGGAAAAGGCCAAAGTGTGGAGACAGTCAAAAGATCAATGGTTGCCAGAGGTTGTGGGGAGGGAGAAAAGGATGGGTGAAGCGCGGAATTTTAAAGGCAAAGAGACTTCCTGTGTATGGTTCTGTAATGGTGGATACAGGTTATTGCACATTTATCAAAAATCATATAATGTACAAAACAAAGAGTGAAGTCTAATGTAAACCATGGACATTAGTTGGTAATAATGTATCAATATGGGTTCATTAACTATAACAAACATCTTACGCTAATGTAAGATGTTAATAATAGGGGAAACTGGGTAGAGAGCTAAGGAGGTACGAGAACTCTGTCCTTTCTGCTTAATTTTTCTGTAAACCAGAAACTGCTCCGAAATAGTCTGTTAATTTAAAAAACAAATCTAGACCTGCATACATAACTTGCACGTAAATCCAACCACAGCAGCATTATTCATAAGAGCCCCAAAGTGGAAATAACCAAATGGCCATTTACTGTGAATGGATAAATGAAACATAGTAATATCCACACCATGGAATATTATTCAGCCATAAAAAGACATCAAGTACTGATGCATGCTACAACATGGATGAACCTTGAAAACATGCTAAGTAATTGTATGATTCCATTCGTATGCAATGTCCAGTCTAGACAAATCTGTAGAGACAAAGTAGATTAGTGGCTGCCTAGGGTTTGGAGAAATGGGGGAGTGAGTGACCTATAATAGATTCTTTTTCTTTGGGTGGGTGGATGAAAGTTCTAAAATTGATTGTGGTGGTAGATGCATAACACATTAAATTGTACACTTTAAATAATATGGAAAGTAAATTATATCTCAATGAAACTATTATTTAAAATTATGATTAATGTATTAAAAGAAGGGCAACATGTACAATTTAAGCAAAAATTATCTGTGAAATGCAACCAAAAGAAACTTCTAGAATTAAAAAAGTTGAAATTAAGCACTCAGAAGATTGGTTGAACAGTACCTTAGTCAAACAAAAGAAAGGAATACAAATGTCAATTAAAAAATGACTACACAAAAATTTGGAGGGAAAATGATGGAAAACAGAGAAATAAGTACTTAAGACCTATAGAGTATATGTGAAACACTGTGTCTAGCCAGCCCCAAGTCACACAGCCTAGGAAGGAGACACACAGCCTACCTGAATCACAAGGACTTCTCCAAAGTAAAAATGAGGTTCTGAGGCCAGAAGTGGAAGGAATGAATTACAAAGGAAAAGAACAATGGTAAACTATAATGTGGATATACATCAGTAAATACATAGGTTCCCTGGGGTTGTGATCTGGTACAAACAATAAAAAGAAAAGAGATAAGACTCATAGTAGAGGCTGCTAGATTCTGCTGAGGAAAATGCCCAGGGAGGGAAGAGTTGATTTATTTCATTATTTTTTTAGAGTCCACATATAAGTGACATCATGCACTATTTGTCTTTGTCTTATTTCACTTAGCATAGTGGCCTCCAGTTTTATCCATGTTGACTTAAATGACAGGATTTTCTTCTTTTTTAAGGTTGAATAATATGCTATTCTCTATATATACCCTATTTCCTTTCTCCATTAATCTACTATGGCCACTTAGGTGGTTTCCATACCTTGGCTCTTGTGCATAATGCTACAATAAACATGGGAGTACAGATATCTCTTCAAATTATGATGATATTTCCTTTGGATATATACTCAGAAGTGGGAGTGAGGAAGAACTTATGACACAAATCGACCATATGTAAAAGATGTTGTAGGAATGAAAAAGTCTGAACACCTAGAAGGAGTGTGGAGTACTTGGAAAGGTCATTGTTCAAGGTCATACATAGTTTAAAGTTATGACATTTCAGTGAGCCTGTGTGCATGAAGGCTTGCTTATATTTGGGGATTTGAATACAGTGCAAAGAAGTGTTGCTACATTTTCGATCAACATCAAAAAAAGGGTGGAAATGTTTTTTTCTTTGATTATGACACTGCAGGAAAGGAAGCCTAGAATTCTAGGCCCACTAGAATTTTCCCTGAGGATAGTGCTAATTTAGGAGAAGAAGAAGGATCCAAGGCTATAGAACAACTTTGAAAGCAAAATAAGCCTGCCGAGTCTTCACCCCGTGTATGAGATGAAGTTTTCATGGCACATGATGAAGTGGCCACGACACAGCCGGCAGAGCTCGTTGAGTTGTGGAAAATGGCTCTTGAAGCTACAGGAAATGGACAGGAGACATAGAGACGGAACAAGGTAACTGCCAAAGAGTGGAAGGACAAAAGTCATCCAGAGAAAAGTCAAAACTAGAGAAGAAAAGCAGTCAACGTGACAAAGAGAACCAAAAGCTTGCTCTTTACAAACACCAATAAAATAAGCAATATTTGGCAAATATGATAGAGATGGGACTAGCTAAAAAACAGAGAGCATTTTTTTTTTCATTACAAAAGAATACTACGGTAGCTTTATACCAACACATCTAAAGATCTGGACAAAATGGCTGATGATGATTATTATATGCAGCCATTATTTACTCCTGTTTTGAGTCGAGAATACAAGAAGCTTTATGAAAATAGAAAACATAATCAAAGATATACACCTTAGAAAGACATCAGTTATTTTCCAATATATATAAAAAGTTAGAAGAGTCCTAATACAAAAACCAGATATGGGGCTTCCCTGGTGGCGCAGTGGTTGAGAGTCCGCCTGCCGATGCAGGGGACACAGGTTCGTGCCCCGGACCGGGAAGATCCCACATGCCGCGGAGTGGCTGGGCCTGTGAGCCATGGCCGCTGAGCCTGCGCGTCCAGAGCCTCTGCTCCGCAACGGGAGAGGCCACAACAGTGAGAGGCCCGTGTACTGCAAAAAAAAAAAAAAAGAAAGTGAGTGACAACTTAAATGATATATGGAATATTTTGCTGACTTACAAGAGCATGCATAATTAAATATGACCCAGTTGAAATGTTAATTTTATTTTAATGTGTATGTTGGGATGGAGTCTTCAAGGTGCCAGAAAACAAGCATTCATCCATGCTGTTTGGAACTGCAGCACACAGACACCTTCAGTTACCAGTTCTGTTCATGCCACAGAATCATCTTCAGAAAACAGACTGTTTTTTATGGACCTAGTATATATCTTAATTAGTTTGAAGAATTCCCCAAATACCTGTTAATATGTAGTGATCCAATTCCAATCTGGCCACGTCCTGTACCAGTGACACAGCACATAGGAGTTTCATTTCTCTTTCTTTCTCCGGGTTGTTCAGAACCCAACGAAAGAACAATGGAATGGCATCAAAGAGATCAGGGTTCTTGTCCCAGAGTTACCATAAAATAATAGTGTCCTCTTGGGAAAATTATAGTTATTCTAGGCCCCTTTCCTTTTCTTTACTTTGACAGAGCTGCACTAGATGACCCCAAGTAACATTGCACTCTTTGCAGTAGTAGCTTAGATGTTATTGGTTTTCTGAAACAAATGAAGACAATGACACATGAAACTGTGCCACATCTCTGTAACTATGTTTTCTTAGAGTTGCCTCCATTTTACAGATGATAAGATGGCTGAGCACAGAAGTAGCTGTCTTGACCAGAGGTTGCAGAGTAGATGGAACTGAACCACAAGTTTCCTTCTTTCCTGAAGCTCACTTAGCCAAAACATAGGCTTCTGAATATTAAGCTGTAAAGCATATTATCAGTATGCTTTAAAAGAAGCGGTTCTTCTAGGATTTCCAATTAATAGCAGGAGGTTTTGAAATTCTTCAAAGATCATCTAATTTTGTGAGATTTACAGCTCAATTTTCCTGTCAAGCAAGTTGTATTAGTGCCAATCATCTGAGCTTCTGGATGCTTCTCTGAACTTCTTGAAGTTTTCTTCTTGCTATCTGAAATTCATGCCAGATAAGCCTTTTTCTAGAGCGCATATACAGACTTGTGTATTTTTATACAGAAAAGCAATGCAGTGAGTCAGGACGGGGGTTAAGCCCTCATTCTCAGAGTGGTATTGAGCTCCTGGTGAAATATAATCATCATTTCCTCAGAATCGAAAAGCAGTTATCTCTAGTTTTTAATCCCATTAACTATTTATACATTTATGTATGATACATGTATTTATTGTACCTACTAGGTGTGTTCTCTTTGGGAAGTACAAAGCTCTTTGAGATATAGGTTGTTCATTTTTTCGTTTTCCCACAAATACTGTGACCTTTTGAGCAGGAAGGTCTATATTTTACTAACATCTAGAACCAGCAGTTATCACGGTGTCTAAGATGTAGTCAATAAATATGAAATACATAAATGAACACATTTTTAAGGAAGGAAATGAACAAATAGAAATTTTTCATTTTCAGTCACAAAGCAACCAGAGACATAAAAATGATACAGACAACGAGTGCTACGGTCATTCAAATAAGGCATAGAATAGATACAACAAGGATCTCCTTATTGGCACAGGGAACTCTACTCAATATTTTGTAATAACTTATAAGGGAAAAGAATGTGAAAAAGGAATCACTGTGCTGTACACCTGAAAGTAACACAACATTGTAAATCAACTATACTTAAATTAAAAAACAAACAGACAGACAACAACAACAACAACAAAAAACCCGAAAGAGGTCATAGAAGTTTTTATGAGATTCCATAAGAGAAGCCAAATGAGGACGGGCGAGACGGCTTTTGAATCAATTCAGAGGAGAGGTCACAGAGAAACTTGTCTTTGACCTGAACTTGAGTTTCCATTAAGATTGCAACACAGGGATATTACAGATGAAGGTAATCACATAAACTTACTACACTGAAACTTGCAGAGGTTATGAGTGTTGTTCAAGATCCCAAAGCAAGTGCATTGTGGAATCAGAATTTTAAGTGAGACCTAATGAACTAAAAACAAACAAACAAAAAAAACAAACCTTTTCTGTGATACCATGTTGCCTTTGAAGTCGTTATTTTGGTGGGTTGGTAGAAAGTGGTTCCCGTGTTTCTGGCAGCAAGCAATGACTAGTTCTGTCCCCCCAGCGGCCCCCCACCCCCGAGTTGATCCTCAAAGTTCCCTTTAGAATGGACTTGCTAAAATGCAGACATGCAAGTATTCATGACGCCTGTGTCCAATCATTTCTCCTGCCATTGCCTACTTCACTTCTGGATTATATGAACAATTCACTGTCTTCATTTATGCTTTTCCCTCCTCCAAGAACTCCTTTCTCCCTATGGGGCACCTGGGAAACCCACTTCATTTTTCAAACCTCAGTTTACATATTATGTCTTTTGTGCAGTCTTCTTTTTAGTGTTGTGATCACATGCTCCTTTTTGCTACCCTTGCACTTCTGCATGCCTGATTGTTGCACTCGCTACACTGTATTGTGATTGTGTTGTTTACATATATCTGTGTTCTCCTGGGCAACATTCCTTGGGGCCAGGGACTACCATTTTTCATCTATTGATGTTGCCTTAGCATGTTACTTGTTGCGAAGTAGTTAGTTATAAAAATGAGATTTGTTTAAATTGAAAATTGTTATGTACATATTAGTCATTATCATTTACAGATATAACAGGAAAAAATATTAATGCTGGTGCTGAAAGTTCACTTCTAGTAAATGATGGTGGTACTTGACTTCACTTATATTATTTTCCCCACTATTTTATATCTTTCTACCTGATATCTCTTCTTTATTCCCATCTCTTTCTTTATTACTAAACCAAGAAAAACAGGGATGAGGGTAGGGCTAGGCCATACTTGGCTGGAATAGTAAAGAAATTGTGTGGGGTTTTGGTGAGAAAATCCTGAAGCATACAGGTCTGCATCTTCCTTTTATTTTTATTTTTTTTTGCGGTATGCGGGCCTCTCACCATTGTGGCCTCTCCCGTTGTGGAGCACAGGCTCCGGAGGCGCAGGCTCAGCGGCCGTGGCTCACGGGCCCAGCCGCTCCACGGCATGTGGGATCTTCCCGGACTGGGGCACGAACCCGTGTCCCCTGCATCAGCAGGTGGACTCTCAACCACTGCGCCACCAGGGAAGCCCCTGTTTGAAGTTTTTTGATAAATTAGATTTGATAACACAGTTTTATAAAAACTTAGTTTGGACATTTCTGAACCTCTTTTTTTGTTTCCTTATGTAAGAAAGCTGCTTGTTTAGGGTTAATACTAATTCAATGGGGGTAAGATTTACACAGGACCAACCCTAACATTCATAGTGTGTGGCACAGGAAACAACTTTGAATGGCCATTTCAAGGAACAATATACTTAAGTGTATACAATGAGTAAAATGGATGAACTACACAAATTTATGAGTTGAAAACCATAGAATCATAGAATTTTCTCACTGTAAAGGCTCTTACTTTTCCAACTGCTTAACTTCAACCTCTGTTAAAGCACTTCAGTAACAGGGAGTTCTTGAGTTTAAAATGCAGTCGGTCCATTTTATAGTTGAAAGGTTCTACTTGTCAAAATATTCATCCTTTTATCAACCTAAACCTGTCTACTTGGTCTAAAATCTTCAGTGTGGGACAGTCTAAACCCTTTTTCATAGGACAACTCCTAAAATAGTTTAGAGCGACCACCTACTTCTCTCCTGGTCTTGCTTCATGTCATCTATTCCCAGTTCCTTCAATTGCTTCTTATTTTAGATTCCAGACACTTTACTGAATACACTTTCTTCAGTATAATAACTCATTTGCTGAATGTGATATTTTAAGCCTAAAAGGATTTGTTTACTGTTTTCTGTAAAGAATTAAAACATAAAATGTCCAATCAACCAATAATTCTTCACCTAACATGATTCATATACACCAATTGATATGGAAAATTTAAAAACTCAAATTACTTCATTCTTAAAGAGTGATCATAGTATGTCCTTATTTATAATGTACAGGAAATATGAATTTTCTTTCTGTGCATCTATAACAGTGCCCTCTTGCAGGGTACAGAGGATCCTCCATTGATGCTGCCTAATGATGTGTATGTGATATCCTGATATTTACTAAGAAGTTAGACATTCAGGAGGATTTTTTGTTCCCAGCAGACATACACATATGAATTTTTCTTCTCTATTTTTGTGTGTTTCTAACTTCTATTATTCATCTATTGGCACTTAAGTGCATTCACCAAACTGCATCATAAACATCAAAGTAGATTACTTCACTTTTCCTTTTATGAGATTATTATACTTATCAACCAATATCTGAGCCCTTAATATGGGCAAATCATCCTAGCCTGTTAAGCACAGAGGTAAAGAGCATGGAGTTGAGAGGGCACACACCAAGATTTGAACAAATTACTTAATCTCTCTAAGTCTTCATTTTTGTATGTGAAAAATGAGAATAATTACAATGATTGAACTCATAAGGTGGATCGTAGAAAACATCTAGGTGCTACGTGCAAAGAGCTTGTTTGACTACCTGGCAAATATATCCATTCTTTATTAACATGATGGTGATGATGTTGATGGTGATGATGATGATGATGCAGCTACCAGCAGGTGTCCTTATTAGGTTGGTAAGGATGGTGAATAAGCCACAAGATCATGTCTGTGAACATTTGCATTCTAAGGCTACACTGCCTTTGCCTTCCCAACTCTGGCTCCACTCCTCATCTGTTTAAACGTCTCCCAAGATAGCTCAGGTCTTCTCCTCTGTGAAGCTATTCTGAACTACTCCTCTAGAATGAACTTAAAATACATTGCTTGCACTTATATTAATTTATATCAAGTACAAACTTCTGCAGTGGAATCACTCATCCTCCGTCAACCTTATATGGACCTTTACCTCCAACCCTGATACCTAGCAAATCCTTCCACTACATTATAAATTATTAACCATAAGGTTTAGCATGTTCTCTCTTCCAAGGTATTTAGAACTTTAAAGGAGAAAGAAGCCTGCCCAAGTGGACAAAGCTAACACTTATCAAGCATGAGCTCCCAACATTTGCACCAGACAATTTCACATCATCTCATTATAAACTGACAATAATCTTTGTGAGGTTGGGGTCCTAACCTTCTTTTTACTGTGGATCCCTTTGACAATATGGAGTAGCCCATTTAAAGAGTCTTAAAATAACACTTTTAAATTCATAAAATATAATACATAGAATCTCAAAAGAAACGAGTTACTATGTTTTAAGTGCAGTCATTAGAATATTTTCAAAACCAAATTTGTGATATAGAAACGAATGGGTATTTAAACTCATTAAATAACGAGATACAACAGAGACTCTATTAACTACTATACTTAAAAATAGTGATGTTGGGGAGGTGGGTTCACAACTCTGATACATGTGTACTGAAATTGAACAATTAAATAAATAGATGGTGGATGGTGGTAGCCACATTTCTCAATATTGAAGTATGAATTTACAGATAAACAAGAGGAGAAGGCTAAACTAATCTCAGCGTTAATGCATTATAGTTGCAGACATCAGTATACACTCAGCTCAATATAGATATAGATAGTTATATATAGAAATATTTACTGATATGTGTATATACATGGGTTAGTATACATATATATTTCTTTGTTCTCTCAGTTAAGAGAGCCTAATCAAATAATAGCCCATTAGCAACAGCACATCTAGAGCCCAGATCTTGGTTTCTATTACTACTCTCCAATAAAAGGAATCAGGGCTCCTCAGAGAAATGACTGATTCTAGGACTGGGGCAGGAAATACACAAAATGAGCCTGGAGCATCTTGTGGTACCAGAAAGTCAGGAAGTGTTAAACACACACACAAACATGCATGCTAAACACAGATACACAGACACACACAAACTCACACACCCCAAGGGGAGTATGTCAAAGGAGCACAGGCACCAAAAGCAAACGCTCCCAATGGCCAAAGCTGGAACAATTCAAACAACAAAATAAAGTAGTATTGGATTATAACCCAAAGGATAAAATAGATATCCATGAGTCTATACTGATATAAATAAATATCAATAATTGAATAAATTAATGTTTAGCGGAAAATAGACAAATCTGTGTGGAAGAATTCCAAATACTTTATGTACATACTCTGTCCTCAAGGAGGTGGATCATAACTCTCCACTCTTTGGGTTTGTGCTTCACATAGTGACTTCCTTCCAACAAGTGTAGTGTGGAAGGGGTGGAGGAGTAACTTTACAGTGGAGAAATCTGAGACACGACCTCAGCCAGGTTATCAAGGTCAACATCAACAGGCAAATCACGTTGATAGCATGTACCCTTGATAAGATGTTATAAAAACGGCACTTTATCTGGTTGTCCTCCCAATAAACCATAATCCCAGTCTTACCATGAGAAAAGCATTGGACAGTTTACATTAGTGAGGTATGCTACAAAACACTTGATCACTGCTCCTCAAAACCATCAAGGTTGGGGCTTCCCTGGTGGCGCAGTGGTTGAGAGTCCGCCTGCCAATGCAGGGGACACGGGTTCGAGCCCTGGCCTGGGCAGATCCCACATGCCAGGGAGCAACTAAACCCGTGCGCCACAAGTACTGAGCCTGCGCTCTAGAGACCGTGAACCACAACTACTGAGCCCATGTGCTGCAACTACGGAGGCCCACGCGCCTACAGCCCGTGCTCCACAATGAGAGAGGCCACTGAAATGAGAGGCCTGCGCACTGCAACCAAGAGTAGCCCCCGTTTTCCGCAACTAGAGAAAGCCCACGCGCAGCAACGAACACCCAACACAGCCAAAAATAAATAAATTAAATAAATACATTTAAAAAAGAAACTGTCAAGGTTATCAAAAACAAGAAAAGCCTGAGAAACTACCACAGCCCAGAGGAGCCTAAGGGGGCTTGATAACTAAATGTAATGTGGTGTCCTGGATGGAAGCCTGAAATGGAATTAAGGACACTAGGCAAAAGCCAAGGAAATCTGAATAAAGTACAGACTCTGGTTAATATTATTGTATTAATATTGGCTCGTTAATTGTAAAAAAGCTACCACACTAGTGTACGGTGTCAATAATAGAGGAAATTGGGAATGAGATATATAAGAACTCTGTATTATCCCCTTAATTTTTTTGTATATCTAAAACCATTCTAAAATAGATATAGTCTATTAGATAAAACAAAAAAGGTAATGATGAGTTGATTGTAACATCAGACTAGTGATACTTTGAGATAACTATAAAAACTGCCTTAGGAAATTGTCTGTGGTATCTGCTGGGGATATAGTCACAGGTACTCCTAATATTATTGTGGTTTGTTGTCTGCATTTAGATTTAAAGGACATGCTAAATACTAAATTGCAGCTAGAGGTTAGTGAAATTAAAGATGTAATATTCCCATCCAGATTCCACATACACTTTGATACATATTAAGAATCCCCTGCTCTTTGGTGAGGTCTAATTTTATGAAAGTGAAACTCAGAGAGATGAATTAGGTTGTTCCAGCTTTTAAAAAGCCCGCATTCTAGGGTCAAGAATTCTTACTGAGCCTTGTTGAAACTGTTTGCTACACTACCTCCTAATTTTGGAACTGCTAAACAGAGAGTTGGGAACTCTTCCTAGATTAAAAGTACTGCCTTGGCCTTGTGCAATTATACTGTTTAGGTTGCTGGACAAATCCAAGGATAAAACTGGCCTGGACCTAGTGATGGGCAATTCCAAAAGCAAGCTGAATGTGAGAAGTTCACTCACAGAGAACCCTAGTGTCAAAAAGCCTCTCTACTTGGGAATGGCTGAACACCGGGAAAATAAGCCCTGGTTCAGCTGTAAAGAGAGCACATCCTTGGCCTTTTTTCCCCCTTAAGTCCGGAAACTGATGATCTGGTCAGCTTAGGAGAGGGAGGGAGGGAAGGAGGGAGGGAGGAAAATGAGAGAGAGAGAGAAACCTGTTAATAGGTGGTGCCAATTTAAAGAGAGAAGGAAAGGGTTTCTTATATACGTATATGCTAATATTATTCCTAAAGCCAATTCTGATAAATCCTTCGGGAAAGAAAGAGATGCAGCCACCTGTTAATGTGGCTTCAGCTTCTTTGTTTCCAAATGTTACAGCGGTCACCAGACCAGCCATTCCACTTGGGGCGGGGCCAGGGGGTTAGAGGGGGAACATCTGTCCACTAAGGACACTACTGAACAGCAACAAAATCTTGGGGCGACCCCTCTCTCTTTCCTCGAGTGCTTTCGCTAGCCGGTCCTACTTCCCCACTCCTTTGGGAGTTTCCTGTTCCATTACGTAGGCAAGAGGGCGGGCGAGAGGTCCCAGCTTTCCTAATTGTGAGTGGTTTGGCTGGGTGTGTACGTGCGAGTAACTGTGTGTGTGTGTGTGTGTGTGTGTGTGTGTGTGTTGAGGGAAAGTGGAGCTTGCTACAGGGGCTTAGAAAAACTAGTCGCCAATTTAAAATATTTTCGGAGTGTTTGAATGATATCTTCAAAGCTAATCCCACTCTCAAATTCAGCGAAATGAACAATACAGATAAGGAAGATGAAGAGGGTGGAAAACCCACACAGCGGAATGGAGCTGTCCATGCCGCGGGAGTGACAGGGGAGCGCTCAGAGGTAAGGCGCTCTGCAGAGAAAGTCACTCTGGCTCTTCTCTCTCGGTCCACCAGCCGGCGACGCTTCTTCTGTAAAAGCATTCCTAGAAAATAACCCTACAACCGGGAAGGGTAGCGATCTTTGAGCGCAGTTTCCAGGAGCTGGTCCCCGCAGCAGGGAGAGGCCCCTCTCCCCCCGCGGCTGGCGCGGAATGTGGCGATCCGGCCCGGCGCGGGGGATGACTTCCTGCGGCCGGAGCTCGGCGGCGGGAGCGGCGGGAGCAGCTGCTGCAGCTGGCAGGTGGGGTGGGGGCCGGCCGAACTGACCAAGCACAGACCCGGCGCGGCGGCACTGCGGCCCCGGGGCAGCCGGCGCGGGGACATGCGCTGATTCGATCCCTCCGGAGAAGGTAAGCAGCCCGGCTATTATTAGCCTCGGCCACACTGCGCGGTGCTTTCTGCTTGGTTAGTAATGGGGTTTGTAATACAGAGGGAAGAAGGGGAATATCCCTGCCGCCTTCTGCAATGGGAAAAAGAGCAGCAACTGGAATTGAAATATTAATCAGCCAAGTGCTTGAGATTATTGGAGGAGCGGTGTTACTGGGCAAACAAAGAAGGCGGTCAGCCTCTGTAATCTTAAGATAATCAACCATTGCTGTGCCACACTCGCTTCGATATTGAAGAGGATTCCGAATGTAAAATAATTTGAGTTTCACTTTTACGTTGCTACCTTCAACCTTCGCTTGGTTAATTTCTGGTTTGCGAGCAGCAGGTTCTTGTCAGCAGCCTCGAGAAGTAATCGGAAATCTTCCCTCTCCTTTTGCCTTCCTCAGTCTTCTCCCTTTCCAGTTATTAGAATGGGTCTGCACATTTCAACGTCAAACACCCACTTCAATACTGAACCTTTAGAAAGAATCTCAAATTAGAGGAGAAACTTACCTCCTGGAGTTCAGCTTGGGTTGAGCAGCACTTGTCCCCACTTCTCCCTTCATTTACCATCTTCTCTTGTCAATCATTTCATTGATTCCCCCACCCCCCACCCCGGGGATGCTGTGCTCATTAACAAGCCAGCTCTTGTCAGCTCCTGTCCACCACCTCTGTTCCCTGACTGATTTTTCAAGGACCCAGAAAGGACATGGCCTTATACCATGTTTGGACTATTATCTGTGTCCTTCCCCAAAATGCACGGCATGAAAAATCCTTTCAACCCAGTACCAACATGGTTTCCGATAACTCCCTTCATTGTAGTCACTGCAGCTACCAGATGGGTTTCGAGGACAGCAGAATCTGTTGGGGTGCGAGAAAGAGGGCTATACCTACATATTTTGCTCCACGTGCCTAAGAATAGGTGGAAGTAGAAATGCAAATGTCAGTCTGTCCCGTTTTTCTTGAAGCTTTTTTAGTCCAGCTAGGTTGTGAGACACCTAGCTGGGTAGGGTATGGGGCAAGTCCTCCTGCAAAAGCAAGCAGTGTGTTTGTCCTAGGATTCCCCCAATAACCTCAAAAGAGATTCCAGAGAGGCTTTTCCCACAGGCAGTCAGAAAGCCAGGGGAGGTGGCCAAGGTAAACCTCAGGTTATTTGGGCATCCTCAAGTTAGTCTCCCCTTTTAGGGGTTCTGACCTAGGATTTCCCCACAAACGCTTTGCTGCTGAGCTCAAGTGCCGATTCTTGTTGCCCACCTAGGGATGTACAATTGAATGATATTCTGTGAAATGGTGAAGATTGCTATGGTGGGGATTACAAATGTGCCACTTCACCAACAGAGAACAGTTGCAATAAGCCAGACTGTGTGGTGTCTGTGTGCCAATATTCCATTTAAAAAGAGATTTGTTATCTTTAAATCTGAAATTAAAGAGACAGTTTGACTCAAAAGGCCATGGATTTTATTTTAACAAATTAAAATAGGAGACCAATGAAAAAGAGGTCCAGGGTTTATAGCTAACCTTCTTACCTTCTTTTTTAAATATTGCTTTAGAACAAGATACTGGTTCTGAAAAATCATGTTACTTCTATTATATATCGTTCTTGTTTTTCTGATTACAAATTCTCTATTTATAGATACACTTTGGAAAGAGTTGAGTTGGTTTCTTTGTCTCTATCTTCAGTATATGAGGCAGAAGGAGTGGAGGGGAGTGGGCAAATCCCACTCCAAATGGCCCCCTCAGAGAACTGTTCCCCGGACCATGCAAACCTCTGGACCGATATTGTTTTGGCTGGTTGTTATTATTATCTTTAAATGCGGTTTGGGTTTGAAATATTAAATTTTCAATATTCTAAAATTTTGGCTCAGGCACACCAACTAGAAGAGAGAACAAAGAACAAGAAGAGCAAAACTATTTTCCACCTTTCTTACCTAATTGTAAAATATTTAATTATATGAATAATTATTCTGAATAATAAGTGAAAAACATATTAAAATAATAATTCATTTTTTAGAAAGTAGCCCAAGGTTTATGAAATACAGGTGAGTGCAATTGATCTTAAGTACAGTAAAAATTTCTGTAATTTTGAAAGGTGTTTTTATGTTGAGTATTAGTACATGAAAATATGCTAATGATGGTTAGAAATTGAAATGTCTGTTACTTTGTTTCTGAAGAAGCTGAGTTCTTTGGCAAGAAATGGGTCAGGATTAGGGGACTGGAGCCGCCAAAGCCGGCATCATACCTGCCAGTGATTGTATAGGTGAGATGAATGCATGAAGTTATGGATTAGGGTTGGAGAAGCCTTCTGGGGAAGAAAGAAAACAAGATAGAAAATAGAATTTGTTATTTTAGTGCAACTAAGATAATTAAATTTAAGGTATTTCTGAATTTGGACTTCGTTATATTTAAACAATTTCTGAGGAAAGTTTCTAAATTCCAAGCCCTAGGTAGAAATAGTTGTATGGTTTCCTAACCGAAACTAATTTATGACTCTATTTCCTTTGTTAAAAATGTTTCCCAGAGAAAGGAAAAATTAATTGCCCCGTGTTAAGGAGGAGTAATACCAAATAGAAGGATGTATTCTATTAGTTGCTAAATGAACTGTAGGAACTTTTTTGTAGATATGACAAGATAGAATTGAAATCAATCTGTTGCTTTCCAATCACGTAAAGAAAAACATTTAGTCTGGTGGGTGGTCAGTGTTATCAGTAATTTAAGACTTGAGTACCCACTTAGGATTCACAAAGTTGCCCTCTCTTTACAAAAGGCATTTTCTGGTGCTGCATTACTGCCATTAGCTACAATTGAAATAGACTTATCCTGAGATTTTGAAAAACAGAAAAAGAAATAGTAGGATTAATAAGGCTTTGCCTCCACTGAGAATGGGTAGAAAAAGTGCTATTTTGAAAGTCATCAATGGCCTCTTAATTGCCAGATTTCTGCGCTGTTTCAACCTGCTCTTTATGTCTTTATTTTTAAGCTCTCTTCTAAGTTCTTTTTTAAAAATTTCACTGCTTAGTGTTTTATTCACTAAAATAGCATTTTTAATTGAAGTATAGTTGATGTGTAATATTATATAAGTTACAGGTGTAAAATATAGTGACTCACGATTCTTAAAGGTTATACTCCATTTATAGTTATAAAATATTGGCTATATTTTCTGTGCTATGCAGTATATCCTTATAGCTCATTTTATAATAATAGTTTGTACCTCCTAGTCTCCTATCCCTATATTGTTCTTTTTTTAAAAATTAAATACTTGTGTTCAAAAGTATTATTAATAAGTAATACATAAAGAGATATCTCTTTATCTAGTTTCTCACTAATCCCCTTAAATTACCTCATGACCAGCCTAGAACAAGTGCTGTTTATTTCTAGTTTGTGCCTCATGATATCACGACTATATGTCTTCATTTGTTCCTTTCACTCACCCTGCTACACGTTGAAACCTTGCTCACAGCATACACTGCCTCTTCCATGAACCCTTCCCCATACCCACCTTCCTTCTCATTTCAGATGTGTTTCTCCCTTGTCTAAATGCCTGTGGCACTTTCTATTTTGGTCTATCCTTTAGTTTGAACATGATTTGCTGTTGTAAAATAACCCTAGGGAGCAGAGTCTTTGACTAACAACTTTTTATTACCTGAAACTCATAATACAGTGCCTAGCTATGTATATGCAAAGTAGATGTTCAGCAATTTGATTTTAGTGAAGAAATTAGCTATTATTTTCCAGGGGTGTATATCCACCTACTCTAATATCCAAGTTAGGCTCTAAATAGTGTGTGCAGGTAAATTTTAGTTTAAAATCCCTATATAATAATATACTGAAAGTACATTCAAACAGTTATATTCAACAAAAGTTATTGTGAGCTTACATGCTCTTAAGTGGATATTGGCTCATCCGTATCAAAAAGCATAGTAAGCATTACAAAAGAAAACTTTAAAGAAGACATTGTACCAGCTTTCAGTATGCTTTCATTCTACTGAAAACAAGTAAGCAGGGGAAGATGTCTTGCATAAATAAGTACTAGTCTTAAAGCGCTCTGCTAGGTACTTTCATCTCTGGTGTATAATTTCATCCTTCTACTATATGCTAATTTTACACTGAGACTCAGAGATCTTACCTAAATGGCAGAGATTCTTTCCACATTCACATGCTGTTCTTTGAAGTGTTAACGAGTGAAGGAAAACTATAAAAACATAATCAGAGTAGTTTAAAATGGTTTTGTGGTCAGGCTTTCCAGTGCTTTTTAAACTTTTGGGTCTTAACATCCCCTTTAATAATTCAGTAAAGGCTATGCGTCCACTCCCCAAGTACATACACAACACACACACATAGAATTTTGCCTGTAATTGCAGGTGTTCGCGGACCTAATAAAGCCCTCCTTTGCAAATGCTTTAAGGACATCTACGCTGGGCTCAGTTTTTCTTTTTGCTTGTTGTATGCTTAATATTTATTTTTGTACCTATTAAAATTAAACAAATTGTTATCTGTTATAGATTGAGATATAAACCTAAGCAGCTTCGTACTTTACAACTTTTCTTTTTGCATTTTTGTATTCTGTCCTCTCTCACACAAACACACAAATTTATATAAATGAGATCAAATAATACTTTTCTGTGAAGAGAATGCTTAGAATTTATTCTTAACGATTTTTCTATATATCACACGTCAGTGTTAGCTGTAGTCATCATGTTGTACATGATGTCCATAGTATGTATTTATCTTACAATTGGAAGCTTGTACCTTTGACCATCTTCCTCCAATTTCCCCTCCCCTGACCCTCTGTCTCCTGTAACCACAGGTCTGATCTCTTTTTCTATGATTGTTTTCTTTTTTTTTAGGTTCCACATATGAGTGAGATCATATAGTGTTTGCCTTTCTTTCTCTGACTTATTTAACTTAGCATAAAGCCTTCAAGGTCCATTTCTGTTGTCTCAAATGGTAGCATTTCTTTGTTTTCTTACCGATGAATAATATTTCACTGTGTGTGTGTGTGTGTGTGTGTATACATATAATACGTATATATCTATAAATATATAAAACAACCTCTTTACCCATTTGTCCATCAATGGGCACTTAGATTGTTTCCATGTCTTGGCTATTATAAATAATGCTGCTATGAACATGGGGGTGCAGATGTCTTTTTGAGTTAGTGTTTTCATTTTCTTTGGATATATTCCCAGAAGTGGAGTTGCTAGATATATGTAGTTCTAGTCTTAATTTTTGAGGATCCTCCATACTGTTTTCCATACTGGCTTTACCAATCTACAATCCCACCAACAGCACAAGGCTTCCCTTTTCTCCACATCCTCACGAGCATTTGTTATCTCTTGACATTTTTGAGGATGACTGTTCTAACAGGTGTGAGGTAATATCTCAATGTGGTTTTAATGTGCATTTCCCTAATGACTAGTGGTATTGAGCATCTTTTCATGTACCTGTTGGCTTTTCGTGTGTCTTCTTTGGAGGAATGTCTATTCGGGTCCTTTGCTCACTTTTTTAATTGGGTAATTTTTTTTTTTTTGCTATTGATTTGTATGAATTTTTAATTTATTTTGGATATTAACCCTTATCAGATATATGGTTTACAAATATGTTTTTTTGCATTCTATAGGTTGTCTTTTCAATCACTTTGTTGATTTGTTTTTGTTTTCGTTTGCTGTGCAGAAGCTTTTTAGTTTGATGTAGTTCCATTTGTTTATTTTTTATTTTGTTGTTTGTGTTTTCAGTGTCATATCCAAAAAGTCATTACCAAACCCATGTAATGAGCTTTATTCCTATGTTTTCTTCTGGCAGTTGCATAGTTTCAGGTCTTACATTTGAGTCTTTAATCCAATTCAAGTTAGTTTTGTGTATAAGATATTGGTCCAATTTCATTCTTTTACATGTGAATATCCAATTATCCCAGGGTTCCCTTGTATGTAACTTCTCTCTTTTCTCTTGCTGGTCTTAAAATTCTTTCTTTGTTTTCGACTTTTGATGATTTAATTGCAATGTGTCTCAGAGTAGCCCTATTTGAGTTCAACCTATTTGGGCTTGTTTGGACTTCATGGATATGGATGTCCATTTCTCATCCTAGGTTTGGGAAGGTTTCATCCATTATTGCTTTAAATATACTTTTTTTCCCTTTCTCTCTCTCTTTTCTTGTTCTGGAATTCCCATACATGAACATTGTTTACTTTATTGTGTCCCATAATTTCCATAGGCTTTCTTCACTCTTTTTATTCTTTTGCTTTTTGTTCCTTTCACTGGGTAATTTCTAAAGTCCTGTCCTCCAGTCTGCTGATTCTTTCTTCTGCATGGTCGATTCTACCTTTGAAACTTTCTATTGAATTCTTCAGTTCAGTTATTGTATTTTTAAAATCTAGTGTTCCTGTTTCTTTGATGTTGCTACTTCCTTGTCAAACTTCTTGTCTTGTTCATGCATTGTTTTCCTAATTTCACTTAGCTGTCTGTGCTTTCTTGTAGTTCACTAAACTTCCTTAGGAGGATTATTCTGAATCCTTTGACAGTTCATAGATATTCTCTTTTTTTTTTTTTTTTTTTTTTTTTTTTTGCGCTGTGTGGGCCTCTCACTGTTGTGGCCTCTCCCATTGCGGAGCACAGGCTCCGGACGTGCAGGCTCAGCAGCCATGGCTCATGGGCCCAGCCCACTCTGCGGCATGTGGGATCCTCCCGGACCGGGGCACGAACCCGCATCCCCTGCATCGGCAGGCGGACTCTCAACCACTGCGCCACCAGGGAAGCCCAGATCTTCATTTTTTTAAGGTCAGTTATTGGAGTTTTATTACTTTCCTTTGGTGGTGTCCTATTTGCCTAATTTTTGTGATCCTTGATTCCTTACATTGGTATCTGCATATCTGAATAATTGGGCTCTTCCACCAGACTTAACTGGGTATTATATTCAGTAGTAGTAGTACATGGGGCTATGAATTAGTTTCCTGGCAGAGAATCAGAGCTTGTATAGGACCTGGCTCTGGACAGGACTCAGAGCCTGTATAGTTCATTGTTTGGGAACCCAAATCAGGCCAGAGTGTGCACTTAATTCCCTGGTCAGGTGAGGGCAGTGGTTTTGCCCTGCAGAAGGGGGAGGCCACAGGCTGTGCTGTCTGTTCAAGTGCCACTGTATCTAGGGCTGTTTAATGGGCTGTACAGCTTCCCATGTTCTCTGGTTAGGTTCCCCAGTTGGACGTGCTGAAGGCTGTATTCAGTGATGAGTAGGGCTATGAATTAGATTTCCTGCCTGGGTGCAGCAGGAGAAGCAGCTCTAAAGCCAGTAAAGCTCTTTGTTGTCTTAACTCAAGCTGATCCACACTCCACGTTCTGTGGCTGAACAAGGCCACTGGCTTGGCTTTGCAGACTATCAGCTCTGTCTACCCTTCTCTAGGCTTGAGCACTGCTGGGCCGCACAGTTTCTAGGAGTTGTCACCAATCCTTCTAGTCAGATGGGCCAGGAAGACACTCTCCACAGCAGATGGGATGGGGCTAGTCCCAGTTCTTTTGCCTGGGTGGGATGAGGAGGGACCACTCCAGGTGACTCTTAATTTCTCAAACAGGCTCCCCAGTTGGGAGGAGCTGGGAGCTCCTCTCAGCCTTGGATATGAATTAATCTCCCTGCCTGTGCATGGTACAGGATCCCTCCACACCTGATACTGGCTCTGCTTTGTACCAGAGCCAGTGATGAGCTCTGGCTGCCTGCCTCTTGGCTGGAGCACGACTGGGCCAAATAGCTTCCAGGATTTATTGCCAGCCCTTTTGGTCAGATGGCCAGAAGACACTCTCCACAGTGGGTGGGCTGTGACTCTGCTCTTTCCCTGGGTATGGGCAAACCAGGTTCAAGGGCCAGATGCATATCAGGTGGATCTGTACCCTGCTGAGTTCCCCGGTTGTAGTGTCCCACCAACCTGGCTCTGTAGATAAGCAAAGGTGCCAGTTGTGATCACTACTTGGGCACTGCAGGTATGAATTCCATCGGTCACAATCCATGTGCTGGCTGTTGCATGCCCCTTCCCCCTTCATCACTAAAAGTCCAACTTTTAGTGGTCAAACCCTGCAGATTCCCCTGCAATCCCAGTGGAGCAGATTAGAGCAGTGGCTCCCACAAAGCAACCCCAATGCTAGTGGTGGTGCTTGCTGTCCCCCAGTTCTCTTCCCCTACTGGAGGAACCAGAGGTTCAGGGGAGACCTCACCCATGGTGCTCCACTGGCTTGGGGGAGGGGCAGTGTGGTCAAGCTCCTTTTCTCACCCTTCTAATGCAGTCTGTCTTGGTCTCTGTGGTGCACGGGGGTGCTTCAGCCTCACCTCCATGTTCTAGGATTCTCTCAAATAGTGTCCTGTTTCCAAATAATTGTTAGTTGTTCCTCCTGTGGGGGGCGTGGAGCCAGGAAGGACCTTGGTGATGTCACCCCACTCTGGGCTTGCTTTGACAATATGTGTGTCCTTTATAGCCCAGACATTTCTGGTACTTGAAATGAGGTTCTCCTTTTATTGTTCTCCCTGCTTTAGGACCTAAACTGGGAGCTCTTCATTAGCGCTGGCACAAAGGCTGCTGAGATGAATAGGAAGCAAGTGCCAAGGAGGATAGTGAATCAAAGAACCTTGATTCATGGAAAAGGAATCCCAGAAGGAGCTCTAAACGTTACACATTCCAAAGGATTTATTCAGGGTTTTCCAATCAAAATCATTTTTACAAAAAAGAAACAGTTCTCAGACTTCGAGTAGTATACTGCCAAGTATGTGGAAGAACATTGCCAGCAGTTGAGTGGTGTGGTCTGCTTTGAAATATATTCAGTTTGCTTAGGATGGACATATGTCTACTTCAAAGTTACTATTTCTTTCTAGTAATGCTGTCTACAGTACTGTATTTGCTTTTGGCAAGTTAAGAAAACAATGACATCCCTCCCAGGTTCTAAAACAATTACCAGCATAAAAATACATTAAACTTTTTAGCTGATACTTAAGGAAACCAGTACTAGCTAGCATTCCTACTGATGCTAGTATTCAAAGAGAGGCGTGACAAAACCATTAATCTAGAAAACACCAGGTTGGAAAGATGGAGAGAAAGAACTCAAGAGGACTACTTAAGCTGTTGCTTTCTTTACATGTCCCCAAATATGATAATAACCATATAAGCTCCTAAAATAAGTGCAATTTTATGCAAACTTCATAGTCTGCCTAGTATGAGGTAAATTTGTACTTTATTTTATAGTATATTTTTATTTTTTATTTTGGTAAAATGTCCCATAATGTAAAATTTACCATTTTAACCATTTTTAAGTGTATCATTTATTGGTATTAAGTACATTCACAATGTTGAGCAACCATTACCATTATCCATTTTAAGACCTTTCTTGTTATCCCAAACAGAAACTGTACTCACTAAACAATAACCCCTTATTTCTCCCCTCCCCTTAGCCTCTGGTTAACTCTATTCTATTTTCTGGGTTTATAATTTGCCTATCCTAACTACCTCATATAAGTGGAATCATATAATAGTTGTCCTTTTGTGTCTGGCTTCTTTCACTTAACATAATGTTTTCAAAGTTTATCCATGTTATAGCATGTAGCAGCATTTCATTCCTTTTTAAAGCCATACAATGTATAGTGATTTTTAGTTGCAAAACACTTTTAGTACATTGTGTTTCTATTATATTAATGATATCTAGCATATATCACTACCATATTACCTTTAGTAGATGCCCAGTAATGTGTACTATGAGTGAGCCATAATTTCATTCAGTCAAAACCCATTGATAAACATTTATTAAGTTCCAAACAGTTTTATGATTTCAAGAAATGTGGTAATGGACATAGAGGTTCATGTCTTGATGTCCTGGAGCTTTTGCTTTTGATGGAAGAATTCTTGGAGTGGCATGGAATGGTATTGTTGAGTCAGAGATTATGCAGAAACATTTATCATTTGAATACATACATTGACTATAAAAACCATCAACTTCTTCAACAGATAATATTCCTGTATTTTATGTAACCATTTATGACTATCTTAAAAATGAATGCAAGTAATGTAAGGGAATCCACTTAATGTGATTTGAGCAAGGAAACATTCTCACTTTTTTCATTTCTAGTTCATGGAAGAAAATTCCTATACACAAGTATTGAAATATTTCAAGTCTCTGGATCACACATTTCATCATTTCAAAAATATTACAGAGTACATCACGGATGTCAGTCAAGTCTTGTAACAGCAGTGTAGAAAACTAGTAACATTTATAGCTAGTTTGTTTTTAAGCTTCAGCAATGGATCAATTCTATCCAGCCTAATCTGTAATTTTAATTAGATTAATTTTTAAAATAAAACAGATTAATTTTTAATTTAAAAGTATTTTTAGTTCATATTTATGTACCTGCATTATGGTAAATCTTTTATTTTGTTGTTTTTTTCTTAGTTTCTCTTCAGAGTATCTTTGAAAATTTATTTTTAAACAGAATAATTAAAGCCCAAAGATGAGAATGTCTCATTTAAGATAAACTAAAGAACGTTGGAAGAGCTGAAGTATGAACACAATTGGCACAACTTTTCACCACCCTCCTTAGAAGAAGACTGTTTTGATTTGCATGGTCCAAGAAAGGAGAAACAGATAACTTGCTGGGGATTGCATCCTGCTTTACTTAAGTTAGACATTAACAGGCTAAAAGGGCAAGGATGAAGCAACATGTTTATAACATATTTTTGAAAGGCTACTTAAAGGTGAAGGGTGGCAAGAACACAGACAGACACACCCTAGACATTTCACGACAGTATTTTAAGGTATGCCTTTTCTTTGGTTGATAGGGATGGAGGGACCTATTAATAAACATTTCTCCTATTTACTTTTGTCTTTATTGCTGTCTAATCAAACCCTCATTAAAAAACAGACATAAAACAAATAAGCATTCTGACTTTTGCCTGAATAAGCAACAACAAGCTCACATCTTAAACAATGGACTGCAATGGCTATGAGACTGAGGATCCTTGGTCATTGCAACAGTAGCAGCAACACAACCTGCTTTGTTCCTTCTGTTGTATCCTGCGGAATCTGAGTAAATAGAGAGAAGTCAGTGATACCTTTAGTGCCATTTCTTACACTCCTCTCCATGATCTTTCACACTCAGGTTCTCTGGTCATCTCAATGTAGTGAAAAACCACCAGGATGTTAATACCCTCTATCCATTCACAAAACTTAATGCTTCTGAGACTTGCAGAAATAATGTTGAATCTGAATTGGTGGTACCCAATAGAGTCACTAAGAATAATCCGTCAGACTCACCAAATCCAAATTCAGATTTAAAGGCCATCAAATTTTAAAGATAATGAAGATTTTAAGATTTCCATATTTATTATATATGGTCATATGTAAAAATTTAGAAAAGTAAAATTACATGTATAGGTTTTTAATTATAAGCTATATTCACGGGAGAATTAATGCATTTTTAAAAGGATTCATTCTGAAAAGATTACATTAGCACTTTTTTTAAACCACTACCCTCAAAAATAAATTGTGACAAATCATTGTTCACCCAAGTTTATGTCTCATCTCAAGGAAGTGAGTTGTTCTTGGGGAAATTGCTTTCATCTAATTTGTGCTTTCCTGCAGTGGATCAAGCTGAAATGAAATGGGGCTGACATTCTTAACTATTATTACGCGCCCACATTTACCGGAATTACCTAATGATCAGTACCAAAGAGTTTTATAATAAATAAATATGTATGTACTGAGAGTCTCCACTGATAAAAGTTAGTTGAGACATGGCTGGTGATCCCATAGAAGAGATATCTAGCTTATATTTCTTACATCATCTCCATAGTAGAAAGCAATCCAGGATTGCAAAGCAAGGCATGAGACAGTAGCATCTGGTGTATTTTATAGATGTTTAGATTTCTAGGGAGCTTATTCGTATTACATATTGTGGTAAGCACTCAAATGTATACTGTTACTTTAAAATAGTAAAATATCAAGACCGTACAAATTCCTGCAACTTAAATGGTCAGTTTGGTATTTGGCTTTATGATAGGCATCTGCAAGATATTTATTAAACAACCAAATGAACCAATACCATTTAATTTTGAAAACTGCCTTCCTAATACAAAAGAATTGGTATTCTACACAAGTTCCTTGTGATTATTTTTGTAGGTGTGGTGGGAATGAATTATGGATGGCACTACCCTTTCTCCTGTTTCTTGTCTGAGGTTTTGGTAAGGTGGAAATTAGAGATGATGGACCTTAAAGTTTGAGCAGTTCAAGACACTCAACCAGTAAGTCAGAAAGAGAAAGACAAATACCGTATGCTAACACATATACATGGAATCTAAGAAAAAAAAAAAGGTCATGCAGAACCTAGGGGTAAGATGGGAATAAAGGCACAGACCTACTAGAGAATGGACTTGAGGATATGGGGAGGGGGAAGGGTAAGCTGTGACAAAGTGAGAGAGTGGCATGGACATATATACACTACCAAATGTAAAATAGATAGCTAGTGGGAAGCAGCCACATAGCACAGGGAGATCAGCTCGGTGCTTTGTGACCACCTAGAGCGGTGGGAAAAGGAGGGTGGGAGGGAGGGAGACGCAAGAGGGAAGAGATATGGGAACATATGTATATGTATAACTGATTGACTTTGTTATAAAGCAGAAACTAACACACCATTGTAAAGCAATTGTATTCCAATAAAGATGAAAAAACAAAAAACAGTGAGTAGAATTCAAATAAGTAATAGTAGATATAAAAATAATAAAAAAAAATTTGGCAAAAAAGACACTCAACCAAGCACAATCCATTTACCCAGGACAAGAAAACATATGCCATTACTCCTTTTTTCAACCACCATGGATTTGAACTTTTAGAAAATTGAAAATGCAAGATACAGATTTTATTTATTTTCTTAAGTAATTTATTTATTTCTGGCAGCGTTGGTTCTTTGTTGCCGTGCCTGGGCTTTGTCTAGTTGCTGGGAGTGGGGACTACTCTTCGTTGTGGCGCACAGGCCTCTCATTGCGGTGGCTTCTCTTGTTGCACAGCACGGGCTCTAGGGCATGCCGGCTTCAGTAGTTGCAGTGCGTGGGCTCAGTAGTTGTGGCTCGCGGGCTCTAGAGCGCAGGCTCAGTTGTTGTGGCCCATGGGCTTAGTTGCTTTGTGGCATGTGGGATCTTCCCAGACCAGGGTTCGAACCTGTGTCTCCTGCATTGGCGGGCGGATTCTTAACTGCTGCACCACCAGGGAAGCCCAAGATACACATTTTAATAAGAAAATATTAGTCAACAGTTCTCTTATCTCTGTGTCTTTTTCTATCTCATTGATTGTGAAGAATACAATCATAGAGAAAGCAAAATCTACATCAGTTGAAAATTTTTTCCACCTGCATGCATGTTATAGTGGATGTGTAACATCTTCACAGGGTTTGTGAAATCACTATTTCACCACAGAAATTAAATATGACACTAAAATGATCTGACACTTATTAGTCCATTGAATAAGGGGAGGAGGATCGGCATCTTGGTCATCGTTTAGAAGAAAAAAATCATTAACCTGTTAGGCAAAATACTTGTCTTTAAATTATCCCTTAATAAATATAATAGAAAATGAAATAAAATGGCAGTACAGTGTTATGAAAGGAAAGCAATTGGGTGATCTCAAAGTGAGTGAGTATAAAAATCAATATTTTTTGTTTAGTTTGTTAATAATTTTATTCTTAGAGCTCTCAGGCAGCTAGCTTTTGGTCATTTTTAAGATCAATCAAAAAGTTCTAAACATTATTTTTAAGGTATGCAGATCACTAGGCCCTCCTCCCCTCCTTTCTCTCTTTCTTTTAATTTTTTAATTTATTTTGGGGAGTTTTGGCTACCATTTATGTTCTAATCATGTTTTTCAGGAAGTGAATTTGAACTTTGAACCTCACCTAGTTTGAATCCTACCTCTACTGTTTTCTATCTCTATGACTTAGGGTAAGTTACTTAACCACTGTGAATTGTTTCTGGATATTTAAAACAGGAAAATCACAGGGTTGTTGCGAAGATTAAAGAAGATAACATAAAAGGGAACTTACTGCAGTGTTTGAGACATAGTAAGGGTTAGTAAATATTTCCAGTTTTTATCTTTCTAATTCTCGTGAGCAGTTTACAATGAGATCTCATTACCACAGATTTTCCCTAAAATTATGAACCTTTTCCTACCCCTCTCCATTTTAAAGCAAACCTTGAAATGACTGAACCTCATAGGAAGATGTCTCAATGCAGGGAAGCCCAGTAGCAGGAGAGGTCGGAAGCTACCACAATGCAAAGTTGTCAGGCTCTGATCTGGCAGTAGCTGTGGGAATTAGTCTTAGCTTCTATTTTTAACTCTGCAAGGAGTTGATTGGATGACCTGGGAAAACTCAGTTGGCATCTTATTTTCTTTCTGAATTTCTTTCTGCATCTTATTTTCTTTCTGAATTGTACCATTTGTCTAATCACTCTTTTCACTGACTCATTATCAGAAATGATATCAAGGGTGTTGATTTCAGAAGTAATGTTATAGAAAATGGGAATTGTTCCCTTTCTTAAAAGCAATAGTTGACAATTTTATTTTATTTTTTTCTGGTACAGTATTGAAGTTCCTGGGAGAGGGCAACTTTAATTTATAAAGAGTTGTTAACATTCACTTCCTCTAACAAAAGCCTTTAAAGGTAATACTACTAATTATGTGCCTTGTACCCCAGTCTTTTTTTTAATATGTAACTGTTGAAGTTTTTTAATGTTAATCAATATCATTAAGTTGTCCAAAAAGGAAAATTCATCTGTCACTCCATTGTACATCATAAACAAAGTAATATTCTTGGTATATGATATGTTTCTATTTGACTGAATCTCAATGAATTTAGAGAGTACATGTAAGAATTTTAATATTCAGAGTCTTATTCATAAAAGTGCACTACTGAGTAGATTCAATCACTAGTAACACCTTTAAACTGAAATCAAAAGTAGAGCCTCAATTAACGTGAAAACTTTAGTAGCAGAAACACCTGCCTATAAAAACTGCACTGTTAGTACACAGGCGAGCTTTAGTATGATAAGAATTTTGTTGAGCTTGAAAAGCACATAATTTGACATTTTTTTTCTTATTTGACTTTTTATCATTATGTGGACCATTTAGGTCTAAGGAAACAAGTACAAAAACTGCCTAAAGCCTTCCATTTAATATGTAAGCCATAGTTGTCCGCAAGAGAGAATTTTGTGGTGATCAACAACTCTAGCCAAATCGGCAATAATTTATTTTAGTTGGTAGAGTCTAATCATGTGTACCTAACTATGTTCTTTTAAGTAAAAAGTGTAAAACATTTTTAGTAGTAAGTTTGTCCTGAATTTCCAAGTCAATATTTTTAATCCCTGTTTGAATACTGAATTCATTAGCTATTCACCAAAGGCTTGAGGCATAGATTTTGGGCATAGTCTGCTTCTAAGATGAGATGTAGCAAACAGTCTAAATTCCAGTTTTAAATATACACGTGCAAACACATATACACGTATATTATACAAAAATTTATATACAGACATTCCCCGAATTACAATGGTTCGACTTACCGATTTTTCAACTTTACCATGGTGCGAAAGCGATACTCGTTTAGTAGAAACTATAGTTTGAATTTTTTCATTTTTTCAAAGTATACTTTGAATTTAGAGTAGAAACTGTACTTTTCCCAGACTCCTGATATGCAGCATGATGCTCTCTTGTGATGCTGGGCAGCAGCAGCAGCAAGCCACTCCTCCCACTCAGCGACTCGATCACAACTGACACACTTACAACCGTTCTGGTTTTCACCTTCAGTACAGTATTCAATAAAACAAATGAGATATTCAACAGATTATTATAAAATAGGCTTTGTGTTAGATGATTTTGCCCAACTTTAGGCTAATGTGAGTGTTCTGAGCACATTTAAGGTAGACTAGGATAAACTATGACGGTTGGTAGATTGGGTGTAGTATAAGCATTTACAATTTATGATATTTTCAATTGATGATGGGTTTATCAGGATGCAGTGCCATAGTAAGTTAAGGAAGATCTGTATTTTATGTGTATTATATATATTCATTATATTATCCAATTATGTGTATATATGCATATAAATGCATGTATATATGTCTGCTTTCATGAACATTTGCCTTCTATTTCAAATATTTGATTATATTTATTTATTTTTTTATTTTTATTTTTTTATTTGGTTATATTTAAAATAAACAGACAAGTTCTTGGAGAAGCATTTGAAGAATCTTTGTTTCCAGAGTCAAGTTTTGCAAAGAAAACTTATTTTTTCACTAGCTGTTTATTTTTCAATAGTTAAAAAAATATTTTTAAATTTTAAAGTGATTCTTTAATATATGAATATGTATTTACTTCAGGTGCTATATATGTTATTTATACATATGTGTATTTATATATATTTAAATGTTTTTAAACCTGATCTTACTGGGTTATGTCTACTGTCCAATTATGTGAGAATAGTGAGATTGTTGCCTTTCAGCTTGGAACATGCTTCTGTTTCATTTGATTATATTTTATCCATTAAGTGCTCTGGCCTTCCATTAGCTCTTTTTTGCTTTGAGGAATACATTTTATAGTGCATTAGAAATATTCTTCTATTTTTCATGCCATAATTTTCCAGTGTCTCACAAAATCATAATTTGGAATGTTCTGACTTGAATAGTGTTTCAGAATAGAGACTTGTCCCTTTTGGAATCATCAGATCTGTTGGTTAGGTACAGTATTTCTTATTTTTTCTGTTGGGGAAAGGGAGGAAGGAAACTGCAGTATGGAACGTTCCAGTTTTTTTTTTTTTTCTTACGCTTATACCAAAAAAATGCACTCTTCTAGTAAAACTAGAAACATGAGAGTGGCAGTTACATAGTTCCAAATTAGGACAACCTAATATACTGTAATTTTTTCAAGTAAAAGAATAACCCAGGTAGTATATACTATTAACTAGATTTTTTAAAACAGCCATTTGTTGCTTAATAATTCTACTCTTTTTCCATTCTTAGTTTCATAACATTTTTACACAAAGGTTTATATTAACAAATGCCATCAGTTGTATTGTTGGTTTCCTCCTGCTTTCTGATGAGTTCTATAATTTAAAAATGCTTAAAGTCCAGACTTCTCAACTAGAATACATAAGCACAGTAAAAGCAGTGTTTTTAAAATTAATTCTGGAATATATTTCTCTTGATGGTAAAGACATATAAGATTACAGATGTGTATGTTTGGATGCTTTATAAATAAAAGTAATATGATTAATCATGTATTAATTTATACTACCAGAAATTCCCTCTAAATCCTTTCTAGGACACAAACATTTATGCCATTTCTATATTGTTCTCATTTTATTATTTTAATGAAATATTATATAGGTAGTATTTCATAAAAACATTGCATCAATTGTAATACAAGTTTAGGAATCTTAATTTGGTATGTAAATATACTAACTTCTGTTGAAATTGCTATAGCTTAGGGTCAAAATTAATTTGAAGGTTATTAGTGTTATTATTCTGGTTTTTATTAGCTGCTGTCTCAAATTAATTATAAAGACAAAAATATCCCTGGCTTAGAGTTTCTGCACTATTAATGACATACCGAGATGTCTCTTGGGTATCGGTAAATGATATATTTTAGAGCACAACTTACGAAATGACTTGCCGATTGGCAGACCACCTTTGACAATAAAATACATTTGATAGTCTACCTTTGCAAATTCATTGTACCACACAAATGTGATCTTGGTAATTGACATATGACTATTAAGCTTCAATCATTCTCCATAATATTCCTATTAGCAATTATTAACAGAATAAAGGGGAGATAACAATTCTATAGTATTTATTCAGATTTTTATTTAAAGTCAAGTATAATCTATATTTCTATAGTGCTTTTTTTATCTAACACCTCACTTAAGTAGAAGGAAGTGTTCTAGAGGTTTGTTATCAGCTTTTAAATGAAGTCATCTTTATCTTTTATTTAAAAATACTAAAAACAAGTTTCATGGTCTTTAATTAAATATAAATAGTGGAATTGTCTATGAAACTTTTGAAATGGTCAATCACATAAAAACATAGGGATATCCTTTAAGCAGGGGTCCCCAACCCCCTGGCTGTGTGAGGAAATGGGCCGCCCAGCAGGAGGTGGGCGGCCAGCAAGCGAGCGAGCGAAGTTTCATCTGCTGCTCCCCATGGCTCGCCATCGCTCGCATTACAGCCTGAACCAACTATCCTCCCCCCACCCACCCACCCTGTTGGTGGAAAAATTGTCTTCCACGAAACCGGTCCCTAGCTCCAAAACAGTTGGGGATCACTGCTTTAAAGCATATGAATTTCTAATATATTAATTTAGGTTATAGATGCTGAACTTTTTTTTACATAATAGCTCATAGGTAACCTTCACTATTAAGTATTTTATGATGCTTAGAATCGGAAACAATACAGAAGTTAACAAATGAAAATTGTTTTTTGTAAAATGTCAAGTGAGAAGAGAAGAATGTTAAATAATAAATACAGCATATTCACCACTTGGTTTTGAATATCACGCACATAGAGAAAAAAGACCCAAAGAAAATGTAAAAATTATTTATCAATGGTTAACTCAAGAAATAAGAGAGTCAGGGTGACCTTTACTTCCTCCCGTTCTCATTCTGTATTTCCAAATTCATTGCACTATGTATGTATTACTTTTAGAACTGTTTAAGAAGAAATGTGCCAGTTTGGATAATTTTTTTTTAACATCTAAACATTGCCGAGTATTGTTAAAATGTTCAGTTTTTATGTAGCTTTCTGGAAGATCTAGGTGGCCATAAAAAGCTGAATATATTAGCGGAGGGGGAGTTTTCCCTCATCTTGAAATAATAATGATAAATAATATTTTTAAAGCATTAAATAATTTTCAAAGCATTTTTATGTACATTTTCTCCTCAGACCATCCTAACTCTCTAGAGTTGGTAGAAAAAAAGATTCTACTCATTTTGCCCAGGGTGGGGGTTGGAGAGTGGGAATTGAAATTCATGAAGTTTAGCAAATTGCCTGTTTAAGCCGTACACAGTTATTAAGTGGCAGGGCCAGAATCCTAACCTGGCCATTCATGCCATGGCCAATCTAGTGCTTTCCTCTATGCTGTAGGAACTGGACATATTTAAGAGGTAAGCACAAAAATGGAAATAGGTCTGAATCTTGCTCTAGTTGCAAATTTGCCTATAGACCTCACTGGAGCCTGAACCAGGAAAATCTATATGAATTTCTTTCTTCAACCCAAAGAAATGGCCATGTTAAATAATTCCTAGGTTTAATTTTAAAAAATCGATACTGTCTGTTTTTGCACCATATTCCAGTTTTGTGTATCTTGTGTCTCTCAACTTCTCCAAAGAACCATGCTTCCTACCTAAAGGATTGCATTGCTTAAGAAACAAACATTGACAATTCTGATGCTAACCTGAATTAAATAATATACCAATCATTTATGAGATCCGCCTTAGTATTTTTACACTCCTGAAATATCATCTCTATAACCTGCTTTTTAAAATAGTCTGACACCTACCGGGTACTCTTTCACTTCCTACAAGAAATCAAGAAAAAGGAAGCATTTGTGTTTTTAATTTTAGTGAAGGGTTCTTGATTTAAGAATTAGTCATTTAATGTCATTTGAATTTCAAGTGTGCCTCAAGTACTTGAGGTTCTTTCTGTATGACTTCTCCAGAGTTTTCACATATATATCATCATTAATTTCATCTTTCACTTGGGATTAGTACAAGAAAAGTTTTATTTACTACTATTTCTTAGTTTTCTTCATTTCAAATATACAGTGCCTTGTCAAAAATAATATTACAGTCTTATACTGTTCATTGATAACAGATAATACCAAGAAATTGTGATTCTGGTTTTCAGTTAAAAAAACAAAATGAGAAACTAAAGAAATAATTACTATAACAGTGTTTTTCTCCATTTAGCCAATCAGATATTCACATCAGTGAGTGTTAGATTTTGAGACTATGAATCCCAATACTAAATGTTTTATATATTCAGAGAAGTGAAAAATAATAATTATTATGCTTCCTCTGTGCTAAATACTATTTTAAAACCAGTTGGAATCCCCCCTGACAACAATCCTAAGAGGTAGGTTCTGTTTGCACCTATTTTACAGCCGGACAAACTGAGGCACAGAGTGATTAAATTATTCATGGTCACACTGCTAGTAAGGCACAGATACAGTATTTAAAATCAAGTCTGTTTTTGTGAGAGTCCACATTCCCAACCCCTGTAATGAAAGCGTGTGACCCCTACTATTTTCTATGTACCCATTTACTTGCTTTGTGGAAAGAAAGGGAGTGAGGGAAGAGGAGGGAAAGGGAGGGAGGGAAAGAGGAAAAGAAGGCAGAATGGAGGGAGGCAGGAGAATTGTCAAAATTCTGCCAGCTTGTTGCTACTGTGTGTTATTTCTTATAATAAGGTTGAAAATAAGGACTTGTAGAGATTTACATAGAAGAAATAATTTTAAATTTCCTTAAGGGAAGTCTCTGGTAATATTATCAGATGGTGACAGCAAGTGAATTTCTGTTTAATTCTATTCATAATTAAAATGCTATAGCAGGCTCATATTTGGAACAAACACAGTTCTGTTAATTCTCATAGTAATAATTCTACATTTCCTTAAATTTGTTATCATGTTTTTCACCCTCAACACTCTCAGCTTATTTAATTTTAGTACCTACTCTTTTTCAAAAGTCCATAAATTTTAGTTAGGCTTATATCATAGGAAACTTGAAGAAAGTTTAGAGCTTGTAACAGAAGGAAACCACCCCCTTCCCACCCCGAGCCCAGCTCTGTCCATTTCTATCAGAGCTACTCCACCAAGAATGGAGGAATTATTCTAATTGGTCAGATTTATGACACATTCTATTACATAGGGTGACTGTATTTGTTTAGAGGTACACAGCAACAGTTCCACATTTCTTCTTGTCCGTTGCCTGGTTCTGTGAAAGCAGGTAAGTGGAATGAAGATCCTCAAAACCTAGACCTCAGTCTCTTGTTTCTGTTCCATTCCGTTCCACCAGGGTGAGCTTAATCCAGCAGAAGAGTGAGCTCTTCTGTGTTTCGCTGGATGGTTCCATGCAGATGAGTCAAGTTCCATTTTGAGCCTGGAAAATCTTGCATGCTGTCTCATCAACTTCTTCCTCTTCTGAGTGTGTCCTCAGAAAATGGTACCATGCCCCCAGTAAGCCTTGACCACAGCTCTGACTCAGGGTTATTAGGAAGGAATTCCAAATCTCAGACATGTTCTGTATTTTAATCAACAGATAATTTGTACTTATAGTTAACATTTCCTCTGGATTAGTCACGTGTTCTTATGCAGTTGGAACCTATTTCTGTCTTCATGTGCTTAAAGCTAGGATGAGTATGGATTTTAATCAAGATAATTTAGAAATTTTATTAAGTGTTTCTTATGTGGCAGGCACTGTTCTAGGTAGTGGTGATAGAGTTTTAAACAGAGTGGTTACAATCCACACTCTAAGAAAGGGTACTTAACATGAAAATTCATAGAGGAAAGATGTACAGAAATCATACGCAAAAAACAAGAGTCCGTTTAATATGCATGGTTGGCATCTTGGGGATAGAAGAAATCTAACACAAGGAGTTTTACAAGACTGATGATATTATAGTCACTTCAGTTGAACTTTGTTTTATTTAAAACAAGCAACCTTTTTCAAACCAAGTAAAAAAATTATTGACAGTAATTGTACAACTTTGTAGCTCCTTATTTAGTAAGGAGAGGGTGCTTTGACTTATGATATGAGGCAATTTCAGTATTTTGATAAACTAACCTTCAGCATTTTAGAAATTAAGCTTTTTCATTGATGGAAATTCTAATATTTGCCCATCAGTTTTATTTCATGCCTCCGAAATTCGATTAAATTTTCCAATTTTAAGTGAAAACCTGGCATATTATCTATTGACACTACAGTTCCAAGTTTTATCATAAGAAAAGGTGGGTGAGAGGAATCCCCAGCTCAAAATCCTATGCAAATTTGGATTCTGAAAGTCTTTTTTTGATTGATTAGTAGATGTTGGTATCACATTATTTGCAATGACAGAGGACATTGTCAAGTTGTTATTAGCATTCATTGCAGCACCGGCTTCTGAGAATTTAGTGGGTTTTTTTAAACCACGTTTTCTCCTCTTGACCCATGACTCCAACTCTCAAAATATCTTGACTCATTCATACATCATACATTCAAGAAATAATTACTGATCGCATATACTATTCCAGATACCAAGCTGGTCACTAGGGAGTCAAAATGACTAAGGCACAGGCTTGGCTGTCAAGGAGACCCCAATGTAGTGAACCTTTGCTTCTTACTCTTCAAGTGGCATTGATCCTGTGTAACCAGAAGTAATAGGGAATTAAGTAGCATTCATATTGTAAGTAAATGTAGATTGAGCCAGATGATTTTCCAAAATCAGGTTTAATCAGAGATAGGGCAAGAGTGTTCTTTGGGATTTTTCCTTGATGAGCATTGTTAACTATCCTTGAGATGCAATAATAGAAGTCAGTGAGTGATTTATCAATTTGGTTTCCTATGGGAACCAAGATGAAGGATGTTTCCTCCTTTAGTCATTGACTTTCTACAGAGATAGCAAAGGCGCTTCAACTTTCCCAGAAAAGCAATCACCAGTAAACAGCAGTGATGGTACATGTGGGTTATTTACTACCATGGGGTTGAGAATATTAGTGAGCTGCATTTTGACCACTTGTCAAACATTTTGACATCTTGGAACAGAAAGTGTTATTTAAATATAAAAAGCATTTTCTGTTGAATTGCTGTTAGTCATCCCTATGAGGAAATGACCTATTAAGTAATAGATTGGGAATAAGATTGATTTCTGCTAAAGAGTCCTTAAAGTAGCTACATGTTTCAATTTGTGGGTGTTTTTCAACCATTTGTAAGTTACCACAGTAAAACCCCCATATAAAAAGCTCTCTGAATTTACTTTCCAGCATTCTTTCCTGGGCTTTCTCTCTCTTTCCCCCCCCCCCTCCCTCTCTCTCAGATCAGAAGAAGAGCAATGGGTCTCAAGCTTTAGCTAGAATCAGAAGGCTTGTCAAAACAATGATTTCCGGAGCCTCAGCTGGGAATTTGCATTTCTAACAAGTTTCTAGGAGAAGCTTCTGCTGCTGTTACATATTTGATGAACCACTGCTCAAGTAAAAGGAATGGGAATTTAGGAAGTAGAAAGATGGAGAGCTATGAAAAGCTGAAGTCAGCTTCTGATCTTCTTCACCAATCTGCCCAAGCTATTGGGAAGATAATCACTACCGCCCCAGGGAAGCGTATTGAAAGTCACACCGATTAGAATGGGCATCATCAGAAGATCTACAAGCAACCAATGCTGGAGAGGGTGTGGAGAAAAGGGAACCCTCTTGCACTGTTGGTGGGAATGTAAATTGATACAACCACTATGGAGAACAGTATGGAGGTTCCTTAGAAAACTAAAAATAGAATTACCATATGACCCAGCAATCCCACTACTGGCACATATCCAGAGAAAACCATAATTCAAAAAGACACATGCACCCCAATGTTCATTGCAGCACTATTTACAATAGCCAGGTCATGGAAGCAACCTAAATGCCCATTGACAGACAAATGGATAAAAAAGACGTAGTACGTACATAAAATGGAATGAACTTGGGTCATTTGTAGAGACGTGGATGGACCTAGAGACTGTCATACAGAGTGAAGTAAGTCAGAAAGAGAAAAACAAATATCGTATATTAACACACATATGTAGAATCTAGAAAAATGGTACAGATGAACTGGTTTGCAAGGCAGAAATAGAGACGTAGATGTAGAGAAGAAACGTATGGACACCATGGGGGGAAAGCGGGGCAAGGGTGGTGGTGGTGGGATGAATTGGGAGATTGGGATTGACATGTATACGCTAATATGTATAAAATAGATAACTAATAAGAACTTGCTGTATAAATAAATTAATTTAATTTAATTTAAAAAGTAATTGGCCCTCCTCTGAGTAAGTGATTGCCCGAGGGCATCATGTTGAACACTCTTGACTGTCCTCTTAAGCCCAGGTTTGCAGTGAATGAGCCATTTAACCTCTCTTTACCCCAGTCTTTCTAGATTACAAATAGTAACGGTAATTTCCCTTCCCTCTTGTTAAAAAACAAGACAAAACAAAAAATACGCAAATCCTGATGGCGCTTTCCCTTTGTGGAAAATTCTTTGGATTTATCCATCTATTACTCTGATGTAGTAAAGAAGAAATTTAGCAAAATTTCTCTCTGTCCATAAAGATTTTAGGCTTTTAAGCTTAACTCTTCAGCAAAAACTATCAAATGCCTATTCTCCACTGCCTGTGACTAGACAGTTCCTTGATTCTGTCTAAGAGGTGGGGAGCCACAAGGGAACAAGTACTTAAAGAGACTCTAAAAGGCCCTATCTTTTCTGCACCCCCTTCGCCACCACCAGCTCTCCAGTTTATCCACTGCTCTTCTCACTCTTTCCACACCAGGAACACCAGCCTCTTAGTTTGTACTTTCAACACTCAACGTCCTCCCATCCAAAGGCCCTTGCATTTACGATTTCATCCTCTGGAAATGTTCTAGAAAAGTAATCCATACACATATAAATAGAATATGATACTAGAGGTTATGATAATAGATAGGATATGACTACCTTCAAGTCTCTGGTCAAATGTCACCACATCAGTGAGACCTTGATCATCCTATAAAAAACAGCTGTTGTGCATCCCCATGCAGGTGCACACATTAACCTACACATGCTCCATTCCATCTCTGATATAGTTTTCTCCATATGTTTGTTCCCGTCTGCCAAACAATATATCAATATTTGGGTATTGGTTTATTTTCGGTCTCTTCCCTAGGTAGAATGCAAATTCCGTGCAGGTAGAGTCATGATTTTTTCACTGCAGAACCTACAACAATCATTGGCACATAAGAGTCACTCAGTAAATATTTCTAGGGTGAAAAAAAGAAAGGTGATATATCCTTACCTTAGATTATCCACTGCACATTTTGGCATCCTTTGCATTACTTGCTCAAATGATCTTACACTCCAGTCATACGTACCTATTGGCAGTTCTTTAGGACCACCATTGCTCTGTATGCCCTCGTGTCTTTTTTAAAATTTAATTTTATTTTTTTAACATCTTTATTGGAGTATAATTGCTTTACAATGGTGTGTTAGTTTCTGCTTTATAACAAAGTGAATCAGCTATACATGTACATATATCCCCATATCTCGTCCCTCTTGCGTCTCCCTCCCACCCTCCCTATCCCACGCCTCTAGGTGGTCACAGGACATATATACACTCACTACCAAATGTGAAATAGATAGCTAGTGGGAAGCAGCCACGTAGCACAGGGAGATCAGCTCTGTGGTTTGTGCCCTCTTGCTTTTTAAATCTTGCTGTAGCCTCTGCCTAGAATGTTCACTTCTGAAACTTTTTGGTTGTCTTTCACACTTCTACATTTCCTTCAAAACACAAATCAGGTGTCCTGTTCTTCAAAAATATTTCATGATGAACTCATTCTTTCTCTGTGTCCTCCTTCCCACCCTGGCACCCTGTCCTGGCACTTATCTACTCATTATGCTATACTATTCTGTCCAGTTGAAACTCCTCCCAGCTTTACCAGAGACCACTTGAAAGCAGGGACTGCTTCTGACGTCAAAAGCACAATGCCCCAATGCCTGGCATATGACAGCTACTCATAAATGATCAATAAATGAACAACAACCCACCTTATTCTTTTTTCTTATTGTAAGAAGCTGCTCTTCATTGCTTTAAACTTCTAAAATTGCCCTGAGGGATATAATAGTAATGAGTGTTCCTGAAAATCAAGAGAATGGACACTTATGATAAGTAGCTTGAAGATCAGCCAAGTGAAAACTGGAATAGCTCTCAAGGAAGAGGAGTGAGGCATTCAAGCTCCTTTAGGAGTAGCAAGTAGCAGTGATGCTGGTGTTCACACTGCCATGAAGAAAACCACTGCCATGTGAAGCTCCTAACACAAGTAAATATGTAGTATCTCTGAGGTATGTGATAGTATGTGAGAGTAGATCATGACAGAACTCTTCAGCAACCTTGTTTCTGGATTTTACCTCATCCAGCATCACTTGGTGTATGTTGAGGTAATGCACAAATTTTACTAGGTAATTAGTCTAGGAATTATTCCTCTAAGGTAGAAAGATGCTATCTTACTCCAATCATGTTGCTATAACAAAATACCACCAACTGGGTAGATTATAACAACAGCAATTCTTGCTCACAGTTCTGGAGGCTGGGAAGTCCAAGACAGAGGTGCTAGCATGTTTGCCTTCTGATACCAGGAGGAAAGTGGAAAGTAGTCATGTATGTCCCTGCAGGTATTTGTAGGTTGTCTTCCACTCTGAGATTTCTCTGCTGCCTCCCCTCCCCTAAACAAGTGTCAGAGAGGATTGGAGCTCTATCTTCACAGCGCTTGCTGACTTTTCAAGAGAAACATTGTACAGATAGACCCACAGACATACTTAAATAGATATCCGCAGCTCTGTTGGATGTGTAGTATTTAGCTTCTTCGGTCTGTGTGTGAAACACTTCTAACATGCTTCCCCTCCTCCAATGCCCACAGGGCCACCAGTTTTCAGCCTGTTTTCTCTGTTCTGTTAAACACACCTCTTTTTCTAGCAGCTGAATGGGAAGGAGGACCCCCCTTTCAGTTGTCATCTTCCTCGAAACTGTTCACTCTAAACAAATTCTCACATTTCCCTTCTGAATCTATCTACCATCTCCCTCTATGTCCAAACTCCTCCTGATAGACAAATTTATTGAGCGCTTAAATGTATACCAGTTACCGTTTGTCAGTGGCATTTAACCCTCACAAATATTATCCACATTACACAGTTAAATACTGAGGCTTAGAGAAAGTAAGAAACTTGCCAAAAGTTGCACACTTAACAAGTGACATGTCCAGGATTCAGGCACAAAAGATTTGAGCCCAGAGGCCATGCTCTTAACCATGAAGTGAAACCCTCTAAACAGGAAGAAGTTAACACCTGTTCAAGGGAAATGGAGGGTCCATACTAGCTCCCTTATTTATGCCAGCTGCCCGAGGGGAAAGTTTAACAGAAAAGTGTTCCCATTTAATTTTTCTGTTTCTTTAACCATTGAACTAAATAATAGCACGTCCTCCTTAAATGCAATCTCTCTTTGATTCAAGCTTTCTGATTATTTCAGAAACTTCAGTGAATAGTTTATATCTTCATAATTTTTTTCTTTAATTTCAGAACTTTGTGAGAAGGATAATGCTATTTTCTTTTAAGTGATTAGATAATTTTGTAATTTTCTATGCTAAAAAGTATACTTATACTATAGTATATATAAATTCTATGTATTTAGTGTGTACTTTTGTTAAAGCATTGTAAAATAACAACTGAATTGTACTCCAATAAATACATCGTTTTCCTCAACATTGACTTAATGTGCACTATAGTTCATATTTTTTTCTGATTAGTTCAGAATTATCAAATTAGAGAATTATCATTTTGAGACTGGTTTTTACTAACTCTAACTTCCATGTTCCTAATTTCCATGTTCCTAATGAATAAACTAAGCTTTATTTATCCTTAATATTTTCTGACCTCTTCACTTCAATTGAAATCTGGATTGTTTCAAATGATTCCCCTACCATCTCCACCACAAATTTAGCTTTCTCTTTCTCTAGTATAAGAAGAGCCAGCCTGCTTCTTACATTTATGCCACTTTCTGATTATTATTCTCTAATCTCTGTATTCCCCTAATTTTAACTTACTGTTAGGAAGTAAAGTTGGCTCTCTCTCTATTCAAACCACTCCTGTATCCTCCAGAACCAGTTCCTACTTCTACTTTCCTGAATGAGGTCAACTACAGTTCACCAAGCTTAATGTTTTTTAATTTTAACTAATTAATTTTTAAAAAATTAATTTTATTGAAGTATAGTTGATTTACAGTGTGTTAGTTTTAGGTGTACAGCAAAGTGATTCAGTTATACATATTCATATATCTATTCTTTTTCAGATTCTTTGCTCATATAGGTTCTCATAGACCAAGCTTACCAATTTTATAGTTTCATTGCCTGTCTTCATCTATGCCATGACCTCATTTCTCATTCACATCTCAAAATTAAACTTTCAGAACTCCATTGCAACAATGATCAGTGGTCTAATGAACTTGTATAAGATGACCAGAAGTTGAAGTATTGTAAGCATTAGTAATATAAAAGTCCAACTTCTGTCTGTTCTGCAAATGAATATATGTTTAATACTAAATATAGGTTTAGTAGTAAAAGTTTCACCATGGTAGTGTGAGTCTTTCCAAAATTTATTACATTCCTATTATATGCCAAGCACTGACTTACTCTTTGATTTCATTTTC
Source organism: Mesoplodon densirostris (assembly GCF_025265405.1). Taxonomy (NCBI): domain Eukaryota; kingdom Metazoa; phylum Chordata; class Mammalia; order Artiodactyla; family Ziphiidae; genus Mesoplodon; species Mesoplodon densirostris. Next base: position 133,613,585 of record NC_082662.1, on the reverse strand, counting down.
CCCCCAATTTTGTTTTCCAAACACAGAATGACAACTTGGTGAAAAAAACCCTGCGGTATATACCAAATACCAAGATGTGCATCCTCTGCCCATCCTCATTTCTGTATTCCCACTCATCCCATCGTAATTAGATTCTGCCACTTTTCTCCTGAGCCCTATAATAGTCTCATGTCTACTCACTTCCCATCTCTTTCCCGTCTTTTAATCTCAAATACAGTTCATAAATACAGAACGTCACCTGAATGATGTTCATAACTGATGGCTGCTTGCTTTCTTAAGAATGCTTAAAAGATGCAGTGTTGGAAGAGAAAGCTGTCACCACCTGCTGACTTGTGCCCAAAGTCTCAGAGGCTGAAACTTCTGCTTTCATAAATGGGGAGGTCCAGCACAGAAGTGAATTGAAGAAGTGCCATAAAAGAGCTTATGAGCCTTTTAAAGACTTCCCAGGAGATATACACACACACATACATGTACACAAGATGTTCAGTGTGATTTCAGAGAAATTCTCAGAGACCTCATATGTCTCGAACACTGGGTAAGACCTCTGCTTCCAGACATTCTAAAATTTACTCTTTAATAATGCAACCCAGAGAGTGGAGTACTTGGACCAAATTACTTATATCCCTTATAGTATTATTTCTGGCAAATTACCCCAACCGCTTTTGGCTTGCATAACACACAATTACAAGAGCTTCTTTTCTATCTATTGGTAGAGGTCCTCTTCCATCACATCCTGTATACAAAGACTATATAAGTGCACATAATGTCTTACATACTATTTCATAGGGTTAACAGATACTTGGTGTCCAATGTAGAATAACATGGACTATGGGCTAACAATGTTCTATAAAGAATAAAGTAGTTCTTTGTAAACTAGACTGTTTATATATTTCATACACACGCTTTGTTTCCCAGTTATTCTCTCTCATCACTTAATAAATTCTTTTGATGTCTTTTCTATATCATTTGTACTAAAGTGAAACAAAGCAAGATGTTTTTGATTGCTCCATACCTGGACAAAAGTGTTAGAATGGAAGCCTAGAGGCTGCTATGGTGGTAGCAGTCATAATGAAAATGAGAGAACCCCTAAATGGATGTGGTTTTCCTGCTTCAATTACCTGGAGATTGTTTTCCAGTGCTGACACCAGGATGTTCTGCATTTTGCTTTAGTGAAAGGAATGAGTGTTTCCTCTACAGTTTTAATTATAATTTTGTTTCCTCTAAAATGGCTATGTAATTTCATTGACCACTGAGTTAATGCAAAGTGAACTCCTTGGCCTGGCCCTCCAGGCACTCCAACTGTTCTAACCTATCCCTGCTGCTCCATCACCTCCCCTTCTCCTACACATGGGCCTGTGCTGCCATCAAACTGCACAAACCTCTCTTCTCTCAAGTGCTGGGGAGTTTTCTAATCTCTGTGTCACTTTTCATTCTGCTGATTATGTCAGGAATTGGATTTTCTTAGATGCGATGCATACTAAATCTACTTTACATGTATAACATGCTTATATAGTTAGTAAATTTGACAAAAAATTATTAAATGATACCTAATGATGACTACATTATAAAATCATATATATATGCTTTTTCATATATATTCATGTCTTTCAACACTAACCTCACCCTCTCCATTCTCATAATACTTAAAATATGCTTGCTTTATGTTTTCCAGGCCATTGCATGTGGTGCTCTCTTTGCCTGGACTTCTCTCCTTCCTCCGTTCTTCTACTTGCTACCACTTCCCCATGTAATGACCCGATTTGGAGAAGACTTGTTTCTGCTTCTCTTACGGGTTCCCTTAGTACCCTCTTCTAAGTTCTATTAATTCAGACTGCATTGTAACTCCCTGTTCATTGTCTTACTTGCTCATTGTGTCCCCAATGCCTATACAGCACCTAACGTTTGGAAAGTACTCAAATAAATGAAAGTTGGTGACATTGAAATACATGTATAACTGGTTTAGAAGAGTTAAATGATCATTGTTATTGAAAGTCATAAAGATACTTACACCTTTGACCCAGTAATCCAGGAGTCAAAAATTCACATGCTTTCAGGGTCAAGCAAGTAATCTAAATGTGCAATGTTGGCCTGGGGGAAGGCAATGGGAATACAGGTTACTGTACTTGCCTCACCTAAACACATTCAGATTTACACTTTTATAAATACTGTCAATACAAGCCAAACAAACCATAACCCCGGTCTCATTCAAAGAAACAATTCTGTAGAGGAAAAAAAATATTCATAATAATATTATTTGTGAATCTATCTGTAATCAGGAAAAAATGAAGACAAATAGCTAGTAATAGGAATCTGATTAAATTAAATATCGATTGTATCCATTAAATATCATGTATTCTTTAACATTAAAATAATCCCCCAATTGTAATATATGAAAAATGCTTTCGTTATTGGAAATGGTGAAGGAATAACACAAAACCCTGTGTTTGCTGTAATTGCAACCATGTAAAAATGTACATCCTTGTTTAAAACCAAAAGGATTATACAAAATGAAGATAACTATGTTAGGGTGCTCAAAATAGAAATGATTTTTGTCAAGTTCAGCATTTAATAATGCCGTCACTTTTCCAATCCTAGTCTCTGGAGAAAGCTTTGGCAATATCTCTTGGAGTCTTAGAAGATGATACCTAGCAAGCAGAACCAGGTGACTTTGGGTAAAAGCTGAAGAATATGAATTGTGGGCTGAGCTACAAATAACATTGTCATAGCACCCTCCAAAGATTTCATAGAAAAGGCATGACTTGGATTTCTCTCTTTTTTTTTAAGGAAAATGACTAACAAGATCCCTTTTGAAACAGTTCCGATATAGTGCGGGATAAGATACAATAAGTTTGATAAAGAGTTTTGTCGAGAAATTGGGATAAACTGGCATAACCTTGAGATCAGAAGTGAGACTCCCTAGTGTAGCCTTAGCACATTATTTTGTGTGTGTATTGATTAGTTTTCAGTGACGTAACACTTATGTGATGCCAATCTGCCTTCCCTGCAGATAATATTTATTTAATAATAAAATATTAAGAACAATATAATAATTCTATAATGATAATAATGGTTATTGTTAGTAAAAAAGTTCAATTCTCCTTGTTAGGAGACATTTAATATATTTCTCTGATTCTTTATAAAGGCTTGATTATCTGTTCTCAGGGTTCTTCTGTGATACTATATATAACCTCCTGGAAACAGAGGACTGTGGAAATACTGATAGTATCAACGGAAATCATTGTAACTTCTTTGGAAAGGGCGTATTCCATCAGTCTCATTGCCTCATTTGTTAAGCTGAATCGCCATCCTCAGTGACAGATCTTTTCAGTGTCCAAACTTCCTGCAAGGATTTATGTTATTAACCCCATTCTGTTTGAGTTTAGATCAGGAGTGTCCCTTAGGTTATTTTAGGAACCCAGGTTTCCTGTAGTTTGCAAAAGCTGGCCCAGCCCACTGGCAGAAAATCGGCTTCTGATAGCATAGTCCTGTGGTAACAACTTTGGTATCTTGCACAGATAAGCAGCCTTGATATAGGTCCATGTGGTTAAGGAGGAAGACATTGTCAGTAATTACTTTTACGGGGGAAATTCTAGTTAGCAATTTTTTTCCAGTTCGAGGTAAACATGTAAATCTGGGCTTATCATAAATAGCAATATATCCAAAGTATCATTCTCAGACTACACACACATTTTTGACTCTAGCTTTCTGTGTAACGTTAGAAAAACAAACAAACAAAAAAGCATAGTCAGATCACCTGTTACCTCAAAATAAGGAGCTGTGTGGCAGCATCAGGAAGCATAATGAGTTAAGCCAGAGTTAACAAGGAGCAGGGCTGAGTGTGAAACCCCTGCAGTTCAGGCCTGATCATTGAAACTGGCACCTGATTGCCCTTACAAGTAATACCTGTTCACTCAGTTCTTGAAACAATCAAATATATACCGTAAATATCATGGTTCTGCTAACACCTTTTGTATGTTTTCTGAAGCCACTGGTAGAACTAACCTTTTTAACCATCTGCTGAGGACAGAAGTCACGTTATAAGTCAAGTGGAACTTTGAGTTCTATTTCCATTTCTAAACATTTGACCACAAAATTAAACCTCAGATTCTTAAAGAAGAATTCAGTCTTCTGGGTAAGTGGGATCTGTCCACTCGTTCATTCAACAGTTACTGAGCTGCTGCTTCATGTAGAATGTACAAGTGGGTTAAAAGATGTTTGAGGAGATTACTGTCTCGTTAGCCATCCAACTAATGATCACTCATGCTGAAGTTTTGAATCAGAAAAATAAAAGAGTTGAACCAATATTTGTTAAATTTTGCACACAAATAGCCCTAGGGAGCACAGAAGGGAAGACTTTTTCCATTGAAAAAATGTATGACTTTTCTGAATAAATTAATATGTATCTTAATCATCTACGTTTCAAATGAGGAAAAGATTAATTTAACAGAATCATTCTGTAAAACCCCTACTGCTTTGAATCCTATGAAAACTTGTTGCTAATTTGAGGCTTTCAAATTTAAAGTCATAAGATAAGTTGAGCAGTCAATAACCTTGAAATTTAGGAAAGTGACTGACATGGACTAGCCAGAACGTTTTTTGCAGTAATTTGATTATAACTCTGCCCTAATCACTCTTAAAAATCAGCTAGACAGTAAAAAGTTCTCTACCTTCAAACCTCTTGATGAAGTTTGCAGATTAATCTGAATGGGTTGAAAGTTTGATGAAAGGATGGAGAGCATCTAAATTTAGTTTTTCTGGATAGCCACACACAAAAGAATGAGACTAGACCACTATCTTATACCATGCATAGATATCAACTCAAAATGGATTAGAGACTCCAATGTAAGATCTGAAACAATAAAACTCCTAGAAGAAAACATAGGCAGTATTCGCTTTGACTTTGGTTTTAGCAATATCTTTCTGCATATGCCTCCTCAGGCAAGGAGACAAAAGCGTAACTAAACAAATGGGACTATTATCAAACTAAAAAGCTTCTGTACAACAAAGCAAACATCAACAAAATGAAAACCTACCAAATGGGAGAAGATATTTACAAATCATGTATCTAATATCCAAAATAGATAAAGAATTCAAGCAACTCAACAACAAAAAAGCTAACAATCCAATTAAAAAACAAGCAGAGAAACTGAATAGATATTTTCCAAAGAAGGTATATAGATGGCCAACAAGCATGTGAAAAATGTTCAACATCACTAATTATCAGGGAAATGTAAATCAAAACCACAGGGAGATATCACTTCACACCCATTAGAATGGCTATTATCAAAAAGACAAGAAATAAGTGCTGGAGAGGAAGTGAAGAAAAGGGAACCCTTGTGCACTTTTGGTGGGAATGTAAATTAGTGCAGCCACTATGGTAAATCACATGGAGATTCCTCAAAAAATTAAGACTAGAACTATCATATGATGTAGCTATTCCACTTGTGGGTGTTTATCCAAGGAATACAAAAACACTAATCTGAAAAGATATATGCACCCCTGTGTTCATCACAGCATTATTTAGAATAGACAAGATGTGGAGACAACCTAAGTGTTCACTGATGGATGAATGGATAAAGAAGATACACACACACTTACAATGGAATAATAGCCATAAAAAGATGAAATCTTGGCATTTGGGACAACATGGATGGACCTTGTGGGTATTAGGTTAAGTGAAATAAACCAGATGGAGAAAGACCAATACCATATGATTTAACTCATATGTGGCATATAAAAACAAGCAAAACAGAATGAATGAAGAAACCAAACTGAAACAAATAGATACAGAGAACAGAGTAGTGGTTAGCAGAGGAGAAGGGGGTGGAGGGAGGGCAAGATGGGTAAAGGGGGGTCAACAATATGATGACAGTTGACAACTAACCTTTTGGTGGTGAGCACACTGTAGTTTATATAGATGTCAAAATATAATATTATACACATGAACCTTATGTGTTATAAACCCATGAAACTATAAATAAATAAAAATTTAATAAATAAATTTACTTTCATTAACTTATGAAACAGCAACATACTTTGCCCAATTTACTTAGGTTCAGAATTTTCATTTGTACAGTTTGAACCAGAAGAAGTACCTTTTTATTGGTTTATTTTTTTCTAAAATTCTAAGACTAAATTGTTATTACAATGTCTTCACAAAATTATTAATAGAATGCCTCCATAATTATCTCACGTAAATATTTAGATAAATAGCTATGTATTAGCTGAATTTTCTCTAACTCTTAAAATATTATTTCTAAAGGTATATTTCAGGTTAAGAAGGATTAAGCTGCAGAGATATAATGTTTAATGATATTTCTCAAGTGATAAGAACTTACTATCAGAAGCATGTAATGTATTAGTACCCTCATTATGGAGTTCAGATTCTCTCTTCAGCAGAAAATGCTCAGGGCATATGTGAGTGATGATAATTTTTTTTTTCTATGCCTATATTCCTATAGCATTTCTTATCATGATGTCATTGTGTAACTGCATTTAAAGTGGGCTCTTAGGGACTTCCCTGGTGGCACAGTGGTTAAGAATCCACCTGCCGGGGCTTCCCTGGTGGCACAGTGGTTGAGAGTCCGCCTGCCGATGCAGGGGACACAGGTTCGTGCCCCGGTCCGGGAAGATCCCACATGCTGGGGAGCCGCTGGGCCCGTGAGCCATGGCTGCTGAGCCTGCGCATCCGGAGCCTGTGCTCCACAACGGGAGAGGACACAGCAGTGAGAGGCCCGTGTACAGCAAAAAAAAAAAAAAAAAAAAAAAGAATCCACCCGTCAATGTGGGGGACACAGGTTCGATCCCTGGTCCGGGAGGATCCCACATGCCGTGGAGCAACTAAGCCCATGCACCACAACTACTGAGCCCATGTGCCACAACTACTGAAGCCCACGTGCCTAGAGCCTGTGCTCTGCAACAAGAGAAGGCACCACAATGAGAAGCCCACGCGCCACAACGAACAGTAGCCCCCACTCCCCGCAACTAGAGAAAGTCCACGTACAGCAATGAAGACCCAACACAGCCCAAAATAAATAAATTTAAAGAAAAGATGATTCTTTAATAAATCAATCAATCAATCAATAAAGTGTGCTGTTAAGCATTTGCCAATTAAAGAAACTCAACATAAAGACCCAAAGACCCCATCTGAGTTTGCTAAATGATGCAGTGTTAATAAAACTGTGGCTCATTGGAATCTAGTGTGTTACAGGATTTTTTGCACACTTAGCTCTTCAACTGATTTGGTTTGGATTCTAGTCAAATTACTTGGTACCTTGGTTAAGTGGGCTTGTGAAAAATACCTGATATATACAACCACTTCCTATGGAGCTAATAGCTATGTGTTTGCTAAGTATTTTGTGAGAAGAAAAGATCAGAGAGCAAAGAAAGCTGGATTTCCTTAAAAGCACTGAACTGTAACATGTATGTAAAGACTGGGTAATTACTGGGCAGAAACAGGCCTGCCAGTAAAAGCCAAATATATGCAGCTCCCTTCTTCTGCTGAAAATCTGTCCTAGTTTCATGTTAAATTATATATTAAAAGAATACTGCATTTTTCTATAATGATGTTTTTATAATATAGAGGGTGTTTCTGACCAAAGACTCTACATCCACAATATATGATAAAAGCAAAGGTATAATGATAAAATATCATACTCAACTCATTTAAGTAGTAAAGTATATTCTAAACCTCATAATGGACAAATACAGTCACTGTGAGGTGGTTCTATAAGTCTCTAATATATTTTAAAAAGGTATATATCATGTTCAAACCAATTTCTACTATATCTTAAATTATAACTATATAAAATGAACACATTAACTTTAATGACCACTTATTTACACTAATATAAGTCTGTTCCCCAACAAGAAAGATGTACATATATATATGGTTGTTTGTATGAGTTAGATAACTGGCATCTTTTAAAAAAATGTTCAAGAAAGTTTGAAGGAATGAGTTTTCATGTAGCATGAGGAGGTAATCAAAATCATTCTCCCATATTTCCTTAATTCTAAGGTGCCATATGTTGTATATGTCCTTAAGTTAGTGAAACTTTTTTGGAAAGAAAAAGCAAGTACACCCGATGCGCACATTAGAACGAAAATTCTGGTTTTATAAATTTTATAATGAAAAAAAGAAAATGGAGTACATATTTTTATTTACCTTAGAATTAAATTTGAATTTAAGCTTAATTTCTACAGTAACCTTTAGAAATTTTTATTATGCATTCTTTCTTGATGATAATTTGTAATTTGCTATGATTGATATAGAATTTCCAAATTTCCATCCATTTTTAGAATTCAAAATTTTGGCTAAAACCATCAATTATTGGAAATCCTCTCAATGTAGACTGTGCATGAGGCCAGTACCTGAGCTGATCCTCTAGGGAGCTTCATGGAGAGTATAATAAGGGGAGCCCTTGTTGAGTAATTTATAGTTGATTAACATCATCACAAATTGCTCCCAACTTTATTCATGATTCTGAACACTTGAGATAATTGAAATACCAAAAGAACGAGTATAAAGCTATTAGGACGAGTGGATACTTGAGCCTACTCACAGTCTCTTGGAGGCAGAGGCTCATTTTGTGCATAAGTGTAAAGAAATTTATTTTTGGAAAAATAATTCTAGTTCCAGTTAGAAGATGGTGAACTCAGAGATTTCATTTATCACTGCTCAAAGTGTTTAGAGCCATTGAAAACATTTCCCCCTAGACATTGACATGATGGACTTATTTTAATCAGCAATTACAAAAGTTGACCAAGTGCCAGGCATCAGTGAGTAGATTATTGGGCAAAAGTCAGTTTTTTCCCCTTGTACAAAACCTGGATGCATCCTGTCCAAGGACAGACTTAAACAGGCAAGGGAAAGTTTATTGAAAACGATTGCAGTTGGAGAGAGAGATTGGACTAAACTCTGCTGAAACAAAAGGTGGGACAGTTTATCAATTCTGGAGTGATTCTAGTGGACTGGTACTGGAGGACATTAGGAGGAGACTGGTTAATGTGATTAGGCCATCTGTGTTTGCTAATCAGCACTTATTGAAGTTAGACTCTTGCCCTCCCACAGAGAATGCGGTGCTATCTTTCTTGATGATTACATTTCGAAAAATGGCTCCCATGTCCGTGAGAAAGACATTCCTGGGTTG